>NC_081563.1:65603104-65651799 GCF_022355385.1 Mustela nigripes
GATGCGGGACTCGATCCCAGGACCCTGAGATCATGACCTGAGCCGAAGGCAGTGGCTTAACCACTGAGCCACCCAGGCGCCCTCAAATATTGTGTTTTTAAGAGACATTCACTAGGTTCAAAGTAAAGATACTGGTAATAAAAAATTGAAACACTAACAATGACAGTTAAAACTCATGATCTCTACACCAGAGGTTAATTACATGATATCACATATCATAGTTACATGAAAATTATCATCTACACTATGTACTTCTTCTATTTATCTGCTAGACAGTTAAATGGTCACCATTGGTGATATTACTAGGAGTTCAACCCAAAGCTGAGTAAACCTGGAAGCATTCGACAGCAAAATTTCACCATGAATGCAAACATAATTCATTTGACCTCATTTGCCATAGCTGAGAAGCAAAGAGTCATGCATATTTAATCATAAACGCAGGAAATAGCAAAAAACTTTTTTTTCGCCGCACCAAAAAAGATGAATTTTCTTAGGGCTCCTCCCACCCAAACCAGGAAGAAAACAGAGATGTCACTGTTAGCACTGGCAAAAAGTTACACCTCTAGCATTAAAATGGATTATATAGTTAATGAGTAAGAATCAAGATAGCTGGAATGACAGAAAGATAATGGATTAATCTAAGACTGATCTTTGAGTGATTATAGACAAATTAAGAACTCACTATGATTGAAATGTCAGCGCTGATATAAGAAAGAACAAGATAGGGGAACTGTAGAAGGATGAGGCCCACAGCGTTACTGAGAAGAGAAGCAGACAGGAGAGTAACTCAGACAACAGTAATAGCAGGGAAAGAGAGTCTGCGTCAGAACCAGTTCAACCTCTACCCGCCAAGTCCTCTGGGATGAGGTCTGATGGATAACCTACTATCAGCATTCATTCTTCAACTTGATCTGTAGTTGAAATATAAAATACTAAAACAGAAACACCTGACAGATTATATTTTAGTACTAGCATATTCTTAAAGGACTAGAAAGAATGTCCAAGAGGGATAGAACTTTATCCCCTCAAAAATAAGAATATTAAATGAAACTCCACTCGTTGAGAATTCCTGACAATTTCAACAGAGCCGGAGTTTACTATAGGGTCTTCACAGAGCGTGTAAACAGACCAAGAGTAGGGAGAAGATGGTAGAGGTACCAACTGAGGGGGTTCCTTGGGATCTGGTGTGTACTTACTCCCAGCCCCAATCCCCAACCATCCTTCATAGTCACCTTTGCCCTGTTTTGGACTATATACTCCAAGCATCCCAAACATGCCACGTTCTCTCAGACTGCTCAGAATGCCTTTCTACCATCCACATCACCCCCTCTTGCCCAGCTAAACCCCACTTCTCTTTCAAGACTCAGCTCAGGTGACTTCCACGAACCCCACTCCTTCTCAGTCTGGGTTAAGTGCATCTCCTAGTCCTTACACAAGTACATCAGAATATTCATTCTATAATGTATGGCCCATCAACTTAGCAAGTTATTTGTCAGGCTTATAAGTCCAGTGTCTGCCATTCTGAATAGTCAACAGTGATTGATAAATATAGGTTAGAATGAATATGTGAAAAAATCCATTTGTAAAAAGAAACAGAAGAGTGACAATTTGAAACTGCATTCAGCCAATAATCAGCAATCATGGGTTCTGGTGCCTACTGAGTTATGAGTACTTCGTTTGACATACTAATTGCAATTTAGGTAGCTCTGCCTATATCCAGGAACCCTGTTCTATATCCCATCCAGGCTCCACTTTCTTCCCAATGCTATTATACTCTCTCTGCTTAAATTACGGAGACACACTGCCATGTTAGTGAAACTCAGTAACTACAGGGTCACCATAAGTGGGCAAAAGGATTTTTGCACCAGACCATTAGAAATAATTATCACTTTCCACCCCAAAGAGCAGATGTAATGGTCCCCCACAAGTCATTTGAACTATTAGCACGAACACTGAACTACAAATTTGCAAGGTTCACTGACCAGGAAAATGGTGTTAATTGTGGTGCTCTGGTTTCAGGATCTATAATTTAGGCAGAATCAGATTTGTTTTAAAAATACATATATATTGATTTTACTTTAATGGTGGTAGGGCAAGCAGATACAGGGCCCCAGGAGATGAACTGTATTTCTCCACTGGTATGTTCTAAAATGTGTCACTAAACTTGGTTCCGGAAATGTCATTTTCATGACAAATTAAAAGTAAACATAATTATGTGTAATACATTAAAAGTACCTAATTAAAGCACTCTGAGGCTAAAATATGCAGACACACATACCTAGCTCTAACATATTTCATAATAATTTCATTATTTATTTATTGAAATGTGTCACTCAAAAGCATTAAACTCATTTGTGTTTATAAGACAAGCTTAAAAACTGGCAGTGATTTTCATTTTAATTCCTTCCTGGTTTTCTGCTTTGAGAAATATATAAGAATTTGATTATTTTGATACTAAAGGGAGGGGAAAAAGAACACAGGCAATTTTAAGGACAGAGAGTCAGTGAGTGAAGATAAAGCCTGATGAGTCATGATGAGCTTGCTGCAAATAAAAACACTGGTATTGTGACCAGAGAAAAAACTATCCACTGCACTAAGGGAAGACTTCCATCTCCCTCAGTCCACTCCATCCCTCAGCAATGAGTAAGTACCATGGCGGTAGTGTCCTCTCTCAGCTGCGGGGAGTGAGCCATCAATCACCCCCAAAGGCACTGGATTCAGAGACGAAGCTGACACCAGGCTCTGTGAAGGAGCCTGCAGGAAGGGCTAGAAGGAGACATGGCTTAAACCTTTCCAAGAGAGGCCCTGCCATGGTTCACAGCAGTTCTGTGGGGAAAAGAGAAAACCAGAAGATAACAGGAAAGGAATTGAAGAATCTTAAAGCCCTGCTCCAAACTGGCAAGAAAACTTCACACTCCTCCAAGTAGTACTGGGTTTGAAAGTTGAGCTCATCATAGACCTGGTGGGAAAAGAATGTAGGATGACAGAGAATCAGTCATGGAACTCCAACATGCCTTCCAGAAAATGTTATTCTAGTTATGATAGAATAAACTGGAATTGGACTTGCCCTCCTGGCACACACTAAAATGGTGGATGGAATACTGGCAACTGTTTCCAGACTAAGACAATAGGACATGGAAAATAGTAATCTCTGAGAGAAGGGAAGCCCACAAGGTGAGCCCACATTTGTTCTGACTTTCAACGTAGAAGCACATGCTGGAATTGGCACAGGGAGGCAGAACCCAAGCAGAGCACTGTGTCCCTGAGCTTGGAGATTGGAGCTTGGATCCACCGAGGCAACTGGACTTTGTGGGGCTGGAAAGTGGGGAGGAGGTTGGCCTCCAGAGGGTTACCCAGAAGTCTGGCAGTCTCCCACAGTCCTTCATTCAATGCTGGGATGTCCAAGTGTGGAATAAGGCTCTGTCAGGCCTAGCAGAGGATAGCTGATACAAGGATGAGTCATAAATGAAGCTACTGGATGCTGCCTTGTGCTGAAAGCCAGTGGAGCCCTACTGTGGCCAGAGGGGAGAAACCTCACCTAATGCCTTTGCATTCAGTTAAGACAAGAAAAGGGTCACACCTGTGGAGGAAAAAACAAACAAACAAAACAACAACAACAAAAAACTCCCTAAAGTAAGAGTCATGTGCGTTCTAAGAACAAAATCTAAACTAGTGCAGTCCCCACAGAGAATAAAACTAAGTCTGACAGGATCTAAGGTATCCACCAGTAATTTAATACTGTCCAGAAAAGAAGCCAATCTCCTTCAAAGAAGACAATGCACTTAACATTCCCTACAAGAATTATCCCAGTTGTCCAATATATGATAAGAAATTACAAGTCATACAAAGAAGTAGAAAAATGTGACTCATAATAAAGAAAAACAAGCATTCAGTATAAAGACAACAAGAGATGACCCAGATGTAGGAATGAGTAGACAGGAATTTTAAAATAGTTATTTTAAGTATGTTCAAGGACTTAGAGGAAAATATGGACATATGCATGAACAGATGGAAAAAATCTCACCATACATAGAAAAAATTAAGAAAACCAATTCTACAACTGCAAAGTAATAAACTTAAAATTCAAAATTCACCAGAGAGACTTAATAGTCTTTTGGACACTAAAGAATAGAGGATCAGTGAACTTGAAGACAGATCAACAGAAATTACCCAATTTGAAGAACACAGATATATTGGCCAAGTAGAGCCTCTATAGAGTCTCAATAGAACCATTATTTGCTAATACAAAAATTTAGTAAAATGGGTAATTCAATGGGCTCAAAAAAAATACCAATGGTATTTTTTTATTGTTGGAAAAGAAAAGAATGGGGCAGAAAATATTTAAGGAAATAATAGCTAAATATTTTCCAATTTGATGAAAAACCTCTACATACAGATCCAAGCAACTCAGGAACCAGAGGCAGATAAACAGAAAGAAAATCACCACTAGCCACATGATGTCAAACTGCTGAAAACCAAAGATACAGAGAAAACTGTAAAAGCAGTTAGAGAAAAAACAAAGACCTTACCTCTGAAGGAACAATGATTCAAATTGCAGATGACTTTTCATTAGAAACAATGAAGACTGAACAACAACAAAACAGCTCTCTGTACACTTTCTTGGGGGGCAGGGTGGGGAAGAAGCACTGTGACCCTTAAAAACCCATAGCTCTATATGCAGTGAATATATCCTTCAAAAGTGGAGGTGAAGTGAAGACATCTGCAGAAAAAATAAAACCCAAGAAGATTCATGTTTAGCAGACCTGCACTACAGAAGGATATTTTTACAGTCTAAAGGAAAAGAATACCAGTTCAAAACTCATAATACAGGAAAGGAAGGGGAGCAATGCAAATGGTAAATATGTAGGTAAATACAAAACACCAAAAAGAAAATTTTATAAAGTTAAAGTAATATCCAAGGATGCATGGTTTATAATGCATGTAGAAGTAAAATACAGGATACAACACACAAGGACAAGAGAATAAATGTAATTATATCATCAAAAATTTCTTACATTGTACACAAAGTGTATAGTATAAATTCCAAGAAGACTGATAAATTCAGTATGTGCTGTGTAATTCTTAGGACAATGATTTAAAAATACAAAGGGTTAAAGCTAAATTGCTTAACAATCAAGCTAAATTGATTAATAGTAAATTAATCTAAATATTAAGAAAAAATGAAGCAAAGAAAGGAGAAAAAAAGACGGCATATATAGAAAACAAATGGTTTTCCTCAACTCAATCATAAAAGTCACGTTAAATTGAAATTGACAAATACCCTAATTAAAAAGCAGAGACTGCTAGACTGAAAAAACAAAATCCAACTATATGCTACCAGAAAGGGACTAATATAAAAATATAGGAGATCAAGGTAAAAGGACAGAAAAACATATATCATGTAAATAATATGTATTTTAAAAGATGGTGTGAATATATTAACAATAAAGACTCAAGTCAAGGAGTAATACTATAGATAAAGAATAATTCCTAAGGATAGAAAGTAGACTTCCAGAAAGATGAAACTGTTATAAATACTTATGTGTATTATAACAACACTTCAAAATAAGAAAGAGGTGATAGAACTAAAGGAAAGACAATCTAGAATCATAGTTCAATATTCTAATACACCTTTGTCAATAATTGGCAAAAACAGTAAACCAAAAATTAGTAAGGACTTAGGCATTTCAAACGTTATCAACAAATGGACATTTTAAATCGCCGTATCTAAACCCTGGGTAGCTCAGTCGGTTAAGCTACTGACTCTTAATTTCAGTTGAGATAATGATCTCAGGGTCATAAAATCAAGCCCTGTGAGGGCCTCCAGGCCATGCAGCCTGCTTAAGATTCTCTCTCCCTCTTCTTCTGTCTCTCCCTGTTGCTTGTAAACACGTGCTCTTTGAATCTCTCTCTCTCTCTCTCAAAAATAAATAAATAAATAAATAAATAAAATAATTTTTAAAAATTAAAAATAAAAATAAAAATCAGTACATCCAGAAATGTCAGAATTCACAATCTTTCTATGTGCAAATAAATCCTCTAGAAAGAACAATTAAAGTCAAAATACATTTTAAATTGTTGAAACACTACAAAGAATGACATATGAAAATGAAAGAAATTAACAATCAATGTGAATATCTAGAAATTCCTCAATATTTAAAAATTAAAGGCACTTATAAATAACTTACTTATTAAAGAAAAATAGCAGAAAACAAATTAATGAGTGATAAACACAGAATATATCAAAATGTATGGGATACAGATAAAGTAGTGCTTGGAGGAAAATACACAGCTTTAAATACCTTAGAAGAAATAAAAGTCTTCAAGTCTATTATTCAAATTTCTTTTTTAAGAAGCCAGATTAATGGGGGGAAATAATTAGATGGATAAAGATAACAAAATTAATGAAATTTAAAAATAAAGAGAACAAAGATAAATGTTTATTTAAAGTATTACTACAACTGATAAACCCTCATCAATACTGATATTAAAAAAAAAGGAAAACACAATTTGCAAACATCAGAAAGCATACATATTAGATCCTACAGATCCTACAAATATAACAACCATATACCAGTTAATTTTAAAAACTCAGATGAAATAGACACATTCCTTGAAATATATGTTACCAATATTGATTCAAGAAGAACTAGCATAACTGATGCCAAAACTGAAGAATAAATTTTTTAAAGTTGTAGATTAAAATTCATAAAGATAGCCTTAAACATTTTTAATAGAGTATCCAAACCCAGCAAGATCTAGAAAAAAGTCATGAACAAGTAGGGTTTCTTCCAAATACACATTTGGTTTAACAGTAAAAAATCAATGTAATTCACTTCAAGAGAATAAGAAAAAACACATCATCACAATAAACAGAAAGAATGTTTGACAAAATCAACACCTATAAATGATGAAAACTCAGAAACCTGGGCAGAGTGTACAGCATTATAAAGGACATCTGCAAAAAGTAACAGAGTGCTGGAACAACTAGGATCCACATACAGAAAAAATGAATCTATACAAAATAAATCACATACAAAAAGAACGAATCACAGACCTTACACCCTTCATACTAATTCAAAATGGATCACAGACCTAAATGTAAAATGCAATACTTGAACTTCTTGGACCCTATCATAGGAGAAAACCTAGGAATTTGGGTATGGTGATGACCATTTGTATACAAAATCAAACACATGATCCATGAAAAATAATTGGTAATCTGGACTTAGTACTAACATTCAAATCTTCTGCTCTGGTAAAGACCACATCAAGAAAATAAGAAGACAGGGCCACCTGGGTGGCTCGGTGGGTTAAGCCTCTGCCTTGGGCTCAGGTCATGATCCGATCAAGCTCCACATCAGGCTCTCTGCTCAGGAGCCTTCCCCCCAACCCCGCCAGCCTCTCTGCCTACTTGTGATCTTTCTCTGTCAAATAAATTTTTAAAATCGTAAAAAAAAAAAAAGAAAGAAAGAAAAGAAAAGAAAAAGAAAATAAGACAAACCACAGACTGGGAGAAAATATTTGCAAAAGACACATCGATAAAAGACTGTTCTCCAAAATATACAAAGAACCCTGAAAACTCAACAATAAGAAAACAACCAGATTTTTTAAAAGGCCAAGGATTTTAACAGACACCTCACCAAAGATTTATAGATAGCAAATAAGCACATGGAAAAATGTTCCACATCATACATATGTCATCAGGGAAATCCAAATTAAAACAATGAGATACCACTACATTCCTGCTACAATGGCCCAAATTCAGGACACTGACAACACCAAACACTGAAGAAGATGCAGAGCAACAGGAACTCTGATTCATTCCTTGCAGTAATGCAAAATGGTATAGCCTCTGTTGAAGACTATTTGGCAGTTTCTTACAAAACTAGTATTCTTACAATACCATCCAGCAAAAACAGTCTTTGGTGTTTACTGAGAGAAGCTAAAAACGTATGTCACACAAAAACTTGCCCATGGATGTTTATAGCACCTTTCTTCAAAACTGTCATAACTTAGAAGCAATCCATTACATCCTTCAATAGGTGAAATGATAAACTGTGGTATATCCACACAATGAATCATTATTCAATGCTAAGAAAAAAAAAAAGAAAAGAAAAGAAAAAGAAAAAGAAATATCTAGCCATGAATAGGCATGGAGGAAACAAATATATATTACTAAGTAAAGAAGGCAATCTGAAAAGACTACATACAGTATGATCCCAACTATACGACGTAAGATAAAGGAAACACTACAGAGACAGTAAAAAATCAGTGGTTGCCAGAGGTTGGGAGATGGGGGAAGGAATAGAAAATAGATGGGGCACAGAGGATTTTTGGGACAATGAAGCTAACATTAATACAGGTATCTGGTAATTCTATTATGGTTATATGCAGGAGGGGAAGGTCCTTTCTTCCATATCTGAGGGATACACTATATACACTAATATTTACAACAGGGATTTCCCTTCAAACACCCTAGATGCATATTTCTATACAACTTTTACAATTAAAATGTAAAGGATAAAAAGATAGCTAACCATGTCAAGATTTGAGGTTATAGCCTTATAGGATTTGATGACCAATGGTTTTCCATCTCCCAGAACTCTGAAAATCACCTCCTATTATGTAGCAAATGTTATTTCAACTACGCACTTAACTGCCCCCCACACACAAAAGAATGCTACTGATGAATAATAAACATCACAAAACAGGTAAAATCAATTAAATGAAGAAAGAAATTTTAAAAACTCAACACACCAAAAAAAAAAAGAAAAAAAAAAAAAGAAAAAGGAGGGGTGTAACAGGTAATAGTGGAATATTGAATGCTTTTCCTAAGATAAGAAAGGACTCTCATCATTTCTATTCAATATAATACCTGAGTTCCTAGCATGTACATTAAGGCAATAAAAATAAAAATACAGATTTAAAAAAGATATAAATGTCTTCATTTGTACATGTTTTTTTACCCGAAAAGTCCTAAATATTTTATTAAATCACTTTAAACTACTACTACTAAGAGAATTTAATACTGTCACAGATACAAGGTTAAGATAAAAGTCAACTGTATTTCTCTACACTTGCAGAAAAATAGAATATATTTTAATGTCATTAACAACACTTAAAAAAAGTCTTCAGAAATATATTTAGGAAAAGATGTGTAATGCCATTATTCTGAAAAATACAAAAAACTCCTAACAGAAATCAAAGGAGCCTAAATAAATGGAGGGTAAAAAGAATGGCTCAGTATTAAGATATATAGATTCAACACAACATAAATCAAAATGCCACCAGGCTTTTTTTTTTTTAAAGGTAACTAATAATTTGATGCTGAAATATATCTTACTTCAAATGAGGAAAATAACAAAACAACAAATGTAGAGAACTAATGATACCTAATTCTAGGATTTATTATAAAGGTACAGTTATTAAGACTGCTGTTCTATTAATACAAAGGATAGACAAAAGATCAGAGTCCAGAAAAAATATCTTGACAATTGATCTTTGACAAAAGTGCCATGGTAATTCAATGGAGAAACAATATTCTTTAATAAATTGTGACAGAACCTGGATATCCATATAAGAAAAAAAAGGGGACTTAAACTTTCCTTACATTGACAGAAGAAAAAATAACTTGAAATGCATCATAAATCTAAAGGTAAAAATCTAAAATGACAGTGCTATTTAAAAATATGGGGGATAACATTTGCAATCCTGGATTGCAAAGATTTCTTAAAAAGCATAAAGCAAGTAGAAACCCCTTTTTTTTTTAAGATTTTATTTATTTCTTTGACAGAGATTACAAGGAGGCAGAGAGGCAGGAAGAGAGAGGAGGAAGCAGGCTCCCCGCTGAGCAGAGAGCCCAATGCAGGGCTCGATGCGGGGCTCCATCCCAGGACCCCAGGATCATGACCAGAGGCAAATGGAGAGGCTTTAACCCAATGAGCCACCCAGGTGCCCCAAACCCCTAATTTTTAAATTGATACACTGAACTTGATTAAAATTAAGATTTCTTGTTCATCGATTAGGAAAATTATTATTATATTTTTAAGAAAATGACAAGTCAAGCTAAGGCTGAGAAAATATTTGTTCTACGTATATTTGTGATGTATATGCAAACAACTACAGATATCTAAAGAACTCCAACTCAATAAAAGAAGATGAACAATCCAATAAAAAGGGCAAAATACATGAACAGATAATTCACTAAAAAGATACACAAATAACCAACACTCACAACATAAAGTGTTCAACATCTTATTCATTAGGGAAATGAAAATGAAAACTGCAAGATATTATTATATACCCACCAGAATGGCTACAAGTAAAAAGCCTGAAACTACCAAAAGTTTATGAGGATATGGAACATCTGGAATTCTTATATACTGATGATGGTAGGATGAAATGGTACAACTTTCAGAAATTATCTGCCAATTTTTTAAATAAAGCTCACCATATACTTACCCTATGACCTCCAATTCTACTCCTAAATATTTACCTAAAATAAATGATAACATGTCCAAAAAAATTTTGCACATGGCTTTATTTATAATAGACCAAAACTAGAAACAGAATGAATGCAGTCACGTATAAACAAATTGTGTTATAGTTATAAAATTGAACAGAATATATATTATAAAAAAGGGAGTGAACTAATGATACACACAAAATAGTTTCAGCTCAGAAACATGTTTAGTGAAAGACTACAGACACAAGAGTAGACAGTATACAATTTATATCAAGCTCAAAAAAGGCAAATCTAATTAATCTGTGGTGCTCTTTATAAGAAAAGTGATTATCTAAGTGGTTTAGAGATTGAATCTAAGGGAGTACAAGGTTACTTTCTGGGGTGATGGAAATTTCCTACATCTTCACTAAATTATTAGTTCTATGGAAAAACCATTTTTCAAAATTCACCAAATTATACACTCATGATACATGGACTTCACTCTTAAAATTTTTACCTAATAAAAGGTCAGAATGTAGGACATCTTACACTAATTTTTAATGCTAAAAGAGAATGTGAAATTTCATTAGTTTGTGAATGTACCTAGTTAATAATACAGCTCAATTAGAATATGGTACTACCTCCTCACCAGAAGTATTTGTGTATGTATGTGTGTGGGAGAGAAGCAAAGAGAAAGAGAGAGAAGGGTGGGGGGGAAACTGGACCAGAAATGACTTTTCTGTTAGATGGGTTTGCTAACATTACTGCCTTTCTTCCATACCATTCTTCACTGATACTGTCTAACACTTAAGAAGGAAATAGGGATTTTCTCAGTAGCTAGATCCCAATTCCTAGCACTCTTGGTATATTGCTTAGATCTTTAAGCATCTGTTTGACAAAGAAATGGCTCACCCAAAGCCATGAAGCACTTTCAAACACTAAACCATACTGCACTCAAGAGGTCTTTAAATAAGATCTAAATTGCTCAGTCTACGAAGGAGAAAACTGAGGTCCAGAAAGGATAATGACTCTAACTGAACCATATAACCTCAAGGTTAAGAATGAAGCATCCCTGTCCAGCTGGCTCAAGGCAGAGCCAACTCCAAATGCCAGGCCAGTGAAATTGCATGAATTTCTATCAGATTCTGCGGAAGTGAATGGGAAGTGCTGCACAGAATGAAAAGGTTCTAAGAAAGAAAGATTGGCACCATGTATCAAGTGAAGGCATGCCTTGTGTTTAGGAGGGGTTGAGCACAGTTTTCAAAGTAGTTTAAAAGAGATTTTAAAACTTTTGGATTTTTTTCAGGTTTTTATTTTTGAGGATTAGGGACAGTGATATCATTAAAACTGCAAAAGGAATTCCTAGTAGCCATCCTTCCTCCTCAGAAATACCAATTTGAACTAAAATACCTTCATAGGAGCCAAGGATTTCAGGTGAGAAATTACAGCACCTGGTGAAGTTCAGAAGTAAGAAAAGCACATTAAAGCACCTTTCTCCCACACCCAAGTAGACCAACACACAGAAAGTCACCCTCCCTATGGGTGAAGGAGAGTAAAGTCAGAGCTTCATGTCACCATGGATCCCAGAGCCAGCCCACCTCAGCAAGAAGCCAGCTCCTATGCCCACAAGTGGTATCATATAAGCTCCCACCAACCCAGGACCCCAGTTCATCCCTGCCACTGTGGGCTTCAGCAGCCCCAGGTGGATGACTGAACTGAAGAATTCGAGAAAGAGCTTCAACAGAAAACTCAACCAATGAAAAGACTAAAGAGCAAGAAAACAAGTCATTTGAAATCACCCACTCATAAAAAAAAAAAAAAAGAAAAAAAAGAAGATGAATAAAGAAAGCCTATGTGAATTATGGGATATTTAAAACAAAAAATCTAAGCATTATTGGACTCCCAAAAGAAGATAGGGAGAGAGGAGCAGAAAACTTATCTGAGAAATAATGGCTCTGAACTTCCCAAATCTGGGGAAAAATTCAGACTTCTAAGTTACATACAAGTCACCCCAAAACATTAACCTAAAATGATCTTCTCTAAGACACATTATAATAAAACTGACTAAAACCAAAGACAAGGGGCACCTGAGTGGCTCAGTCGGTTAAGTGTCTGCCTTTGGCTCAGGTTATGATCCCAGAGTCCTGGGATGGAGCCAGGCGTCAGGATGCCTGCTCACTGGGGAGTCTGCTTCTCCCTCCGATCTTCCCCCCAACCAGGGTTCTCTCTCTCTTTCTTTCAAATAAGTAAGTAAAACCTTTAAAAAATAAAATCAAAGAAGGAATTTTAAAGACAGTAAGAGAAAAAGAATTTCTCACATACAAGGGCACTCCCCTCAAGGTTTCTCAATAGAAACCTTGAAGGCCAAGAGGTACTGGGATGATATATTCAAAGTACTGGATAAAAGATACACACACACCCCCGCCAACCAAGAACACTTCACCTAGCAAAGTGATCTTTCAGGGATGAGGCAAGATAAAAACTTTCCCAAACAAACAAAAGCTACAGCATAGTTCAGCCTGCCTTACAAGATACTCAAACGTTCTTCAGGCTGAAATAAAAACAAAGTAATTAGTAACACGAATACATATAATACCAAACACATCTTAAATGAAGTTTATAATCAAAGTCAGAATGCTTTAATGTAGTAATATGCTAGTGTGTTAATCACCTAACTCCAGTATGAAGGTTTAAAATACAAAAGTAAAAAGAACTAGAGCTAAAATTATTAGTGAATACACAATGTAAAAACAAGTAAATTATGATATTAAAAAACTAAAATATGGGAAAGGGAATAAAAGGATAGAATTTTTGTATGTGATTGCAGTTAAGTTGTTACCAGCTTAAAATAGACTGGTGTATTTATGTTTTATGTAGGCCTCCTAGTACTGCAAAGCAAAAACCTAAAGTATACACATAAAAGAGAAAGAGAGGGGAAACAAAGCTTATCACTGGAAAATTGTTAATTTGAAAAGAATGTCAGCAAAAGAGGAAGAAAGGAACAAAGGATCTACAGTTAGAAAACTAATTAGATGGCATTATTAATACTTACCCATCAATACTTACTTTAAATGTAAACTGATTAAATTATCCAATGAAAAGCATAAAGTAGTTGACTTGGTTAAGAGAACAAGGTTCAACTATATGTTGCTGATAAGAGACTCACGTCAGTTCTAGAAATACATGTAGGCTGAAAATGAAGGGATCGAAGATATTCCATGCAAATAGAAAACAGTGGTAGCCATAACTTCACCAGACAAAAATAGACTCTAAGTCAAAAACTGTAACAAGAGACAAGGTCATTATATGAGGATAAAGGGTCAACTCATCAAGAAGATAAAACACTGCAAATGTACATGCATCCAACACTGAAGCAACTAAATATATTAAGCAAATATCAAAAGATCTGAAGGCAGAAATATATAGCAATGCAATACTAATAGGGGACTTCATTATCTACTTTAACAATGGATGGATCATACAGATAGAAAATCAATAAGGAAACACAGGACTTGAACTGTACCTTAGATCAACTGGACCTAGTAGCCATACACAGAACATTCCACCCAAAAGAACGAAAATTCTTCTCAAGCAAACACAGAACATGCTCCAGAATAAACCATATATTAGTTCAACAAAACAAGCTTTAACAAAAATAACATTAAAAATCACACCAAGGGGGCGCCTGGGTGGCTCAGTGGGTTAAAGCCTCTGCCTTCAGCTCGGGTCATGATCCCAGGGTCCTGGGATGGAGCCCCATGTCAGGCTCTCTGCTCCGCAGGGAGCCTGCTTCTTCTTCTCTCTCTGTGCCTGCCTCTCTGCCTACTTGTGATCGCTATCTGTCAAATAAATAAATAAAATCTTAAAAAAAAATAATCACACCAAGTGGGATGCCTCGTTGGCTCAGTCAGTTAAGCATCTATCTCTGACTCAGGTCATGATCTCAAAGGTCCTGGGATAGAGCCCCACATCAGGCTCTCTGCTCAGTGACAAGTCTTGCTTCTCCCTCTCCCTCTTGCTCACTCTCAAGTGAATAAATAAATAAATAAAATCTTAAAAAAAAAAAAAATCAAACCAGATATCTTTCCTAACCACAATGATATGAATCTCAAGATCAGTAACAGAAGGAAAAAATAAAAAATTCAGAAATGTGTGGATGTTAACATACTCCTGAATGTACAATGACTCAAAGAAGAAATCTAAAGAAAAATTTTAAAATATCATGAAAGAAATGAAATGGAAACACAGCATACCAATACTTAAAGCATACAGCAGAAGTTCTAAGTGATGAACACCTACCTTAAGGAAAAAGAGCACAAACAACCTAACTTTATAGCCCAAAGAACTAGAAAAAGAAGAACAAGCAAAACCCAAAATAAGCTGAATAAAGAAAACAATGATAAGGCATAAATTAGCAAAACAGACCAGAAAACAATCAAAAAGACCAAAGAAACTAAGAGCTATTTTTGGAGAAGATAAAACTGAAAAAAAGAAAGAGAAAAGCCTCAAATACATAAAATCAAAAATGAACGAAGAGACATTACAACTGACATAACAGAAATACAAATCATCATGAAATTACTCTGAACAATGATATGCCAAAAGTTGGATAACTTAACAGTTATGGATCCATTTCTAGAACATACAAACTACCAAGAGTGAAACAAAGAAATAGAAAATTTGAACAGATCAATTATGAGAAAGTAGACTGAAACTGCTATCAAAAACCTTCCAAAGAAAAGTCTCAGAACAAAAGGCTTTACTGGTGAATTCTATCACAGATATAAAAAATTAACAGCAGGTGCCTGGGTGGCTCAGTCGGTGAAGCATCCAACTCTTGACTTCTGCTCAGGTCATGATCTCAGGGTTGTGAGATCTAGCCCTGTGTCTGGCTCTATGCTGGGTGTGGAGCCTACCTAAGAGGCTCTCTTCCCCCACCCCCAACCTGAACAAAACAAAACAAAAACCCTGACATTTTTGGGCTAGAGCCTCTGCCTTTGGCTCAAGTCATGATCCCAGGGTCCTGGGATCCAGCCCCGCATCGGGCTCTCTGCTCAGCGGGGAGCCTGCTTCCCCCACCTCTCTCTGCATGCCTCTCTGCCTGCTTGTGGTCTCTGTCAAATAAATAAAATCTTTTAAAAAATTAAAATAAAATAAAAAATTAACAGCAAATTTTCCCAAACTGGTCCAAAAAAGAGGAGAGATCACATTCAAACTCATTTTACTAGACCAGCATTACCTTGAGTCAAAAGCCAGAAGAGAAGAAAACTACAAACCAATATCCTTGATGAATATAAATGCAAAACTGCTCAACAAAATACTAGCAAATGGAATTCAACAATACACTGAGAGGATTATACACCCTAATCAAGTGGAATTTGCTCCAGGGATTTCCAGATGGCTCCACATACACAAATCAATCAATGGGATATATCACATTAATAGAATAAAAGATTAAATTCATATGATCTTCTTAACAGATGCAGAAGAAACATTTGACAAAATTCAATAATTTTTCATGATAAAAAACTGGAACTCTTCTCAAAAAACTGGATATAGAAGGGATGCACCTCAATATAATAGAAGCCATAAATGACAAACCCAAGCTAGCATACTCCTCAGAGGTCGAAAGCTTTGCCACAAAGATCAAGATGCCTGTTCTCTCCACTCTTTCAGTATAGTATTGGAAGTCCTAGCCAGAGCAGTTAGACAAGAAAAAGAAATAAAAGGCAACTAAATTGGAAAGAAAAAAGCAAAACTGTCTGTATGCAGAGGATATTATCTTATATACAGAAAACCTTAAAGACTCCACCAAAAATAAACTGTTACGTGTATTAAATGAATTCAGTAAAGTAGAAAATACAAAATCAACATACAAAAAGCAGTTATTTCTAAAAGCGTACAGCATTTGGTATTCCCAGGAGATCTCCCATTCAAGTACTAACCAGACCTGATCCTGCTTAGCTTCCGAGATCAGGTGGAAATTAGACCCCAATCTTCTACCACTCACAAAAATCAGCTCTGTATTAAAAACTGAAACATAGGGGTGCCTGGGTGGCTCAGTAGTTTAAGCCTCTGCCTTCGGCTCAGGTCATGATCTCAGAGTCCTGGGATGGAGCCCTACATTGGGCTCTCTGCTCAGTGGGGAGACTGCTTCTCTCTTTCTCTGCCTGTCTACTTGTGATCTCTCTCTCTGCCCAATAAATAAATAAATAAAATCTTAAAACAAACAAAAAACAACTAAAATGTAAAATTTGAAACTGAAAAACTACTGGAAGAAACCACAGGGGGAAAAAGCTCCTTGACATTGTTCTTAGCAAAGATATTTTTGGCTAGGACACCAAAAGTGAAAGCAATGAAAGCTAAACAAACAAGTGGAAATGCATCAAACTAAACAGCATCTGCACAGCCAAGCCATCATTAAAATGAAAAGGCAACCCATGGAATGGGAGATAATACTTGCAAACCATCTGATAAAGGCTTAACCTCGAAAATATCTAAGGAACCTATACAGCTCAATTGAAAAAATATCCAATTAAAAAATGGGCAAAGGACTAAGAAAAGCAGAATACATCCCTCCCATGCCAAGCTCCTGCAACTGAAGGTTGGGCACCGAGTAAAAGGACAGGAGAATGAGGTGAGCCCTAAGCTACGTATCCGCTTGAAGAATTTGGCAGGACCACGTTGGAATGGGCTTTCTTAGCTATCTGTAAAGTGATCAGAAAGCTCCACAGTTACTCAAGTTATCATTAAAAGAGCAATTCAATATAGCCCAGTAGAAGGCTGTGATGAGAGAAAATTGAAACCATTTCTTCTACCTATGTACCCAGTCCTCTTCACCTCAAACTACCAGTTTATGTTACAAATAAAACATTTTCTTCGTTTTCTTCTTGAAAAGGGGGAGGAGAGGAGAGTAAATATCTAAACCAACAGAGGATCTAGAAATTGGCATGGTGGAATGACACTAAACACAGGTTCTAATGACACTTATACCAATAATCACCTACTAAGCCTCTAGTCAGAGCGGATGTCCCAAATACCTGATTAGTAAGTCCAACTCTCTACTGGACATCTCCTTCCAGTAGTTTTAAGGTCTCCATAGTCAGAAAGTTCAAGACTGAAATTGTAGTCACCTATCCTCACCTCACAATCTCCTCCCATGTTCTCAGTTGATCTAAGCAACATGGTTCCTGTGTCCATCTTGTCTTCATTAGCTCTCACCTGGCTTGCTGTTTTCCCTACACTGTCTCCCTCCTCCAACGTGCTCCTCTCAGAGTCCCCTCAGAGTCATCCTCCATGTTCCTGTCACACTGATACTTCCAAAAGGCTAACAGGATTACATTGTATTCCCATCTACAATCCTTCAAAAACTTTCTGGTGCCTTCTTCAGCATGCAAGGTCCTTAAAGATACGGGTTACAACTACCTTCCCAGCTATATCTCCCACACATCTTTTTTTTTTTTTTTTTCTCCCACACATCTTTACATGCTTTCCTAGTCCCACCAAACTGCTTGAAGCCCCATGACCTCTCCTGAGTTACTTCCCCTACATTCTTCTGTTGTCTCTCCCATGTCCTCTCATCTAGTCTGAGTTACTCCAACTCATCTTCCAAAACTCTGAGCAAAAGTCACATCTCAGAAACCCAGCTGAGTGAAGGGCCATTCTTACTACATTATGGTGTTTCCTAAGAAGAAACTACTAAAGGGCAACTCCTCTGGAGACTAGATGACAATCTAGAGCCTTGTCTTACTCAGGCTAGTATACTACACTAACTATACGAGGTTGGTATATTATAGGTTCGTATACTCTACTACTACACCATAGTTCATATACTCTGGGCAGAATGTCTTGTACACAGCAGGTACTTAATAAAAGTTAGCTGAAAAAAAATAAAGACATGAATGAACCAATGAAGATGTGGATTCTGTTGAGGTCTTCCAGAAAATTCTGAAATGTAATATGAGGTGATTATCATATAGCAAGGTCAGCTTTGAATCCTGCCTATGACATTACACAAGTCACATGAATTTTTTATGCTCCCCTGTCTCCATTGTCATATAGATTGGTTAAATAACCTCTAAACAACTATTTTCAACTCTAAAATCATACAGTGCTAGGATTGAGAATCAATAAGGAATTGAAAGCAGGAGAGATTTCAGCTGGACGTAAGAAAAAAACCTCTTAAGGAAGAAAACAAGGATTTTCTGCTCCAAGAGTTTTCAAGGAAAAATCAGACAACCATCAGTTCTAAAAGGTTGAATCATGCTCCCAAAATGAGGATACATGCTCCCAAAATGAGGACAAAATTTTTATGTCCTTTCCCATTTGTAATTTGAGGATACAGACATCAAAGGCATCAATAGAATTTCCCCATTAGTGAAGAGCAGGGAAAATGTTGTCTCTGCCAACTCGGGCCTAGGATCCAGCTTCCCCACTAGAGCTGCTATTATGAAAAAATCAAAAGTCGTTGAAGGCAGAAAGGCATGTCAAAATGAGAGGGCTCTGTGCCCTTAAACAACTTAGCAACTCAGAGTATCTGAGAATTTGTCTGCTCTTGGAAGGTCTGGAGGCTCTATTCTCTGCTCCTTGGTTTGGATAATAAAGCTGAGATCCTATGGCTCCTTGCACTGACTAGAACCTAAAAAAGATAGCAGCTCAAGCAGGAAGATGCTTGCCTAAGTGGTCACTGGTTTGCATTTCCAGTCCAGATGTACATCAACCTTCAGGTTAAAATACATTCACTAAGACTTAAAAACTGCCTGGGTCATTCTAACCAGTCATCCTCAGCAAGCAGTGTACTAAGAGCCAGTAAGCAAAACAAAAACTCTAAAGAAAAAAGCAGTTCCTTGGCCTATAACCTTGCAACCCAAAATGTGCATATTCCTGGGACTAATTCTGCATTTACACCCAAAAGCTTAAGTAAAAAAAAAAAAAAAAGAAGAAGAAGAAGAAGGAGAAAAAAAAAATAATGAGTTTCTAAATTTACCTAATAGGAATATAAGAAGGGGAGTTACCCTATATCTATTTCATACAGTGTGAAATTGTCTCCAAGCTATCAATCTCACTCAACTGATTAAGTGTGAAATATTTTTCCTGAACCAAATTTAAAGAGAACCCTTACGGAGGAGGAGGAAACATGAGGCTAGCCCACAAGATCTTAATTTTTCCATCTCATTGTCAGTCTTTCCTCCTAAACTGCAAAACTAGACCTACAAACGGTACTGAAACCAAAGGAGAGATTTATTCAAAAGTTTCACAATGAACTGTTGCTTCCTGTTTCACAGAAAGGACAACCAACTTACATTTTGTTTGTTGTCAAGTGACTTGTGTACCCCCAAATTATTATGTTGAAACCATAACCACTAATGTAAAGGTATGTGAAGAGAAGGTGTTTGGGAGATAACAAGGTTAAATGAGGTCGTAAGCGTTGGGCACTCACGATGGGATGAGTGCCCGGATAAAAAGAGACATTGGAGAGTTGGCTTTGTCTCTCTCCCCTCTGCCTCCATGCACATCCCCAAGGAAAGGCGACATGAAGAAGAGCAAGAAAATAGCCATCTGCAATCCAAGGACAGAGATTCCACCCGACATCTAACCTTGTTAGCACCTTGACCTTGGACTCCCAGTGCCCTAAAATGTTGAGAAATAAACTCCTGTTGTTTAAGGAACCTCATCAGTGGTATTGTGTTTTGGCAGCCCAGGCTAAGACACAGATTATGCAGAACAGATTGTGATGGTTAATGTCCTGTATCAACATGGCTGAGCTATTTTTGATGATGTGTGATCAAACACAAGCCAAGATATTTCTATGAAGGTATTTATGGATGTGATTAATCTTTACAATCAATAAACTATGTAAAGCAGACTGTCCTCCACAATGTGGATCCAATCAGTGAAAGGTCCTAAGAACAAAGGGCTCCCAACAAGGTGGCAATTGTGCCTCAAGATTACAACATCAACTCTGCTGGAGTTTCTAGGCTGCTAGCCTGCCCACATTTCAAACTCGAATTCACATTACCTAAATTTCCAGCCTGCTGATCAGCTCTATAAACTTCAAACTTGCCACCCCTCCCCAAATGTCCCTAAATACCTATATTTTTCTGTGTTTGTGCATAGATAGAACACACACATATATATATATGTACATACAAACATACATATGTGCTCTTTGTAGAACCCTGTCTAATGTACAGGTTTAAGAAAAATGACAGAATGCAAACATGAAATAAATAATCAGTGATGGGATGGAGTGGGGGTAGGGAACAAGGAGAAAGAGCACAACACCTAGACCTTTCCCAAGTTATCCACAAGGGTTGGGGTAATTTACGGAGCTTACTGAAGTACAGGGTAGTATTTTAGACTGACCAACTGATTTGGTTGATAAGTCTAAGATAGTTAAATTAAAACTTAGTATTACCTACTCTGATCATGTTTACTTTAATTAACATTGTGTTTTACTTAGAGATAATAATGGCCCACTTTTCTCACCTGCGTAGTTTTCAATTCACTCACTTTTACTATTTGCCTTCAGACACGCCATACTCCTGACAAAGGATATCCTCTCTCCAATAAGCAAATATCTGATACTGTCAACTCCACTTTTTTTCCTGGAGTCCTCTTCACCATTACATCCCAGCCACCCCTTTCCTAGAGCCAGCTCCATGATACAGCCATCATCATGGAACTGCCCTTTTCCTTTCTCCAGCATGGCACGGTCTTTTTTCTGGAAACCATATCCTCCTCTCCCTTGATTTATTTGTTCATTTTGTTGTTGTTTTTCTTTCTTTTTTTTTTTTTTTTTTTTTAGGATTTTATTTATTTGAGAGACAGAGTGAGAGAAAGAGAGAGGGCACAAGTGGGGGAGGGGCAGAGAGACAGAGAGAACCAGACTTTCCTTTGAGCAGAGAGCCCAACCTGGGGATTGATACCAGGACCCTGAGATCATGACCTGAACAGAAGGCAGATGCCCATTATCCATTCATTTGTTGAAAGACATCCTCTAGTAACTTTCCAAGAAAGATGAGATGGAAGGTATATTTTTAAATACTTTTATTTCTGAAAATATTATTTTACTTCACATTTGATCATTTGCTTAAATATAAAATATCAAGCTGAAGATAATTCCCCTCTATTTTAAAGGCACTATTCCTTTGTCTTCTAGAATCCAATGTTGTTCCTGAAAAGTCTGACTCCAATTCCTTTCTGTTTCTTTCTTTTTTCCTCCCCATTATGGAATTCCACAATGGTTTTCTTTGGTCTAGGTTTTTACTCCAAAGACCAAGGCACCCAGGGCACCCTTTATAAGTACATATCTTTCTGCATTTTGATGTGTTCCAAAAACCCAGATCTTTAGATTTTTAAAATTCGCTTCTTTGTTGATTTCCTGCCCTCTTTTTTTGTGGTCGCTTTCTAGAATATTGGATTTGACCTTAACAAATGGATCTCCTATTTTCCTATCTTTCATTTCCTATTTTCCGTGTTTTTCTTTTTATTTACTTTCTAGGAGAGTTATCTTGCAAATCTTCCTTTAAATTTATTTTGGCTAAGTATATTTTTAAGACTTGTCTATTCCTTAATTGTTCCTTTCTCATAGCATTCTTTTAATCCATAAATGCAGTACCACCCCAAATCTCTTTAGGAATATAAAAAATGTTATTTTGACATTTTCTTAACTCAATTATATCTTTTTTTTCAATTTTTTTCATATCAGTGTCTTTCTCCCACGTTGAAAGCTTTCCTCTAGTACTCTGTCATCTTCACCTCTGTTATTCACATTTACAAGTTAAGAGACTAAAAATCGGGCGCCTGGGTGGCTCAGTGGGTTAAGCCTCTTCCTTCGGCCCAGGTCATGATCTCAGGGTCCTAGGATTGAGTCCTGCATTGGGCTCTCTGTTCTGCAGGCAGGCTGCTTCCTCCTCTCTCTCTGTCTGACTCTCTGCCTACTTCTGCCTACTTGTGATCTCTATCCATCAAATAAATAAATAAATAAATCTTAAAAAAAAAAGAGAGAGAGACTAAAAATCTCTGGATGGTTGAAATGTACGGGTTGGGTACTTTGCCTTTGGAGACTTCAATGAAGAGCAATCAGCTCTCTGGCTGAAGTTCTTTGTTTGTTTGAGAGGCTCTCAAATATAAAGACCTGGAAATCTTTTCATCCAGGAGTCATTCTGTTTCTCAAGACACTAATTTCCTACTCTCCTGCCTCAGGAGCACCTACCCTGTAGATTTACTGAGTCTCCTCATTGTCAGTCCTGTGACCTATCTTTGCCCTCTGCGTTGTATGTGATATCCCTCCATGTGGAGCTTCCCAGTTAAGTGCTAGAAGACAGGGATGGAAGGCTGGTGAGGAGAGGACCACGCGACGATGTCAGGTGGTGAGGCAGCCAAGGAGCTCAAACCCCCCTGTTCCTTAAGAACCTTCTGAATAAATGTGTTTGGGCAGCTTTCAAACCTAGCTCACTGCCACCTTCTGTGGTACCTGCTATTTCTAAGGCCATTAGAGGTTGTCTAAGTTGAATCCATTTGCTTTTGGTCGTATTCCCCTCTGCCAGATGGTGGGAGGTAACTTCCTTGCCTCGTTTTACCTTGTTAAACTTTACTGAGGTCTATTACACATTGATGCCCATTTTCTTTGGCCTTGGAGACCAATACCACTCAGTGAGTTTACTATTGTTTGGTAGTATTTTGGACAGAGAGGGAGAAAAGATAAAAAGCAAGTGGTCAGTTGGTCATACTAAACTCTGCCCAAAGCCCCAACTCTCTTGGTCGCACAATATCACCAGCTAACCTATTTGGAAAGAAAAGCCACCAACTGGCCCTACCCTCATACTTCGTAGCTTTCCCCCAGGATTCCTGCTCTAGGCAGAAACTGGAAGGATCCTGGAGGGAAGCTTTCAAATCCAAATGGTGCCAAAGTTGAATCTTTACCCTTTACCTCATCAATGTCATCATTTGCCAGACAGCAGGGACCCAGCCAGGTAGGGGCTGCCACTGATAGAAGAGCCCAGATCTGATCTATTTCTGCCCCTAAGCATATATGGTCTTTATGCTGTGTCTGAAGCAGCCCAGCCCCCGACCTGGTCTGAGGCTTTCCCTCCTTCCCAGATACAGAGGAGATGCCTGCCCTAGTCTCTGTGCCTCACCTCCCATCAGGCATGGAGAGCTCCAGCAACAAAGACCTCCTAATTAGTGTAAACTCTGGGGATAGAATGATGGATTGGGAGCAGCCAGAAACCAAGAGGAAAGAAATTAAAGGACTTAACACCCTTGGCCTGTTTCTTTATAAGCATCTCTGCCCTGAAATTCACCCACATACCTCTGATACTTGTTGTGTCATATTTGCAGATCAAAAGCAAAAGGCGGCATGAAACGGGCAGGGAGCCGCTCTGGCTCATATGCCGTGCCTCCCACAATCCAGTGAGTGCTCCTGCCTTCTTGGCATCGGAGCCCCGCCAGCCTAGCCAGTGACACCGGTCTGCTCCTCCGCACTAGAACTTAGTTGTCCGGATGCCACCCTGTGCTTTGCTTAACCAAGCAGATGATCTACCAACTCTCCCACTGTGCTCTGTCCAACAGTAATTCATTACCCCAATTATTCTTATCTCTACCGAAGACGGGTTCTTGGCCAAATCTGTAACTCCTCAGAGTTGACCTATATCTGACCCACATCTGACTCTAGTCTCATAACTCCAGTTTAGGAAATCCTGCAGGAGAGGTGATGGAATGTACTAGTAACAGATTACACACTGGAGTCAGACAGACTTAGGCTCAATGCCAGCTCTGGCACTCATTAGCTGTGGGATCCTGGGCAAATCACTGCATCTTCTAGAGCCTATATCCTCATCTGGAAAACGGGGAGAATAATAAATTCTAGTTCAAAGAGTTGTGAGGACTCAAGGAAATATTATAGTAACTATCAATTAGCAGAGTACATGAAGCAGAACAAGCACAGGATACATATTAATCTGCCCAATCAAAGCTGGCCTGAAATTAGTAGCAAATTCAGTGGTTTTTGCATGATGGACTACATAGACTCTCTGGGAAGCATCACACGGACCCTGACTGCCTTGAGTTCCTAAGTTAATTACCTTTATCTTTAGTGCTGATTTCTGGATGCTTCTAAATCCCTGGACCTTCAAATGCACAAACAGCCAACATTTGGGACCCACCACAATATAAAATGCACATTAAAACAGCAAAAACAAAAATGGGAGGTTATTAGTTAACTTGAACTTGTAAAAATCACTACAAAAATAACTCCTCTAGGTTTAACAGTTCTTGATTTAAATGGACAATCAATTACATTCAGCGGTACACAGTAATGGATACAATACTGCAGGTATCCACAAAGTGTCTGTAACTTTTCATCCCAGGTGTCTAAATGGGTTGGAGGACACTATTCCATTCAAAGATTTTCTCATTCTTTGATATTTTATGGTCACGTTTTCTTTGGAAATCTGAGTAGTAGCAAATTCTACCCAATTACCCAGGACTTTTTTAAAAAACAGCCTTCAAAAATACCTTATGAGTTAATAGAAGCATGAACTTTTTTTTTTTTAAAGGTTTCCTTATTTGCTATTAAATTGCAAAATTTTATGAATAATACTTAAGAAAATGATGCTAATTCTTATTCTCCCACAATTCTTCAAGTTGTCAATTTCCAACCACTAGGCTAAATCATGAAAACTTACTAGACCCTACCTGTACTAATTAGTATAACAGAAAGGTGAAAATCAGTCAGTCTGGATTGACATAAATACATGTATACATTCATGGGCCAAGATCTTACTAATTCCTGCAGTGGAATGAAAACAGCTGGGACATACATGACAGGCTCTTTCTGCACAAAATGAAAATGCCACTCACTTAGTGTGACAATGCCATTACTATGAGGAAGCATTTAGCAGACAAGACTCTGAACAGCATTCCAACTGACAGATATGCATACCCCATGTTAAGTATAAAATAAAAATCACCAGCCAAGCTAATGTGCAAGGAAAATATAATAGTGCTGTTTATGGTAATGAATCATCAGAGATAATCCAAGGGAATGAATCAGTGTTAACTCCCATCTCTTGCCCCAGGTGGGTCTAACATTTGCATATCCTCACTTTAAAAAAAAAAAAAAAAGTAGCAGCTTTCTACCCTAGTTGCTTTGCAGCAAGGAGGAGAGGAAGAAGAGGAAGGGGAGGGGGAGGAAGGGGGAGTGCTAATGCAGAGGAAAGGGACAACCTTAAACCAAGGGAACTTTCAATCACATGCTTAAATTATGAAAACTGAATGTGACCCTGGGGATATAAGTTGGTGAGAGGAAGTGCCACCCTGCTTCTCTGGAGAGCAGTCTTGGTGATGGATTTGATGACTCATCAATGCGTATTAGTTAAGGCAGATTTACTATGATTGTAAGGAAGCTTAAGTTTAGGTCTCTCATTTGCAAGGGCCTCTTCCAACAGCTTGGGAGGAGCCCTAGCCCTGTGATGGTTCAGGCTTACATCTCTGCAGAAATGAGATCTACTGCCGCCACCATTAAGACTGTTCCCCTCTATTCCTCTTTCCTCCAAGTTCTCCTTCTCCATACACCCCGCCAGACACATCCACCTACCCCCTGCCAGGCGGTGTGGTGCTGTCTTTGGGCATTTGGAACACAGCTAAGGAGCACTGAGTTGGGATGCATTAGGCTTGGATTTAGTAGGATACACTTAGGAGTTTCTAAGCAAGGTAAGTTATTGTTAGGTGTCCGTGAGGGAACAGAAGGCTGACTGAGGACAAAGCAAAAGCTGACACCTTGCAAACTACCCCCACCCCCACTCCTGGGTGGGATATAGTGTGACATTCTTTAGGAATCTCCCAACTTTCTTAATGTTAATACCTTGTTAGAGGGCCTCAAGGCCTCAAGGCATCTGGCATATGAAAGTTCTATTGATACCTCCCTTTTTCCTTACCTTCCCCACCCCAGTCCTACACAACCTGCCATCCCTCACAACCCCAGGGCAGCAGCTGTCTGGGCTGATGGGTCCTGTCCCCCTGCTTTCATAAACCACCATTTTGCATCAGAGAGGTCTCAAGAATTCTTTCTTGGTCACCAGACTCCACCCCACTGAACCTTACCTATATTCTAAAACTTCAT
Organism: Mustela nigripes; assembly: GCF_022355385.1. Taxonomy (NCBI): domain Eukaryota; kingdom Metazoa; phylum Chordata; class Mammalia; order Carnivora; family Mustelidae; genus Mustela; species Mustela nigripes. The sequence goes on from NC_081563.1 coordinate 65,629,678, forward strand.
CAGTGTCCTGGTGGAGAAATGGCTTCCAGGACCGCTCCTGTCCTAATTCCTGCTGCACCATGATCCAAAGACACAGGGCCAGAGATGGCAAAATAACAGCCCAGGACCAAAAACGACATAGAGTAGAGAAGGATAAAACATGGCTTGAATAAATGTTCAGAGCCAGGAATCAGTTCATGGAAAAGCATTCCAATTCTCAGAGAAAAGTATTTACAGTAAAAGAAACTTAATTGAATTTCCCAATTTGACAGCAATGCTGAAAAAAAAAAAGTATGACATTATTATTAATCCATAAAATTTTCCTAAACTAGCAATAAAAAATCAAAGTCCAATCAACCTTGAGAGAGGGAAAACAATTCTCTTTCTAATCTCTCCATAGAAAATATTACAAAAATCAGGATGCATGGGTGGCGGCTCAGTTGGTTAAGCAATTGACTCTTGGTTCTGGCTCAGGTCATGATCTCAGGGTCAGGAGATGAAGCCCACACAGGGCTCCACACTACTTATGGAGTCTGCTTGAGATTCTCTGTCTCCATCTCTCTCTACCCACCCCCACTTGCATTCTTACTTTCTTTAAAAAAAAGAAAAAGAAAATATTACAAAAATCACTGTTGTATGAAGTGCTCAAAGACCATGCAGCCAAAAGTTTTTCAGTGGAGACACTTAATTTAAAAATTACATATTTTTTCTGGATATTATAGAATAATGGTGTTGCTCACTTTTTAAAAAATATGTAATTTGCTGTGAGTTCTTTTCTCATTTGAAATATACTACTGTATAGTCTTTTGTCTTCCTTTAAGACGTCCTCCAAAATTGTTTCAGGCCCCATAAAACCTGGGTCTGCCTCTGCATATTAGATCCTTGTCTTCAACATTCCATAGGGTAAATGCATAGCATTCCTGATGCATATGTGGAAGCCCCAGCAATTTAAAAATGTGATTTAGTATTAACCTGAAAAGCTCATGTAAATCTTCTAAAAATATACAATATAATAACCTAAAAGGTTTTAAAAGCAAAATTTAGACTCTATTTTGTCTATCAAGCTTCAAGGGCATCATTTAACCATCACACAGAAGATGTCAGAGAAAGTCTAGGAGATTTATCCTTCAAATTACTATTAAGAAAAATGATTGGTATAGGCTTCCAAAGGCCAGCCGACACCATACCAGACATAACTAGCAGTTATACCACTGCCCATTTGGCCTTTTTCTCTAAATTTTGTCCAGGGAGAAATTCCAGATGTTCTTAAATTCTGGGAGTTAGATATTGACCAACAGGTTTACATTCTAAGTGTAATCTGGGAGGCAGGGGCTCAAAGTAGTTAAAAAAAAAAAAAAAAAAAAAAAAAAAAAAAAAAAAGCCCTGAATTATCCTAAATCTAGCTCTCTAGTGTTTCTAGTGAAAAATGGGTCTATATGGTTGCCTTCTGACATTAACTGAGCCAGTTTTATGCTCTATAAAGGTTGTGAGGACTCAATAAACTTGCTCAAAAGGCCCCCAGGCTCACCCTGGATGCCAGCAGGCCAGAACCACGTCCCATCTGGTCCCCGTCAGAATGAATGGGACCCTTGTGGGGCTGTGCACTGTGATGAACACACCAATTATCTTTTTGAAGAAGAATCCAGAACATGCATGGATAAAAGCAGGTTGAAAATTACTGAGGTATGGACCACACGTGTAAAAAGGCACTTGAAATCAATCTTTTCACAGATCTAAGTTTTTGTATCTTAAAAAAAAAAAAAAAAAAGGCATCAGAAATAGCAATTCTGGTTGTTAACGAGCTCTGCCCAGGGAGCTGGCTTGAATCCTGTTCTGTAGCCTTGGCCAGGGATGGTGAGAACTGGCAGGAAAGCGGGGTCCGGGGGGTGGAGAAGTTGATCTCTATTTTTAGGGCCAGTAAAAATTGTTCAATTTTAGAACAGCTTCTACTTCTCCGTTGGAAATATACCACAAACCAAGCCCATGAACATATTTCATGGTCCGTAATTACATACTACAATAGATCTACATGGCATGTTTAAAAACAACAACAACACTGTATGCTTGCCCATGAGAAGATTCACAAATAAAAAAGCCTCTGAAGATCTTGTTCTCAGGAGGGAATGGGTCTTACAGCTGCTCCCCTTTCTGCACAGCCAAACATGCTCCACCCGCCCGACCCCACCCTTGACATTAGTGGCCTGCAATCTTGTTCTTCACAACACAGCAGCAGAGAAGGCTTCATTAACTGCTAATATATTTGAAATGTCCTCACTTGTACAAAGTGCTAATAATCCTTAATGAAGAGGATATCACTAAGGGCCAAGGCTGGAAGCAGGTGACCACAGTAGGGAGGGAGAAGCTTGAGTAACAACAGGAATCAGGAAGACATTAACCGGTATAGGACTCTGAAAACACAAAGCCATGCATGCTGAATTGTACATTTCAGGATTTCCTCAATTTTTTTTTCATAGAAATCAGGGTTAAGGGACATCTCGGTGGCTCAGTCAGTTAAGCGGCAGCTTCAGCTCAGGTCATGATTCCAGTGTTCTGGGATCGAGTCCCACATTGGGCTCCTTGTTTGGCAGGGACCCTTCTTCTCCTTCTGCCTCTGCCTGCCACTCTGCCTGCCTGTGTGCTCATGCTCTCTCTCTGACAAATAAATAAAAATTTTAAAAATCTTAAAAAACAAAACAAAACAAATCAGAGTTAATCTTTGCTAGTAGCTGTGCTGTGAAAACTCTTCCCCACAGAAGAGATAACTCTAGTATGTGGGTTCCAGCAAGGCCACTCTGACACTGGTGACAAAGAGGCAACAGAAGGAAGGATGGCTTTTCTTTCTACAGTTTGTCCTTCCCCAGTCAATGCCTCTTTTTCTCCCTTCCCTGCTCCCTACTCCTTGGGGTTGCCAGTGGCATCCATGAACAACGGTTGCCTGTGCCTCCCCTAACCCCCCAACCCCCAATGAGGGGCACTCTGGTTATGTCACATAGTGGTATGCACTACAGAAAAAAAATAAAGGAGGGGCAGAGGTAACCCTAGGATGAGGAGGTTATTGTTGTGTTATTTTATACACATAGGTCCAGGCCTCCTGGAAGAAGTGACATTTTACCAGAGATTTAATTTTTAAGGGCCTCACCATGCAAAGTACCTGTAGGTAGAAGACAGAGTGAGGCGCACACGCAAGAGCCCTGAGGCAAAGCGTAAGGGTGAGACTCAAGAGCCGGAGTACAAGGATGGCCTTCAGGGAAGGGAGAAGAAGGCTGCCAGGAGAGGAGGGGAGATCAAGGAGAAAGGACCAGATCCCAGAAGACCTGTCTCTGCAGTCGGCTCAGGACTTCTGCTTTCAGACTGTAAGAGGGAAGCAGTCAGGAGGGTTGTGCGGAGAAGAGTGACCGAAGCACAGGACGGCGCCGGGTGCCGTGTGAAGGGCAGTCAGGAGCAAGAGGACCAGCAGGGACCCCAGTGAGGAAGCGGATGTAATGGTCCCAGAGACAGACAGATGATGGCACCTGAGACTGGAACGCTGGTGGGGGGAGGGGGAGGAAAATGGGGAGGGGGGATTCTGGATAGGTTTTGAAAGCAGAGCCCACAGGGTTTGTGCTGGTATATTGGATATGAAATTTCAGAGATCGATAGGATGGGAGTCATGGGTAGCCAAGGTTCCTGGACTGGAAAATGAAAAACATGTCATTACTAGGCAGGAAGACTGATCAGGCAGGGAGAGAAGTGGGTTTTGTGGGGATGAGGGTGTTAGAAGTCTGGTTTGGGACATGTTAAATTTGAAAACCCACTAGATAGACAGGAAGAAGTATCAAGCAAGCACATATAAAAGTCTGGAGTTCTGGAGGGAGGTTAAGGCCTTAGGTAAAATTTGAAAGTCAAGAGCACAGGCCTGCTATAAAGGACTGTTTACACCCGAGACCAGATGGAATTGCTCGAGGAACGAGGGGACTCAGAAAAGGGAAGAGTATCTAGGATTCAAACACGAGGCTGTCCAAGGTTTTAAATTGTAAATTGGAGGAAATAAAAAATAAATTGGGAAAAGGGGCTGAGAAGGAGTCCCTCATAAATTATTCCATTGGCCCCACTGTAAAAGGAGAATGAATCAGTTTGCGGTTTTCAAGAGCCAAACTCTCTGCGGCAGGAAGGAGGCTGCTGAAGTGTCTATACCGTCCCACTCGTCGGTTTCCAACACAGATTGCTCCCATACACACAGGCACACTCGCTCGCTCTCAAGAACACACTTTCACACACACCCTCACATCCAGGTTGCACCTCTACAGAACCCCAAAATACAGCGAAAGTGCCAACTTAGGGTTGGCTCTCCTGGCTAGGGCTCCAGGGCTAGGGCTCCCTCCGCAAACCAGAGGAGACAGGCAGAGTATGGGCAGGGCATCAGGGAACTCACGGGCAGCTTAGCTTCAAGAGCCTGTCCTGATTCAATCTCAAGGAATGGGAACAAAACTCAAAAAAAAAAAAAAAAAAAAAAAATCATTCCTCCTATCCCCATTCTTGCAAGTTTAAAAGAAGAATTTGTATCTTCATCAAGTTTTCGCACTTACAGAACCTAACACAATCTAGAAGCTCTCTTTAGGTGTACACGGAGTGCAAGACGGAGAGGTCCAGGACATCAGCGACCCTCGGGTCTCAGGACTTGCACAATATCTGAGGGCATCAGGCTGCCTGGAGGAAGTCCAGAACTCCGGATGACACTGCATTTCTCTGCCAGATGTCACACTGCCCAGGAAAGGTCAAGTTTTCCGCACTCCAATTAAGTACTTCCACTTGCTTTGTGCTGCTTGCTGTATTCCTAGTGCTATTCTGAACTAAATATGCATTTGGTCCCTGCTGGTCTCTTTGTTAATCAGCGCTTTAAGTGGTCTTGGAAAAAAAATGTTCTGAGGCGCCTCTTATTTTCCAGGCAACGTAATTGAAGCTGTATTTATACTGTGCCCAAGTCAGGGAATGATCCAGTGGGGGAAGGAGTGGGCAAACCAAATGCACTGTTCAGAGGCACATGGCTGAGCATTTTTGTTTTCTATTTGTGAGCTACTGTGCTGGCATCGTACAGATGGACAGTGTCTGTGCTCTGGAGCTTGCATGTGACGAGTCCATTGGAAAGCATAAAACTGAGAAGAGACAGCGACGCCCTGCCTTAGCCTTACTTTGAACGTAAGGTCTGACCCTGCTGCGGTCTCTCACAGATACAACCGCCTCTGGTTACCAGATACCACAGAGAATTTAATGAACCCGTACCAACGTGTGTCTTGTTTACTGATGGCCACCATTGGGGATGAGCATCTCCTAGTGAGGTGTAGACAACTCTTGATTACCTGGGGGCAACTGAGTAACACCAGCTTACTCAGCAGTACCCAATGCCCCAGTCCTGGCCTTCTCATGTAGGAAAAAACCTTACAAGACAAGGCAAGTGGAGTAAAAGCCAGTTTCATATTAGACTGAAAGAGGGAGACATTTCTAGCAATTACTAGCTGGAAGGAGCCAAACAAATCTTCCTGAGCAAATCTTATTATTCTGTTTGAAATAAATCCCCCAAATATCTGAGGCACTCCTTGTCCTACCGAATTTTGTTTAAAAATCCCCAGTCAGTATTAGCTTAATTCTGAGTAACCCACCCTTCAGTTACCCAAAGCTCAATCAAAATAAAGAATCAGCTTTCCGTACAGGAGGGGTCACTGCACACCTCTAGGAAACTAGCCCATACCTCCAGTGACCCTCGCAAATTTTCTCTACAATCCCATTCCCCTTGAAGGCATGCGAAATCACTTCATCACAGGTGAAACCCGTCTCAGGCACAGCCGTCTGCTCTTAGCTTCAAAGGACTCCAAAACTCTCCAACACATCATATGTCAGAATTTCACTAAATCCTTACTAAGAGAGTATGGGGATTTCATCTCATTAGTTCTTTCCTCGTTGCCAGAGGAGCCAGGACAGTGGATGCGGGAAAGTGGTAAGGGTGAAGGGCCAGCCCGGGGCTTGGGTCGGACCTTGGGGCCATGGAGTAGGACAGTCTGGGAGTCGAAGGGCGTATGAAGAGTTCTACAAAAATTCATTTCAGGGGTGCCTGGGTGGCTCAGGAGGCTAAGCCTCTGCCTTCAGCTCAGGTCATGATCCCAGGGTCCTGGGATCGAGCCTCGAATCGGGCTCTCTGCCCAGCAGGGAGCCTGCTTCCTCCTCTCTCTGCGCCTGCCTCTCTGCCTACTTGTGATCTCTCTGTTACATGAAAAAATAAAAAATCTTAAAAAAAAAAAAACTCATTTCACCCACAACCCAATTTGCATCAAGTCACTAGCATTGTTCCTACTTTTCAAACGGCCAAGTACAGCAAGCTCTTTCTCATTTCAGCAGATGGTAAGTAAGTCCTTGAGAACAGGGGCTCTGCCATGCATATGTCATAGATCATACCTTGCATATGTTTGATGCTCACTCATTAAATGTTGGGTAAATTGAAGTAAAATGAAGCATGGATTTTGTGACTACAACCCAAATGATCCTACTGGGGTAGGATGTATGCAGAATGTCAGATGGATTAAAGGAGATAAATCTTAGCATGTGAATTTGGTTATCCGACGTATGATGTTCAAAATGGCAGCAGGACGGAGCCAGAATTACTTTGGATGCAGTAGGATGTACAGACAACATTTATGAGGGAAAGCAGATGAGAACACCAAGCTTACAAACGACCCATCCTGCTGCTCCATTTCTCTCTGCAAAGCTGAGGGTTTCAGTTCTAGCCTAAGAATAGCACCATATGTTTGTACAGCCCTATGGTTTTTCAAGTGCTATCACAGGTTTCTCCACAACCTGTCTGATGAAGGAGGTTTCGTTTAAGAGATAAGAAAGCTATATTTCACAAATTTCCCCACTATCACCCAGAACGAGACTGATCTGGGCTGGAAATCCAGAGTCCCAATGCCTATTTAGGGCTGTGGCAACTTCATCACTAAATCAGATGTTCTTTTTCTTTTCTTTTTCTTCAGATTTATTTATTTGAGAGAGAGCAAGACGGACTGTGGGGGAGAGGGACAGAGGGAGAGGGAGAAAGCAACCCTCACACAGACTCCCCACTGAGCACAGAGCCTGACGTGGAGCTCAATCTCATGACCCTGAGATCATGACCTCAGCCAAAATCAAGAGTCAGATGCTCCAGATGTTCTTCTTTAAGAGATGAAAACAGTACTAGATATGTACAAGTTTCCCAGTTTTGTAACACTAAGGTGCATTTAAAAAACTGTTTGTTTTGGAGATGCCTGGGTGGCTCAGTGGGTTAAGCCTCTACCTTTTGGCTCAGGTCATGATATCAGGGTCCTGGGATCAAGGGTCCTGGGATCAAGAGCCTGGGGTCCAGGCTCTCTGCCTAGCAGGGGGCCTGCTTCCCCCCACCCCCGCATGCCTCTCTGCCTACTTGTGACCTGTCAGATAAATAAAATCTTTAAAAAACAACAACAACAACAACAACAAACTGTTGGTTTTTGTGAAAGCCAGATCTAACAGAAAAATAAGTCTAATAAAGATTAGAAACCCTGGAACGTGATACAAAGACCATTCAGGCTACAGGAGATATTCGGCCAACAAACTGAATCGCTGGGAAGGTTTTAAAAAGGACCTTCATTTATGTGTCCAAACTACCTCTTTCTGAAACTCAGGTAGTAATCTGGACAGGTATGGTACCTAGCCCTCCAAAGCCAGTGGACTTCATGCCAACTCCAGGCAACCTCATCCCAGAAGATGCTTCCTGGCAGCAGCACCCAGCGAAGGGATTCCTTGGGTCACAAAGGCACCACGACCACGCTCACAGCCTGTCCCGCTCATCGGGCTGAACTGCAGATTCAGAGCACAAGGCTACTCCTGCAGGCAGTTAAGCTACCATGACATTAGGGCAGCTCAAGGAAAATTGGACAAATTTATCATGTGCATGGAAGCCCAGGTTTGAATAGATTAGTTCCACTAAACTTGTATTTCAAGCATGACATCTCACATTACCAGCAGTGGCAGACATCATCTTGAAAAAAACATTGACCAAAAGAAAGATTCTTGTGATTCTTTGTCAGAATCCACCATTATTTATTTATTTATTTATTTATTTATTTATTTTTATTTTTATTTTTTTTTTAAAGATTTTATTTATTTGTCAGAGAGAGTGAGCGAGAGCAAGCACAGGCAGACAGAGTGGAAGGCAGAGTCAGACGGAGAAGCAGGCTCCCTGCGGAGCAAGGAGCCCGATATGGGACTCGATCCCAGGATGCTGGGATCATGACCTGAGCTGAAGGCAGCTGCTTAACCAACTGAGCCACCCAGGCGTCCCATATTTATTTATTTATTTTTAACCACTCCCCCTACACTCCAATTCTAAACCCTAGGAAAGCCAAACTCAAAATAATCCCTTCTCTAGCAGGAAGCTAATGGTGTTCTGGGGAGAGCATGCACTACTGGTCACTTTCTTTTGTCTGTGCCCTATTTGCCTATTTGTCCTTGCTTTTGTTTTGGTTTTTTTTAGTTCCATACGCTCTTCCTAGACCTCAAGATGCATGCTGACTTTCACACTGGTGTTTCACTGCTTCCCATCAGTCATCCTGTTCTGACTCTCTGGTTCCCTTTATTTCGTACTTCTCTTCTTATCTTAAATGCCAGCATTTAAGCAGGTTTGACCAAGGGAATATTGAGGTTTCAGCAACATAAATTCTTAAGGAACTGGGCCCAGATGGATTTGGTGAAGATGATCCAGTTATCAGACTGGCCCCCAAGATGAGTCATAGAAAGTTCAGCATTCAGTGTCTAAAGACACAAGGAGAAATCAGATCCTGTGCTAGCATCAGTACCTGAAGAGGCCCAATTTGGCAAGAAGGGCAAAGCAGCTTCATGGTGTTTAGTCCTTGAAGGGCAGGACTTCAGCCAACGGTGAGGTGTCCAGTCTCTCGACAGTAGGCTCTAGGAAGACTCTAGAAGGTGACAGAGGTCCAGCCATGCAGGTGGGGTTTCAGGCAATCCCAAGCTCACAGAGGAGCAGTAAACAGAAACTGAAGGAGATCGATAGCAGGCTACTGCTCCACAGACATGCAGAGGCCAGGATTGAGCACATCCTTATCAGACAAGGGAGCACAGAAACAGAATTAATTCCACCCCCACTCACCAGTGCACACTCTGCCAGCTCCCCGTGTGCACATTCGCTGTCCTACTCGGGAGGTCAGGGATTGGATGGGCCTGAGATGTGAGAAGGAGACCTAGAAGGCACAGCTGGAGAACTAGGGCTGGGGAACCCAGGACGCACCAGCTCTGTGGCCACAGCTCTCTTGGGCCTCTCCTGTTTGCTACCATCAAGATATTAATGCCAATATGTCAGTGTCTGTGAGTACGGAGGAATGAAGCCATCAGTGCCTGTGATCCAGTCTATAGAGAGTGAGCCCCATGCCAAAACACTATCAATAATATAATCCTATCACCCCAGGTGCCCCAGTCCCCATTTGTCAATGTTCCTGGCTCCGTTCATCCTCAGCCCTACAGAACCTCGACTAGTTAAGCCCAACATTGAAGGAAAAAGCCATAACCCAGGTCACTACAAATACAAGATTATCCAACCTGGGCAGGCCTTCAAGGTCGCCCAAACCTTATTTTGATTCATCTCACTTCAACCTGAACCACTTGACCTGTAGCACTTATCTCAAACTCTCTCAAAGGCCTTAAGCTCTACATTTTCCCCATCTATTCACTCTCACAGGGAACTTCCACATTTTACTGAGAAAAAATCAAGAAAATCCAACTTAAAGGCTCCAGATTCCTTATAGTCTGTTTCGGAAAGTGTCTATATTTTAACTCCCCCACCCCATATTTCAGGAAGAACTATCCCCTGTTCTCGCATGGCCAGACCCAGACCTTGTCTCTCCCCCTCTGGACTTGGCAAAATCACAGCTTTATCATTTAGTTCTTTTCACTCATAATTCAACCTCAATTTTTCCTCTTGACTTCATCCCTGTCTTACTTACATTTAGGTCTCTACCATCCAAGATCCTATTTTCCCTTTTCAGCTACCATATAGTTCCACCAAAATTCTGGTATACTCATCAGAATCTGTACCAGAAAGTCAAATAGTCTGCTCAGGGGCCCTCCGTCCATCAGTCCATCATCTTCTATGGAAAAGGACTCAAGCCAAGGCCAGTCCACGGCCAGTGGGAAAGCAGGACAGCACTCTCACCGCCGCTGCCTTGTAAGTACACACCCTTCGTTTTCCTGTCCCCACTCACCCTTGCCTTTCTTACTGCCTGGCTTTCGGTGGTCTCCTAATGGATAAATCCAGACATTCTCTCATTCTTTGTTTTCTTCATACCGTCCTTCTGCAAACTCTTCCACTGGCCTCTCTATCACTCCACTGGCTTCATTCTTTTCCCTCCCTGGCAGCTCATCCTTGATCTCCTTCCACAGTCACACCTCCGCTCACACCTCCGCACTGCAGCGGTGCTGCTGGCCCCTGGTCTCCACATGCTTCTACATCCTCACACCCCTTCCTCGGAAACTGACTCACCCCTTCTGTGCCATGTCCACGGCTCCCAGGGCAGCATCTCAAGGGAGAACATATGACACATTCTAATGTCTATGATTTAAGAATTTTAAACCCAGATTTTTACCTCAGCTTATCTCAAATAAAAGACAGCCCTTCCTCCTGATTTACCCATTTCTGCTGATGGAAAGGATTTCAACCACTTACCCCCATATTCACTCCCTTCTCCTTTCCCTCCATCAGTAGCTAACATGCAAAAGTTTGACAGTCACCACATCTTCTGTACCTTCTCCTCTGTGTCAGGTTCAGAGGATGGCTCTCCTTGTTTCTATTTAGAAATTTCCTCATTTGGAGCCACAGAATAACTCCCTACCTCAACTCCCTGCATCCAGCTCCTCTCCTGACCCATCTTATACATGCCTGAATACACACCTGATTCCATTCCTTAATCATAACTCAGCTCCTCCACTCAAATGTACCAGCTCCTCACACAGGCATCTAAGAGCGGCCAACTTTAGCCCAAGCCTTCCTTCCTCCTATGTGTGTGTCACGAGACTCCTCTACTCCTGCACCTTGCTTCTGTCAGACTAAGGACGATATATGCCTCGCCCGTGCCTGCCTCCTGCTTTGCTCCCACTGCTTTCTGCCCTCACCTCAACCTCCCAGTCGTCTTTTCTCACTCTACCCGCCCCCTCCCAAATACAGGTTTGGCTTATAGGAGGGCTCACCTGAAATATGACTTATTTCATAAAAACTTTCCTGGTCCCCCCAGTTTAAGACATCACCTTCCTCTTTTGAAGTCCTATCGTACTTTGGGTCTCATTTGTGTCATCTGTTACATTCGGGGTTATGCGATTGTTTCACGCTTTGCTACCATCTCCCCAATACACATACATACATGATCCTCTACTATGAGCTCTCTTAAGTCAAAGAGTGGGTCTTAAGCTTCTGCTTCCAGAAGGTATGTACCACACCTCACACATGTTGCCAAGTGAAGAAGAGCAGCCAAAGGTCTATCACCTGGTAACTTCTCAGGTCATGGGTCACTGATGTTCTTCTACCTTCATGGTCCAGGAAGGGGGACCCCAGGCAGACTTCAGATGAATGTTCCCCCAAGAGCTCTCTCCTTTTACCTCTCAAATATATTTGACAAGTTGAATCTGGCTGAGACTACTACCACTTTTTTTTTTTTTAACATTCAAGCACAAAGTGAAAAGTAAATGGCATTCATCTAGCAACAATTCACAACTATGGTCTGATTTTTTAAAAAAATCTTTTCAGGTGAGTCTGCAGGGCTGTTTACTCTTTTCACAAGTTCTGGAGTCCCAGGGAGCTTGCTAAATGCATGTGGCAGTCATTCACACAACCTAGGCATTAGGCCAGGAGGTCTGTATTTATCTGGCTGGACAAAGGAGCCAAATCCAGCCAAACAATATCTCAGTCACCTGTGCAGCTCTTAAATTGGGCTAAAAATGGCCTGCCCTCTTTTGAATTTGTAGAGTGAACACTGAAGACCAAATTCTAAAAACAAAACAAAACAAACAAAAAACAAAACAAAAAAAACCTGACTTAATACTGTAAATGAAATTCTTAGGAGTGTAACTCACTCCCTCCCTATGCATGAGTTATTTTAGTGAGCCACTTTATAATTGAATTTTCTTTAGGCAATTCACAGCTAGGCTGACTGACAGGTTTTAAAGTGATAGCACCGATCAATAGGCCACCAAGGACACAGTGGGCCCACTTAATAGTAACAATAAGCAGGTCCCTGACATCTGAAAGATTCCCATTAATTAATTCTCATACACCGTCCTACAAGGTACCTTGACTCCACTTAAGAAGATCTGTAGTCAGTTCCACCCAGCACGTTGGTTCTATGTTCCCATAAAAACAGCATAATATTCAAAATGCACAATTATTCAAAATGCAACATGAATCATTGTTTTACATTTCCCCGACAGCAGCCTGTTCATAGGGTCCTCCATAGTACTGACCTGTAATCAAGATAAATTTGAATTCTGATGATCATGAGCTAACCTGATTATTAAGTCGTGCTGTGGAACTTATTATACATTTCAGGATTATAAACAGGAATCCTCTAAGGGTCTCGAATTCTATATAGGCTAGATACATCTCTTCTTGTCTTCTGTCATCCCCTTCATCACCCCAAGCATATCTATTTTTGAGGTCTCCTGCCATCGACAGCTCTCACCTGTAAGAAAGAGATACCTACACTCTTGCCAAGGCTAACTCAGGACTCTGCTCTTGTCTCCACTAAATCCTCATCTTCCTGTGTTTTCACTTTCTCTTTGTCCATAGAATCATGATTCTAGGCCAACCATCATGTCCAGGATTCACCCTCTCCCCCAAAAAACACCTAACCCATGACTTTAGTAATATCCCAGAAATCCTCATTTCTTTCTCCCTGCTAGAAGATCATTAGTGACCTCCCTCAATTCTCCAGCCCAGGGACCCGGCCTCACTCTCCATCTATAATGTCTACAGCACTTAACAGAGCTGGCCACTGCTCCCTTCTGAAACACTCCTTACCTGAGCTACTGTAACTTCATGTGCTGTCCTCTGATTGTTCCTCTCCTCTCTGGAAGAGTCTGTGTCCTCCTGGTACAGAGGCATGGAATGATTTCCCAAAGGGACAGTTCTTACCCCTGTTTGAGTTTCACCTGTCACTCCTTGTACTGCTTTCAACATGTCATCTCCAACCCTCCTTCCTAGAGCTGGAGTCCTGAACTTCCAATGGCTTGTTAGACCTTTTCTTCTAACAATACCCCCCAGACTAAACATGACCTCAACCAGACTTATCGTCCCTCCCCCTAAAAGCTTCCATTCATTTTCTTAACTTTGTGTACTATATTTTAATTCTACACTCAGCTGGGTGCTAAGGACTAGCATTCTTCTTGACTCCTTCCACTCTTACTACCCATGTTTTATACGCCCCCAAACTGATCTGAGATGTCATTTGCATGGTCACTGAGATGTTCTCCTCCTCTGACATAGCCATAATCACACTTCAGTGAACGTCATTATCACTTCACACAGAAACTATACCTTCCAGTCCCCTGCAGCGGGTTTGGTAGGGTGATCACTCTGGCCAATGGGCCACAAGCAGAAATATTTTATTTCTGAATGGGCAGAGAGAAAACTAAAGCATGAGAACTCCATGTCTTCTGTCTCATGCCACAATGACTCACAATGCTTTAGAAAGTAAAGCCTCTATTTGGTGGGCTCCCTGATGACCTACAATTAGGACCTTAACAAGGTACATCATCCACACAGAGGGGGAGGAAGAACTAAACCCTCTGTGATGCTAAGTGCCGGGAATTTGGGGCTTAATTGACTCCTCACACATACCCTGGCTGTTTCCTTTCATTCTTCAAACTGCCCTACTAAGACAATGCTTTTCTCACCATCCTCTCCTGTCCAAATTATACTAGTCTTGCAACAGAATGATAATTTCCCCAGAGAAGACTTTGCTGATGCCCCTCACTAAGACCCGTCCTTCTTTATATGTTCTCAGAACACCATGTATTTCTCCCTTACAGTACTCATCATTGTCATGCATTTGTTGTTTCTTTAACTAATGTACATTTCCACTACTAGTCTAGAAGCTCTCAGAGATCAAGGACATGATGCCTGTTCCAATTCACCATTGAAATCCAAGGTCCAGCACAGAATAAAGAAATAAATAAGCACTGGCAAACTGAGTCAACAGTACTTACCTTTTTTTATCTACACAGTCTAATGCAACATTTGCTTGGTACAATACTCAGATTTTTAACAGGAGGTAATTAATCAGTTTGGCCTCATCATATACAATAGACATATGTATAGCATAAATGTCTCATCACCTCTCTTCAATTGTTTCAGGGCAAGAGCCAGATTCATATCCTTGACACCACTGCTATCATCTCTACCTCAAGTAGGGACAGAGAGCCATCACTAAAACTCACAGAGAGTCAACAGCGGGATTGTAGGGGCTCCTCTGAGACCTTGCTAAGAGTGCTTTATGAGCTGTGAACAGGTAGTAGGTAGTAGGTACCTTCCATATTAATCAAATTTAACAGTTATCAGGGGTGCCTGGCTCCATCGGTTAAGCATCTGCCTTTGGCTCAGGTCATGATTCAGGGTCCTGGGACTGAGCCATGAATCAGGCTTCCTGTTAGGGGCCTGCTTCTCCCTCTACCCGTCCCCCACGTTTGTGCTTGCTCCCTCTCACACAGCCCCCCCTCAAATAAATAAAACCCTTTAAAAAAGAACAGTTACCATTCCTTCAAATACTTGAACAACCACTCCAGTGAACTCAGGCCTCCTAAGTTACGCATGTGTACGTGTATGTGTATATATTTGTACGTGTGTATGTATATGTATTTATATACATACATATAAATATATATACTCCTCAAGAGTAGAGCTGAGGGCAGTAAGTTATGAGATACAGGAGTAAATGTGGCACATTCTTTTAATACTCAACATACCAAACTATGACTTAGAGCCAACATTTGCTTAGATGGACACAACACTAATTACAGCTGTCCTTTGTTCTGATGACATTGTAAAGCCATTGTGGTTGAGCTGACAGAGGATATCAGCAGTTGGCATCACCATTCTTTAAGGTCTCTAAGCCAGAAACATGGAAGTCATCCTAGCCATCTTCTCTTCTGGTCTTTGTTCCCGATCATTCAACAAGTCCTGTTCTTTCTTGCTACTAAACAGATCTTAAATCCACCCACTTGCCTACATTGCTACTGCCAACCTGGACCAAGACACCTCTTCCCCAGCTTAGAATATTGCAAGAACCCCCTAACTGGTCTCCCCGTATTCGCCATGACCCCTCTTCGATCCGTTCTTTTCTCTGTATCCAGAATGATCTTTACAAAACACACGTGACTCCCCCATCTTTACTGCTTTTAGAATGACTCAAAACCCTGTATGATAGTCCATGAGACCCACCATGCTTCAGTCTTACCTTCCTCTCCAGCCTTTTCCTGTACCAAAAAACCTCTTTTCCCATCCCATGCTTATCTTTTATTCCTCAAAAGCTTCCTGCTTCCTCCTGTCACAGAATTCCTTACCAGGAAACTCTTCCCTCAGTCTTTGCCTGAACTCCTGTTCTCCTCATCCGCAGCTCTCAGCTCAAGTCACACTTCTTTAAGGAAGGCTCTCCTGGCTTTGTATCTGACCCATGCTCCAAACCAGCCTGTACCGTTACAAGTTGCAATTACAGAGACTGCAATTCTTAGATAGGGAGTAGGAACTTCAAGGGAATACAACAGGGGCTCCTGGGGGCTGGTCAAGTTGCGTTTCTCAATCTGGTACTGTCTAGACAGAACTGCTGAGTTAGTGAAGAGTCATCAAGCTGCATATTTCATACGTACACACTCTCCTACATGTATATCCCACTTCAATGAGAAGCTTCTAAAAACTCCCAGAGCACCTTGATCCTAATCTATTTCTCCTTTTACATATTCTGTCTTTGCCCAGCTGCAATTTTACATCATTGGACTTCCGTCCAACCTTCCGCCATCGACTCTAAGCTCCGTCTGCTCCCATAACCCTATAATGCCTGGCCTAGGAAAGCACTCAAGAAATACTGCATGACTCAGCCAGCCAGCCTCAAATGGGATGAATCTCACAGAAAAAGAAAACAGGTCAAAGGGAAGGACACAGGCTATCTGGCAGAAGAAACTGTGTCCACACTGTCTCTCCCATTGTGGACATTCTATTCCCTCAGGGTCCCTCTCACACGCCAGTGCTCAGGCCCTGTGACAAAGCACCAGCTCTTTAGCTTAGAAAGACCAAGACCTGAGTCGTTTAGGCAGAGTGAAAGAATCAAAGGGCACCAGAAAAGGGAGGGAGGGCAGTAAAGGAAGCACAGTAACAGGCCAGAAAAGCAGGGCGAGGCAGAGCAGGCCAAGGGGAGGAAAGGCACCTGCGTGGAGACAGCCACGACGGAAGGAGCGGCCGGCCGCCGGCAGCCACACAGCCCAAAGGTGATTGAGCGAAGAGGGAGGTACTACTTGATAAAACATTAAGAACCAAGTTTACTATAAGAACAGAGAAAGGAAAAGAAACAGCAGAACCCGAAAAAATACGCAGGCGACAGAGAAACAGAGTGCCAAGACAAACCGGCAGCCAAGCCGGTGAGCCACCATGCCAGACGCAAAGCCACGTGAACGCTGCCCACGTCTTCCCCAATGGCAGTCCTCGTCTCCGCTCCGACTGGCCCAGATGTTCCAGAGAACACAGCCACCGTTCAGTAAGCATTCCCTAGGCACCTAACCCGTGCCGGGCAACGGCCTGACATGGGGGCACAAAGCGACAGCAACCCAATGGGAGGAGGCACAGGAGCCGGAGAGATGGGCTCGAGCACACACGCCCTTCGCTTCCCCCAAGTCTGCGACATACTGGCGCACTACTTCCAGGTTCCTGGTGATGTGTTTGGGGGAGGATGTGATGAGACACCTGGTACAGGTAAGAGCAGATGAAGAAGAGTCTGGGACTAAAAACATCCCATAAGGAAACACACACACACCCAAAGGAGAACTGAACCAGGCTGGAAAGAACAAATACAAAAGGATTAGAGTGAAAAACAGAAAAGGAGAGACAGGAAGTCAGGGTGATATACTACGAATCTGGTAGAAAAGAAAGGACAAAAAAAGAAAAAAAAAGATAACCTTTACAGTAAGAAGCTTCTCCATCTAAAATCCTTCAAATGCCCTTCTAATATTCTTCTATTTGCTCTGGCTCAATGGACCATCTGTGGCAATGACCAATGGTCACTCAAAGAACAGAGATCTGATAGCTTATCAACCAAGTGCTATTTTTCAGGATGTTTAGATTTAGTTTTAGTTTTTTTTTTTTTTTCAAGAAGTATATTGTGCCTAATTGACACACAGTATAACCCCTTCCTTTAATGCATCTACTTCTCAAAACCCAGTAAAGAAATCTTTACATCACTGCTTCTTAGAAGACCTAGAATTCTCAGTCCTCCAAAGTCCTGGCTGGGGCCCCCTACCTTCCCTGAAGCTTTCGCTCCCTCCCCACAGGTATCTTCGCTGGTTAGGCCAGCTGCCATGTGAGCCACCATGCCAGAAGTCCAAGGGGAGCTTTTCCTTCCCTATTTTCCCTGGCCAAGTCTATCATCTTATTCTTGGTACACAGTGTAACATCCTTCTCAACGAGGTTCCCAAAAGAAAATTTTCTGTTTTCCAACTTTAAGAATATTTTCCAAAGGTTGCATATACACAGCCCTGGGTACATGGAGATAATTGTAAAAATATGCTGTACTCTTTATGCCAATTACACAATTGGGTCCAGGGAATGTTTCTATTGCTAATGCTTAGAAAAGCATTCCAATGTGAAATCTTGCTGTATTTTAGGTGGGCATCGCCAGAACCAAAAAGTACCAAGCCTTTAACGAAAAAATACTTGCTTCCAGAGGCTTCCTGCTGTCCCACAGGCCCTTCCCATCTACCTCCATCACACCAAAATTGTTGAGAAGCAAACCTGTGAACACACAGATCTCATCTACACAGCCTGGCCTGCCCTTCATGGCTGCTGGCACACCAAATGCATTTACTGCCTCAAGAAACTCAAAAGCAGAGGCAGAGCAGAGAATGAGGCAATGAAGCCATTTAAGTATAGCTATGGCTAGGCCTGGCAATGTTACAGCAAATTAAATTTTAATGAGACACAGAAAATGCTGAACCTTCAGAAAGTTTATCAAAGGAAGGGGCATATGAAGGACACAAATGCCCCCAGGGCCCAGGTGTAGACACAGAAGGATAACTACATGCCAGGGCCACTCAAGGTCATGAATTTGCAAACTACACAGACATCGAGATGTGAGGAGAGCAGCCCTCGGCAAATATGCTGGCTTCTACTAACAAGGCAAAGCAAACTAATGCAGGCTTCTTCCAGAAGGCTTCGAGAAAATGGGTATGTAACAAGGTCAAGTGAATGATGCTGTCCAGACAAAGGCACCCAGCCTCAATACAGCTGCTGACCAAGGACCCAGTGACCTGGAAGGCCCCAGTGTGGCTTCTGAGGTTGCTCTTCAGGGACGGATTCACAGATGGGATGGGAGCAAGATTGTGTGTGTGTGTGTGTGTGTGTGTGTGTGTGTGCGCGCGCGCGCTCGTTCCTCTAGCCGCTCTCTACCTTCCTCTGCCCTGTTCTGTGCCCCAAAGATTGCATCACCCTGGCTTTCTCTGCCTCCTACTTTCTCACTGGCTCTGCCAACAAGCAGACCTCGCAAGAGATGGGAGTCAAGAAAGAGAATAAGAAGGATCCTCTCCCTGCGAAGCTGTGCTGTGACAGTAGGTACATCCCTCTGCCTAAGGCAAAGTTTACATCTGCTGGCCCCTCCCCCCTGTGACAGCCAGCTCCTCCCCTTGTCCCTGCCTGTCCTGTCCATGTGGATTGTAGCCCAAGGCTCTCCTAGCTTCTGGCTTTTCCCTAGTTACTGAGCAGGATACTGGACAAAAGGAAGAGAGTGAGATCCTGATCCCTATTCCCTTGGTGCCCACTCTCCGGTGCCACCTTGAGCTCGAGCGTTCGTCCTCTGACCGAGGTTACAGTCCCTACCCCTATCCTCATTGCCTAGAAATGCCCCAGTTCTTATGGGGCCCTGACGGTTACAGGCACCCACCTGATGTGATGTCCAGGACAACTGCAACAGCCAAGAGTACGGGTTCTGGCGTCGGACTCCCTGATACGATTTCTGATCTTGCTAGGCATTAGCTTTGTGCCTTTGGACAAGTGATCTGCCCCCTTCCCCACCAGGGGATCCTAATGGAACCCAGCTCAGAGTGTCGTCATGACGATTAAGTCATGTTTGTGCTAAGTAAATTTACCACACTCCCTGTCACGTGAAAGTGCTCGATAAATGTTAGTCATTATTGTGACCGCAATTATTATTTACAGCCATCACTCTCTGGCTTCCCTGAATTGTTACTATTGCCTGAAATCTACACTTTTGTGAAGAGCCTCTACATTGCTAAAAGCCACTGTTAAAAATGGAAATGCTTTGGGGATATTTGGGAAGACTCTGTATCTTCTGGCCAACTTTCTTCTGTGAATCTAGAGCTGCTCTAAAAATAAAAATACATTATTAAAAAATAAAATATTAAAAAATAAAAATAAAAGACCTCAGGGAGAGAGGACACTATCAGCAGCTAGGACCAGCAAGCTACCGCTCCAAGCAGGAATCTGTCCAGAAACAACCAGCATGTGGGCCTGGACAGGCAGAGCTCAGTGGATTGCCACAATGAGAGCCCTGGGATGCTGGGGCCTTTGAGTGGGAAGTGAAGACTTGAGAGACGAGCGGGTCACAAGGCAAAGAAAGCAGCACTGGGAGGGAGGTGGATAGGCACCCATGACCTGTGTTATCTGCGGTCCCGTTGTCCTGAGGGCTTGCCATACAGGGCCAAGAAGCACATGAGTCTCCTTTGGAGTGTGCAGGCCTCACCTTAGCATCTGATCAAAAGGCTAGCACTATCTCCAAACCACATTTCACCAAGGCTGCGGACCTAAGCAAGGGACCCCCTATGCCCAGAAGAGGTCCTTCACCTTAAAACCCATCATCTTTCCTGCCAGCTGGCAAAACATGCTCCCTCCAGAGCCAGAGTTTCTGTAGAATATTTAGAGAGCAAAAGCATTTATCATAGTGATAGAACCTGACTTCCAGAAATTGAGGCATCTAGAGACAGGCATCTGAGTAATATCACTTATATCCCCTGTCACTTTCTGAAATGATCCAGTGAGAAAGACAAAGTTGTTGTAACTTTCTGGCAAGCAGGCAAAGCATGAGTACACCTGACATGTCTCCCCGCTCCCCAACAAACGAGGGGCACACTTCTAAAACACTCTCACATTCCTCTCTGAATGGCTTGTACCTCTCTATACAGCTTCTGGTACCAGCAATACACTGGCCCCGATTCCAATATCCCCAGATTTTCCACTTGCTTATTGAATCAGAGCATTCCTTCCTTTCTCCTGTGATCTAAAGGAAAGAATTTAAAAGGGCTGTATTTTACAAGACTATATTATAAGAGAGAATATAACTGCCATCTTTGGTGTCCTTCATATCATCTCTGATGTCTTTTCATTTGTTGCCATTTTTTTAATGGTCTGGTCTCTTCCATTTCATCGTTTTATCAAAGCACAAAAAGAGACACTTTTCAGTCACCATCAAAACAAGACACAGTTTGGAAATACCCAAACAAAATACTTCCCATTTAAATAACATGGCTTCAAGGAGCCCATTTCTCCCTATGGACTCCTACTACATTAAAAGCCTGAACACTTTTAATGAGAAAAAGAAGGACAACACTCCAAAAACTTTAAGATCACTGAGGAACACCCTGTTAGTCCTACGAGGTGTGTGATCTATGCAAGGCAGAAGTGCACAAGAAAAAAAAAATGGATGTTTCAAGTTTCTTTGCTTTTCCTCCCAAGGAAATATTCCATGGGCCAGTTATATTCCATGTCTATAATCCCCAGGTAAGTATTAAAATCAAATTTAAACTTCTCAGGACTCAATCTTGCTGGATCCCAGTGGGTTACTGTTACTTCTCCCACACTACATGTTTTCATAGCGACCCAATGTCAGAGAGCCTCAGTGCCAACCAAAATAAGGGATCATGACACCCATGGGAAACTCACTGTGTTCTGTTCACTTTCAGATTACCCCATACCATTAGGCAACCACACATCCAGGCCAATCTCAGCTCCTGGGAAGAACCTGTACCATGGCATACTCATGTTTTGAAAGGACATCATTTAGCGTGTGGCAGATCTGAAACTTTGTAACAAAAACATTAGAGAGTGAAGCCTCACTGAATTTTCATAGGATCATATCACTGAAAATCCTAAAAATCACAACTCCTTCAAGTCCCTCACATATACTTTGGCTGCAAGGATGACTAGAGTCAATCGTTCTTTTTCAAAATAAATGTATTTTCAAACCATGAAGTCAGAAGTCAAACGGCCTGAAACCATCAACTTTCAGGACAAAAATCCAGCAAGTCAGTGTTTTTTATTCTGTTTTCTAACCTCAGTGAAAAAAGTCTATCTGCGCATTGAAAACTACAATACTGACATCTAAGAGGACTATCCTAGCACATCCCAAGTCCCCTCTTCCTCTTCCATGTTTTCCTTCATTACTTCACATTGAGTCTACCATCTTCCCAAGAAATTGCTAAAAAGCAAACAATAAAAACCTGTCTTTCTTTCCCCAAATGTCCCCATCTAAGATTTAAATGGTGGGTATAGATTTAAAAAGTAACTCACACTCTAGGGAAAAGTTTCTTGGCAGTAGCACAATTTCGCGCTACCTTCAGGATAGCCTAGTTTCCAATGAATCACCTGGAATGTCTGAAATCAAATAAAGAAATTAACCTCTAAAGTCTACCCAGTTGCAATGCTATGATTTGCCTTTAAGTGCCAGTTCAGATCACAGAACTCCATCTCACCTCACATCCCAAACTCCACAGAATTTTGTTAAAAAGTTTAGAAAGAATTCCAACTTTATATGTTCAACCAACCTTGCATTCCTGAGATCAATCTTCTTTGGTCAAGGTGTATAATCTTTTTTATCTTTAAAATCAACT
>NC_081563.1:65652199-65715127 GCF_022355385.1 Mustela nigripes
AGTTGATTTTAAAGATAAAAAAGATTATACACCTTGACCAAAGAAGACTGATCTCAGAAATGCAGGGTTGGTTCAACATATAAAAATCGACATAGTACACCATATTAATAGGATAAAGGACAAAAACACATCTGATAAAATCCAATACCCTTTCACAGTAAAAACACAACAAACCAAGAAAAAGCCAAATTTCCTCAACCCAATGGAAGGCATCTATGACAAACCCACAGCTAACATGATACTTAGTAGTTAAAGACTAAATTTTCCCTCTAAACTTAGAAACAAAATGAGGAGGTCTCCTCTCACTACTTCCCTTTCAAAAACTGTACTGGAAGTTTTAGATAGAAAAATTGGGCAAGAAAATGAAATAGAAAGCATCCATATTGGAAAGGTAGTAAAACTCTCTTTCTTTGTAGGTGGCATAATCTTATACTTAAAAAATCCTGAAGAATCCACAAATAAAATAGTAGAGCTAATAATGAGTTCAGCAAGTTTGCAGGATGCAAAAATCAAGTGTATTTCTGCACACTAGCAACGCACAATCCAAAAAACGAAATTAACAATTTCACTTACAAGAGCATCAAAAGCATACTTGGGAAAAAATTTAACAGAAGACATGCAAAATATAAACCCTGAGAACCATAAAATATCATTGAAAGAAACTAAAGAGGACCTAAATAAATGCAAAGATATCCCATGTTCACAAATCATAACTTAATATTGTTAAGATGGCAATACTCTCCAAACTAATCTACAGTCAACACAATCCCTATCAAAATTCTAGCTGGTTTCAGCGTTCCTGGGTGGCTCAGTTAAGTGTCTGACTCTGACTCAGGTCATGATCTTGAGGTCCTGGAATCTAGCCCCATGTCAGTCTCCCCACTCAGAGGGAGTTGCTTATCTCTCTGCCCCTCCCCCTGCTTGTGCTCTGTCTTATGCTCAAATAATAAAATCTTAAAAAAAAAAAAAAACTAGCTGATTTCATTGAAGAAATTGACTAATGCATAGAAAATACATACATAATTTCAAGGGATCCAGACCAGCCAAAATAATCAGGAGGGGGGGGGGGCACGCCTGGGTGGCTCAGTGGGTTAAGCCTCTGCCTTCAGCTCAGGTCATGGTCTCAAACCCCACATCAGGTTCTCTGCTCGGCAGGGAGCCTGCTTCCCCCTCTCTCTCTGCCTGTCTCTCTGCCTGCTTGTGATCTCTCTCTCTGTCAAATAAATAAATAAAATCTTTTTAAAAAATAATAATAATCTTGGGGGAAAAGAAAAGTTGGAAGACCCACCTTCCCAATTTCAAAGTTAACTACAAAGCTGGAGTGATCAAGACACTCCAAGTGTCCAAGACAAGTATAGCACTGTCATCAGAGCATATAGATCAGCAGAATAAAACAGAGTCCAGAAATAAACTCTCACATTTAAATATGACTGATTTTCAACAAGGGTGTCAAAGCAATTCAAGAGAGAGAGAATCATCTTTCAACAAATGGTGCCAGGACAACTATATGTCCATAGGAAATAGAACAAAGCTGGACCTCTACCTCATATCATATACAACAATTAACTCAAAATGGATCAGAAAATAAAAAGTAAGAGGAAAACTACAAATCTTTCAGAAGAAAACATGCACATAAATCTTCTTGCCTGGTTTAGAGTGGTTTCTCAGCTAAGACACCAGAAGTACCAGCAGTCTAGGAACAGGTAAACTTGACTACACAGAAATTAAAATTCTGTTGCACTTCAAAGTGTCGACACACAGAGGACACAATCAAGAAAACAAAAAGCCCACAGAATGAGAAAAGATATTTGCAAATCATATCTGATAAGCAAAATGTAATCAGATTATATATAAAGAACTCTTAAATAAAAAGAAACCCAATTAAAAACGGGCAAAAGATTTAAATAGACATTTATCCAAATGATACATGCAAATGGCCAGTAAGACATGACAAGATGTTTACCAGTCATTAGGGCACCTCACATTAGAACTACAAGAATACCATTTACACCTACTAGGATGGCAATGATCCAAAGGACAGACAATAACGAATGTTGACAAGGATGAGGAGAAATTGGAACCCTTCTATATTGCCAGTGGGAATGTAAAATGGTACAGCCACTTTGGAAAACAGTTTGGCAGTTCTTCAAGAAGTTAATCACAGAGTCACCATATGGTGTGGCAATTTAACTCCCCAAAGAATTGAAAACATATGTCCACACAAACACTTGTACACAAATATTCATAGCAACATGATTTCTAATAGCCAAAAAAAAGGAAACTCAAATGTCCCTCAACTGATGAATGGATGAAAGATGGTACATCCATACAGGGGACTATTACACAGCCAAAAGAAGAACTAAAGTTCCGACTGGCTACAAAACGAAGGAACCTTGGGCATTATATTAGGTGAAAGCAGCAAACACAAAAGATCACTTACTTCATGATTCCATTTGTATGAAATGCCCAGTAGAGGCAAATTCACAGAGACAGAAAATATGTGAGTGGGTACTAGGGATTGAAAGTGGGGGAGATGGGGAGTGACGGCTCACAGGTATAAGGTTTCTTTTCGGAGTGATGGAAAGGATGCGATCTGCGATTACACGGTATTGGTGGTTGCACAATCCTGTGAATTTACTCCACACCCTTTTAAGGTGAATTCTACAGTATGTGAACTACCTCCCAATTTTTAAGATGTTTTGAACTGTAGTGCTATGTAGATTTTAAGGTTATGCAAATCCTGGTTAAGAAGAAATCAAGCCCGCCCCCGCAAAAAGAAAGAAAAAGAAATCAAGCAATTCCATTAAACACTTGCCATGGAACAGACCTACGGACATAAAACAAGTTGATAAAAGGATCAAGTTACGATGGTCCCTGAAGGTATGATTCCAAAAGCCTTCGAGGACACACTCCCACAAAAGACTGTACACAGCATACTGCCAGGAGCGGTCATGGAGAGTCACACAATACGCTCACCAAAGGAGGCCAGACCAAGCCTTTTCCAAAAATCCAAAATCTGGAAAAAATCTTCAGCTTGTTCTGAAGAATCAATGATAAATACCCTTAGCAAAGCAAAAGTCATCCCCAAAATAGTTTTTAATAATTGTCCATCCTAAAAATGAACACCGCCCATTTATTTCTCAAATAAGCTGTATGTCTCAGGGTATTTCAGAGATATCTCACAGGGCTCCAGACTCTCACTATGTGATTCGAACTGAAATGCACGTGGCTAGCTCCCAGCAACACGCAGTCTCCTACAAAGTTATTTTCAAGAGGAAATAGGAATACTCCAAATAAATCTTATGGAGAGTCGTCTGTCACCCAATGCAAGGCATTAGTCAGACCGACTTCATAGGCAGATTGCTTTAAGCCCTTTCTCTTCTGGGATCCATCATCCAGAGTTTTATCTCTCCTTCCCACTTTTGAACAAAGCCAAGAGTAGGACATGCACCTTGAGCCTCACGACATTTAATTATCTCTTTTTCTGACCCGAACAGGCGGTCTCTGCATACTCCTCAGGCATAAGGTGACCCTGACAATCAGCTTAATAAAAAAAGAGACAGTGAAATGTCTACTCAGGGAACCTCAAAAAGCACACTCTTCTCTCTTCACCATTGTCAATGCTGAAGCACACTTTAGAAAAGAAATCTACCTCTCTTTTCAAGTTTCCTTGTATTTATTTTTCAGCTGCCAAGTGAATTCTGAAACACGCGGATCCATGTGGCTCTCAGATAAGTGTCACACACCTGAGCGTGGTGCTCTGTCTCATGAGAACACGGTATAAGAAAATAAGGTAATTAAATACGTTTTAGCAAACACTCACCTCAGAGCCATACAGCTACAGTTACAGGTGTAACTATATTTGGCAAAATGACTTGCCAAATGAGTCCATCCTCCACGAGATGGGCTGGTTTTGTGTACAGTGTGCCCATGACTTGAAATAATACAGGCTTATTCCTTTTGCACAGCACTTAACAAGTGGTCTCGTATCAAGTCTTTGAAGGGACAAATGGATGAGCAGGGTAATAAACCGCACCATCCTGTCACCTGAATCAAGCAAATATCCCCATAAAAACAAAGCCTTCCAACTAATGTTCAAAAATTTTCTCCATATTCTGAATGTATTTGTACAACGTTCAACCAAATGAAACTATGGGCTGTACAGACTGGGCCATGAATGAGTTGTGTGTGTTTTTTTTTTTTTATGCATTTATTTATTTGACAGAGAGAGAGAGAGGGAACACAAGCAGGGGGAGTCGGAGAGGGAGAAACAGACTCCCCGCTGAGCAGGGAGCCCGAGGCGGGACTCGATCCAAGGATCCTGGGATCATGACCTGAGCGGAAGGCAGATGCTTAACGACTGAACCACCCAGATGACCTGAACGAGTTGTATTTTTTTTAAATTTTTTTAAATATTTTATTTATTCATTTGAGAGAGATACAGAGATGGGGAGAGAGAGAGAATAAGCAGGGGGAGAGGGAGAAGGAGAAGCAGACTCCCCACCAAGCTCAGAGCCTGACATGAGGCTCGATCCCAGGACCTGGAGATCACCTGAGCCGAAGTCAGACGCTTAACCATCTGAGCCACCCAGGCACCCCAGTAAGGATACATGTTGTCTTTTTCGAATGACAAAGTTGAATGCTGAGTGGGGCTTTTCAATTAGCCTGCTACCTCCTGGCAGCAAAACATCGGCTAAAAGAGCAGAGATGAACAGGACAGGCAGGCAGATCTGGGTTCAAAGACCAGCTCCACAACGAATCTGTGTGGGCAAACTAGAGGAGTTCCCTTTGTCTCCTAAAAATCTCAGCTTTCAATTCTGTCAAACAGACATAATAATATGTACCCTTTAACGCAGCCATGCGGATACGACAGAAACACCAGTATCTCACGCATACAAGCTCTGGCTCTCCATTAGGCTCCCCCACAGCAAGCTCCTAACCAGCGTCCGCTTCTTCACTCACAAAACAAATGGCACTTCCTTAAACATTCTGCTACAGCCAGCTTTGCTCATTTTTATCATCCTTCCAAGGTAGCCGTAGTGGAGCCGCACAGTTACCAGTTCCAGTAAAACAGAGATGAGGTGGGAGCTTGAATCCTAGCTCCACTAGGGGACACACACACACACACACACACACGTAAACACAGACTCCATACTGCGAGAAGATGTGCACGGAATTCCTTCACCTCCCAAACATAGTCTCTCGATCTCTGAAATAGGGCTGAGACATTTATGAAAACTGCTTCATGAAGAGCTCCATAAACATTAGGGATTATTGTTAAGAATGATCAAGATGCTTACATGTTTTGGTGGGGTTTTTTTTGGTTTTTTTGGGGGGGGGTTTTTTTTTCTCTACTCAATTCCCTTAAGGTATAAATCTACTGAATTTCCGTCGTGGCAAAAAAGCGAGCTCAGGGCGGAAACACCTGCAGACACCTTCTTTCTTTCTGCCTCCTGCACCCAACCTTTCCAGTCAAATGAGCTAGGTCTGCCTGTTACTTGAATTATAACTGCAACAATAAACCTGAAGAAGTGAGTGGAAATTACAAGTGCCCTCTAAGCCATGACAGGAATCTAAAAAGAACATCTGTCTGGCTTCGACAAAGCGCACAAGCCATATTTAAGTGAGCAGCTCTGCACACTGGGCAAGGTCTGTGGTCAGTCCTCTGAGCAAGGCTATAGATGAGGGACCTATCCCCAGTGGGAATCCCAATATAAAAGAATGCTGAAATAAGAACCAGTTAGAAATTCCCCTTTGCTTCAAAGCAGCTCTTTGCATAGATTAACCACCTAAAACATTTTGATGAACCATGTAAATAAGTTCCCAGGAAAGCTGGACGAGACAGAAAGAAGAGGATAGAATCAGTCTTCTTCAGGGAATGGGCCCTACTTTGATCCCAGCTACACCCCACGGGTGACTGCATCATTCACACGTTCAGCATGAGACTAGGAGTAAGAACCATGGGGACAGAAGCGGCCTGACAAATGGGCACAAAGAGGAGGCCAAAATGCCAAAGCAGTCATTTACAGAGACCAAAGAACGCCTCTCTAAGACCTGGGTTCCTTTCCTTCCTCCACGAAACTGCATGCTTCTTTTCTCTCATCTGCCCCCAGGTCGTCACCCCTTGTCCTGATACCGTGAAGGACGTTTTTAGACCATGAAAGAGAATATGTAGAATGTGAGTAGAGAATTAAGAAAACATGAAGTCATGGGTGCCTGGGTGGCTCAGTGGGTTAAGCCGCTGCCTTCGGCTCAGGTCATGATCTCGGGGTCCTGGGATGGAGTCCCGCATTGGGCTCCCTGCTCAGTGGGGAGCCTGCTTCCTCCTCTCTCTCTCTGCCTGCCTCTCTGCCTACTTGTGATCTCTGTCAAATAAATAAATAAAATCTTAAAAAAATAATAATAATTAATTAATTAATTTTAAAAAAAAAAGAAAACATGAAGTCAAATTTCTCCTAACGTATTAAGATGCGTGAGGTCCCACCTCCTCAAGCCTCCAAGAGCTTGCTGCTCTTCCTCTCCCATCCGGACAGCACAAGCTCTTCTCACCTCCTCTCTCATTACCGTCTGCGCCTGACTTCCAACTCAACCGAGAGGTCAAGACCAGAAAGGGACTCTCGAAGTCAGGCCCAGCAGACACCTCCTCACCTCTCCTGGTCTCCCAGTTGCCGCAGGCCCTCCCCTCCCCATTCCATCAGGCACATGACTGTGCCACTTTTCTGCTCAAACAGACAGCAGCTCCCTACCCTCCTCCTAATACCCGCCAGAGAGTGCACGCTAGGCACCAGGGACTGACTGCACATGGACTTTTCCTGCAGTACTCGCAGTGCCTACGTGACCCTGGAAGTGAGTTACTGTCCTGTTGTTGTTATTATTATCCCCACTAGTATTCAAACTCTATACCTGTATTTTCAGCAGTACGCCTTGAACTCCAAATAAGCATCTTACTGCCTTGCAGCTCTTCCTTTTTGGCTCTTGCTTGCAACTTCCCCTCCAGAAGGCGTGCTCTCCTACTAACCCCCTCTCTTCACCACCCCATCTCTTTTCAAAGGGGATCCCAAACACACCTCTTCCACAAGGACTTCTCATACCACTTGGCTAAAACAAGCAGCCTCTCTTACTTATTAGAGCTTTTTAGTACCACCTGTATGGAATTTCATTTGATTTTGACCCTCTTTCTCTCTCCTCTGCTAGACGGACCATTCTTCAAGAGACTTGAATCATATATGATGTCAATGGCTGTGTTCAAATTAGGTGCACAATACACATTTGCTCAAGAAACATCTTATAGATCAATACTAATTTTGAGGAGAAAACCTCATCTCTTTGTAGCATCTTATGTATTCTGCTTCTCTCATTGATTAGTTCTTTTTTTTTTAAGATTTATTTTATTTATTTATTTATTTATTTATTTATTTGGTGGAGAGATGGAGTACAAGTGGGGAGAACAGTGGGCAGAGGCAGAGGGAGCAGCAGACTCCCCCACTGAGTGGGGAGTCCGATATGGGGCTCAATCCCAGGACCCCGCAATCATGACCTGAGCAAAAGGCAGATGCTTAACCAACTAAGCCACCCTGATTAGTTCTGTCTATTCCCTAATTTACCTTTTTTTCATGCATATGTAAAAACCGGTATCAAATAAGCCTCCCACAGCATTATTTTTCAAAATACATCTAACGACAGTTATTTCATCAAGGTTCTGGTTGGTTCTACAGTAAGTGGACCTTGACAAGAAATTGCAGGAGGAATGTATAGAGAAAACCCCCTGTGTCTACTCTATTCACTATTCCAAGTAATGAGGTTATTCACATCTTTATTTAGGTAAGTTTGTAGATTAGGAGTCATCATCAGTATTTAGCTTTATATTTATCTCCTATCACACCGCACATCACGAAAGATGGCATTTCATATAAATCCACTGAATATATTTTTAGCTTGCACATAGGTCTCCAGGAATTTTTATGGAAATTAATGACCCCAAAACCTTACATCTGTTTTGACTTGTTTCTGATTTTAGTCAACAGTTTTTCACAACCTGAGATCAACTCATTTATGCCCAGGCTTACTGGTATATGGGAACATTTACTAAGCTATTTCTATCTGCAGAGATGATAAAACTGGTCAACCTTTCATAATGTGGTAATTATTATTCATCAATTAATTAAACCATAGTGTCTTCCCTAAGTCAGCCAACAGGCAGCACAAGGAAAGAATGTGTAAATACTCGGGTGGAGGAAGAATAATACATAATTAAGGGGTTAGAAAGATTAGATCAATTCTGAATATCTTTATGGTCTCAGCTGGCTCCGGAGGACATGTATATTTCAAAGGGAAATGAAACACGGAGAGAAGAAAAAAGTGGATGATAAATGAGGGCTGACGGAAGGGAAGCAGGCAAGTCTGAGGAAACACTGAGAAGTCCCCAAAGAACCCAGATGGGAATAAGCATGAAACCCAAAACAAAATGAAAATCCATGGAGGTCTAATTTTTTTGTAAAGATTTTATTTATTTTAGAAAGGGGGGGTGGTGAGAGAGAAAGAGCGGGCACCTGCTTGTGAGTGGAGGGGGAGGGGCAGAGGGTGAGAGAGAGAGAGAGAGAAGCAGACACCCCGCTGAACAGAGCCCAATGCAGGGCTCCATCTCAAGACCCTGAGATAACATGACCTGAGCCAAAATCAAGAGTTAGATGCTTAACAGGCTGAGCCACCCAGGTGTCCCCCATGGAGGTTTAATTCTTTTTAAAAATCAGAAAAATAATTGTAGATTTATTTGCGAGTTGATAAAAGCAGTACTAGAAAAGAAAGGCTGAGCGAGTTCAGATGGGGGTCAGTCCAACACAAGAGCTATTTAATGAGGTCCCAGCAAGGGCCAGACAGCCATGCTAAGAGCTGCTCAGCTCACAAGGACAGAAAAGAAAGACCCTGCCCTTCCAAAGCCCAGTGAGGCGACAGAAACAAAGCCAGCACCGTATCTAAAAACCACGGTAGATGGCGGATTGAGATGTCAGGAGAGAAGCACCCAGAGGTAAGGAGGGAAAGGAGAAAGCTCCCGAATGAAAGAAGGAACTCATGCGCACATTTGAGAGTTAAATGAACACCGCAAACTACCTTTTCTTAAAAAGCAGGAAGCAGACTTTCTCATTTTAATGTGCTTGGGCTGGGAAGAAAGCATTTGGAAATAAAAAAGGACCAGACCAAGCAATACCCATGCTACAGTGTTGCGTACAGGACAGATAACCTTCAAACAGCGGTAAGGATGAGCAGCTAAGGAAAGATGCTCTAGCCAGCATTTCAGTGGAGAGAGCAGTTTTCAGGTGCTCTGCCACCGAATCTTCAGAGTAAATTTTATCCAAGATCTTACACATAAGTGTGAAAATAATCACTGAAAAATAATCCAGCCCTTGGTACATTTCCCATTAGATTATGCATCAACTGCATTATCTCTTTTATGATTTTCCCCTTTTTCTTTTGATGTAAAATATAAGGAGGATCTTTTTTCCTTGCAGTCTGCAAAACAGTGCTTAACAAAATGAGGTCAACTCAAACAAGCATCGGTAAAAAAACAAACAACAAAAATCATGGTGAGTAGCATATTTCAAGGGCCTTCACTTGAGGAGATTACAGTCATTTTAATTCAGAGGTCATCATGAAGGCCATTCTTAGATTCTCAAAGACAACACTTGAAAACTCTGATAACGTCCCTTAGAGCAGGGGTCACCCAACGATGCCCCTGGGCTGAATCCAGCCTACCACCTGTTTTTGTATGGCGCAGAAGCAAAGAAGGAGTTTTTCGTTATTCAACAGGAAGTTCTTTCAACATACTTTGTGACACATGAAATTATGAAATTATCTAAAATTTAAATTTTAGTGTCCATAAATAAAATTGGATTGGAACCCAGCCACATCCATTTGTTTACGTCTTGCTGATGGTTTCTTTGGCACCACAGTAGCAGAGCTGAGTAGTTATGACAGAGACCTATTGGCCCAGAAACCCAGCCTAAATATTTACCATCTACTTTTTTACAGAAAAAGTTGGCGGACTCTTGCTTTAGAACGTGCCAGGATTCCCCAACACAAATGTTTAATATGTATTCCCTCTGCTGGGTTTCAAAAAGATGAGACAAGAAAGCTGTGCAGTTTTAGCATTATAGCTCTGTAGTGGGAAAGACGGGGCTTGAGGCCTGGCCTCTCAGTCACCAGCTGTGTCATCCACCTAGTGACTGAACTCAGCAGAGCCTCAGTTTCCTCTCCAGCCCAGGAGAGGACTATCAATCCACAGCAACCATTAGCAGCCTCAGTTTACCAGAAGCTGGACAGGCTGAGGAGCTCCTGGCCTCTCCTTCTTAGCCCACACGCAGACCTTTCTTCTTCTGTGGCCCCATTTCTGAGATGTGTATATTTGCACCACACAAAAGGCCTTCGTCATACAATAACACAAAAGACAAATCCTGAACCACATATCCACTGTTTTCCTGACAGCAGTCATTCTTAATGCCTTCCAAATCACAGACCGGTATAATTGTGTATTCATTCACTCAGCAAATAATTTAGCTCTCATGAGGTTTCAGACACATTGCAGACGAGGAGACAGGGCACTAAACAACCATAGTCTGTGGGGGAAACAACTATCGTAAATGTGTACCCTTACATATATGTATCTCCATTTCATATAGAAAACATTTTTTAATCTATCTATTTGGGCAGACTCTATGCGCTGGATGTGGAGGGTAAAGAAATGCAAGATATCAAATGCAAGCAGTAAATTTTTAATATGAGCAACTGGTGCCACTTCCAAGGGAGAAGCAGCTATGGAAAAGAAATCCAGAGTTCTGACACTTACATATCCTAGTGAGAATGCTCAAAAGGTATTTATACATCAGAATCTGAATCCTGCAGAGAAGTCATGGCTCCGGAAACAGATTGGGGAGTCCTCTGTATTTAGTATTTAAACCTATGGGACCAGATGAAATCATCTAAATTCGTAGGTAAGAAAAGGAGGTATCTAGAAGAGCAGCCTCCAACACGGAGAGGTCATGAAGAAGAGGAAGACCAAGAACCCAAGTGTAAGAAAAAACACAGCCAGACGCCTAGGCAAGAGAGCATGCTTTGCATTTCACTTAATCACCTAATGACTTTCAGGAGCTAAAGAATAGGACAAAAGCACTATCTGAACCAGGAACAGTTCGCTCTTACTCTTTTAATTCCTCCAGTAATCCTCTACCCAGCAGCGGCAGCTACCATGCCCTCTCAGAAGGCCAGTCCTGGGGAGCAGGGGCAGTTTGGGGTGGGGTGCAGGCAAGAAGCAAGCGCTGCGTAACAGCTGAGGTCTCTCCACTTGTGGAGCTCACATCTGAGTAGATGAGAAGAAAATAGAGGAGAAAAAAATAAACAAATGTGCAAGAAATTTTCAAATGGGATTACTGCTTTGAAAAAAGTGAACCAGAGTCAGAAGCAAAGTGGTTTCTCTCCATTGGGTGCTCTGGAGGACTGAGAGCCTGCATGTCAAGAGGGAGCGGCCACAGGAGAAGCAGAGGAAGAGGGTTCCATTTATGCTTTTAACCTCTCATTTCCAACATCAAGCTTAAAACCACTGGAAAATCATCTAGACTTCACAGTTTAGCAGCAGTATTTCTAATAGCAGGAAAATAAATATGAACTCATGGGATTGCCTATAAAATGAATGAGTCATTAGTTCTTTTATGAGGTTTTTCAATGACTAATTAAGAGAGTAGGGAGCACGGAAAAAGAACAACTGCTTGTACTTTTACTGTCGGTGTCCAGGAATTACATCATCTGCCCTAGGTATCTATCCCTAGGGTAAGTCTATGTTCTTAAATGATCAGTCATGAGTTACTAATATCATAAGCAGAGAAGAGTTTATTTAGTTCAATTAGTCTAAGTAATTGTGCAAATTTCATCCAGCCTCAAGAAAATGTATGAAACACAGAAAATGAAACCAACCATGAGCTACAGAGGGCAGAATGCGGGATATGCTAGGTTCGATATTGCCTAATATCTGGCTAAATTTTACTAGCTGATTCTGAAAATGACACTGTCTGGTATTAAAAAAATGGCCCAGCAATACTTACTCAAGCATAATTTTACAGACAACATTAAGAGCTGTATTGACGTCACCAAAATTCTGACAATTTGGAAACAAATTTTCCTAGTATAGTATCAGAGTCCAAATTCATGTACATCTTGCTAGTGCTAAAGCAATGTTAGCTCAAGGTCAAAGTCCTATTGATTGCCCAGTGAAAACCCCTTTGTTGAGACTGATTCATCTTTGCTTCAGAAATAACACAAAGACCATATAGGCTCTTTAAGCCGAATTTGTCCCAAATACTGTTCTGAAAAATTGATCACCTTTTCATGTTTCATTTAGAAGAAAAATCTAGACTTACAAATTAGACTGTTTATAACTGTGCTTCAACTTGATTCTTGTATCTTTAAAAACAAAACAAAAGACACCTTGAGCAAAAATCAGAGGTCTAGGATAGCAAATGTGCTACTCCTTTTTCTCGCTCTTCCTTTTTCCCCTCCTCTAAACTCCGGGCTTCCCACCAATATCCAAGTTTTTAAAAATTTTGCAAAACAGGATCTCAGATGACTGGCAATCACTGACCCACAGTGCTTGGCATGATTACTGGGGACAATGTTAATCTTACCTGAAAAATAAAATACTTCTAGTTCCTCTACTAAAAAGCTAGAGTAAACATTACACATGTTCAAAAACCTCAGCCAGTCAAAAGAAGGAAA
Source organism: Mustela nigripes (assembly GCF_022355385.1). Taxonomy (NCBI): domain Eukaryota; kingdom Metazoa; phylum Chordata; class Mammalia; order Carnivora; family Mustelidae; genus Mustela; species Mustela nigripes. The sequence goes on from NC_081563.1 coordinate 65,664,959, forward strand.
TAAAACAGCTGTGAAATAGTACAGACATTCACAGACACGGGTCTATGTCTTGATCAGGTAGGATTAAGTTCCTTATAAGCAAATACAGGAACACACAGATACACACACACGCACATATGGGATATGAAATGGACAAATGAAACTTTGGGTACATTCAAAAAACCCAAAAAATTTCCAAACAGGGAGGATGGCAAAAGGTTCTAATTCTGCTGGTAGAAGTACCCATGTCATAGCAATCCTTGTCTAAGGTGAGAAAAGCCTGTCTTTGGCTTGGTTTTGCATAACAAAGAGACTCTTGGCTGGGAAGAAGTTGAAGGTCTTTATAAGCTTTGAAGTCATCATAGGTATCCTGTCCCTTTATTTCAGCTGTGCAACCACAAAGCCTTAATGTGAATGTTCATTATTTAAGCACATTACTATCCAAAGAATATAAAGTTTAGAAGGTATATAAAAACTTCTCCCAACTTAATTTTGCATCTTAATACGGTCAAGAGCAGTACAAGTAAAGAAGCAGGAGGAAAAAGAGGGTAACGTGTAAGCTTTTATGTTCTTGTCTTTTAATACCTAGTATTAATAAAACCAGTATTATTGCATACTTACTGCATGCCAAATAGTGTGCTTATTTAATTCTGAGAACAACCGTATAATGGTATGTACTATTATTATCCTCAGTTCATGGAGAAGGAAATTAGGGTATAGAGATGTTAACAATTGTGTTCATATCCCAGAGCTTTTAAGTAGAAGAGTCAGAAAGTAACATTGGACTGGCTGGCTTCACAAAGGAAGTTCTTCCTTACACAGTTATTCCTTGATGCTCAGTGGGGGAACTTTAGTCCTCAACTCTGCTATGTGCCATGTCCTTGGAAAAAAAAAACATCTCCATTCCTCAGCAATTCAGTCATTTCCAGGATTCTGAAATAGGAAAGCTCTAATGTGCACAACAGTGAGTCTTTCACAATTCTTAAAATCAAGATAAGCACATTTCAAAAGGTGTAATCAGACCAGCAACAAACATCATTAAGCCCACAGAATGGGGATGGGGGGGTAGTTCTGAAAACGGCCTCCAGGGTCCTTGAACTCACACAAGCAACACAGGTTAGACCTCTGTCTATAATGAGCAGGCTGGGCAAATCTTCAAACCAGGAGCCAAGTTTCAGCCAGAGTATCTACATGGCTCAAATGGACAAAAACCAATTTCTGCTTAAAACATTTCTTGGGAAGGGTGCCTGGGTGGCTCCGTGGGTTAAGACTCTGCCTTCGGCTCAGGTCATGATCTCAGGGTCCTGGGATCGAGCCCCACATATGGCTCTCTGCTCAGCAGTGAGCCTGCTCCCCCTCTCTCTGCCTGCCTCTCTGCCTACTTGTGATCTCTCTCTCTCTGTCAAATAAATAAATATAATCTTTGATTAAAAAAATTTATTGGGAGACAAATGCAAGAAAAAAAATATCAGTATCATGGTCCATTTTCCTGTTCCTCCAGGCTATTTTTCCATGAATAATGAAATCATTTTAATAATAAATGAATAATAAAACCCTGGATTATTTTTAAAATCTGAAAACATATCTTCCCTTCTGTTGCCAAGCAACATACTTTTGCTATGATACAATTTGAGACCTTGATTAACATTCTCAGTTGTATAGAAAGGATATAGAAACAGAATATCTTGATTATAGAATGAAGTTGTTTTTTTTTAAATAAATGAAAGAAAGGAGAAAGAAATAGGACTCATATTAAATCATTTGATTTTTATACTGAAAACAGTAAGCCATGGATTCTTCAATTTCTGAAAACTCAGTGTGCAGAACCAATAATAAAGGAGGATTCTATGCAGCTACTCAAATTGCTGCAGCCATGTAAAAACACAGCAAAGTCACTCTTCCCACATTAGCTGGAATTATGCATTGTCAGTTACTGAATGGTTTTCATTAGCTTTTGCACCTTTTAGTGCTAGAATTTGCCTGTTGAAATTATTTAGGACACATCCCTGCAAGTATTCATATAACAAAGAAAAAGCCACCAATATTTGGTTACAGAACTCCAAAGCTACAGACCTAGTCCATGTTAACAGCCTTCTACTTGAGCAATGAAATCAGGTATCAAAACTGTGGGCAGAAATTTCAGAAAGATTTCACAGGTGAGACTATCATTCATTAATCCTATAAAGCCAGTGGGGAGAGTGGGAGGACTGAGAAATGGTAACATTTGGGAGATACAATGAAGATACAAGAGCTCCACAAGACAGAAGAAAGGAAGGAAATTCACAACAGCAAAGCTAACACCAAATGTAACAATATGACTGAGGTTGAAAAAATCAAACTGGGAAAGTATGATCTGGAGAGTAAAGAATCTTGGACTTTTAGTTGAATGGGGTTCAATAGAAGTCATAATACGGTTGCTTAAAAAGCATTTTAAAAATGAGCAAATGCTAAGTTCTGGGCATTGTGCTAAGTGCTTTCAATACTACCAGTTCTATGTGACATCATCCTTTCCCACATTCATTCAATGCATATTTAATGAGCACACACTATAGTCTACAGGCACTGTTCTGAGAACTGGGTAACTGATGGTAAGCAAAGCAAAACAAATACAGTTCCTGGCCCTCGTGAAATTCACAGGCTAGAGGAGCTCCTTTATTTTATGCATGAGGAAATTAAGCACATTCAAGTGACTTCCGCACAAAGCTAGTAAGTAGCAGGTCCGGAATTTAAACTTCAGTTTATTTGACTCCAAAGCCTAGAGTCTTAACTACATTACATAAGCCCTGACTTGGCAGATCCTAATTCCATTGTACCTTGTAGTGCTATCACACCTGCAAAATTATATTCAGTTCCCTGTGACGCACTTTAAGAGGGACCTTGAGTTCCTCTTGATACATTCCATTTCGTCAATCAGGATAATGAAATATCTGGAGAATGTATCAGGAATATGGTCTAAGTTGTATAACCAAAAAAGGTTTAGGTGGAGATGTGATAAACATCTTTACCTAACAGAAGGATTTTTACTTTGAAAAATTAGGAGATCTACTCTATAAAGTCTTAAGCATAAACCAAAGAGAGGGCATAACAGGGGGTGGGGGGTGTGTAGGGGGGGAATGATAGCAAGGGGGCAGATTTTAGTCCAACGAAAATAACTTTGACAGAAAATATGTTAAAATTGATTATTGGTGGCTTTAAAACAAAGTAAGATCCCATGAACTAATTTCCTTAAGTGGAGAATGGCCAATAAAACATTGAAGGTGATGTGGAGGATATGTGTTAAGGAACTTCGGATCAAAGGGTAGTTTCTAAAAAGCCACTCAATTTAATATCGTAGCATTCTAAACGAAAATCATAGGGGCACCTGGGTGTCTCAGTGGGTTAAAGCCTCTGCCTTTGGCTCAGGTCATGATCTTAGGGTTCTGGGATCAAGCCCCGCATCAGGCTCTCTGCTCAGCATGGAGCCTGTTTCCTCCTCTCTCTCTGCCTGCCTCTCTGCCTACTTGTAATCTCTGTCAAATAAATAAAATCTTAAAAAAAAAAAAGAAGAAAAGAAAATCATATACTTTATTTTCTGACACACAATTGAGGTAGCTGGATATATTTATATAGAAGGAAACAAGTTCTACTATAGTTTTCTTTTTAAATTATGTTGATAAATTATCAAGAAGAAAAGCTCAATTAAGTATCAATTTATCTTTAACAACTCCCTTTAACACTTGCTGAAAATACCAAAACAACAAAATAGCCAAGAAATGGCAAGATTGGGCTGAAGCCAACCCAAAAACTGAGACTCTAATTTGAGTTGTAGAATATAAACGAATATTCAAAACTGAATTCTCTACCAGCAAATCTTAAAAGGCTTCGAATTCTAATGATATGTAATCACAAGACCACTGAGCATAATCGTACATTTTAGTCTATGTGAACTGCACCCACTGGAGTTGTTCAACACACAATTTGCAAGACCATATGGCCCAACCCTGCCTATCCTTCCTAAACCAAGGGAACATGACTGACCCTCTTCCAGTCTGACACACTGAGTTCCAGTTCCACTGATGTCCAAGGCTTCATATGCTTAATTTACCTTTCACCCCCGCCTTATGACAGCTGATGGATGAACAGCTGAATGATGAACATCATTACAAGCTGCCTAACACAGCTATCAAATTAATGATTCTGATCTCACTGGCCCACTTCTCTGAGTAAGTATCCTAAGCAGGATCCATGTCTGGTTATGACAAAAACCCCAAACCAAAAGCTAACTTTTTTTTTTTTTTTTTTTTTTTTTTTTTTTTTTTAAGAATCTTTTTATCTATCTATCTATCTATCTACTAAGAGAGAGAGAAACAAAAACACAAGTGGGGGAAGGAGTGGAGGGAGGGGAAAGAATCTCAGGCCGACACCCTGCTGAGCACCGAGACGGACAGACATGGGGTTCAAACCCTTGACTCTCAGATCATGACCTGAACCATAACCAAGAGTTGGTTGCCAAACTGAATGAGGCACCCAGATGCCCCCAAATCTCACTATTAATAAAAGCAATAATAATTTCTTTTAAAAAGATCTCACTAACATAGACTTTTTTTTTCTTTAAATAAGCTACAAAAGATAAACTTTTTATTTTTTCATCTTCTCCTTGACTTGAAGTTGAGGTTCTGGTAGTGGGAAAATGTTTGAGATTTCCCTCGCATACAATGTTATTTATCTCTCAGCCTTTTTGTCATTCTAGAGGATCAGCTGCTGAGATCAGAGAGGACAGCTGCTGGGAAGAAGACTTCACTATGGTGATGAAAGTCTGAAACAGTTACAGAGGGCCATGAAAAAAGATGTTAACCAAGTCCAATAAAATAAGTTCTTTTTTAAAAAGAAAGTCTATTTTGGGGGCGCCTGGGTGGCTCAGTGGGTTAAGCCGCTGCCTTCGGCTCAGGTCATGATCTCAGGGTCCTGGGATCGAGTCCCACATCGGGCTCTCTGCTCAGCAGGGAGCCTGTTTCCTCCTCTCTCTCTCTGCCTGCCTCTCTGCCTACTTGTGATCTCTCTCTGTCAAATAAATAAATAAAATCTTTAAAAAAAAAAAAAAAAAAAAAAAAAAGAAAGTCTATTTTGCAAATTACATGACCTGCTATACAGAAAATTCTACAGAATCCATTAAAAACCGTCAGAATGAAAAGACCCCAAACAGCCAGAAGAATGTTGAAAAAGCTAAAGTTGGTGGCATCACAATTTCGGACTTCAAGCTCTATTACAAAGCTGTCATCATCAAGACAGTATGGTACTGGCACAAAAATGGACACAGAGATCAATAGAACAGAATAGAGAGCCCAGAAATGGACCCTCAAATCTATGGTCAACTAATCTTCAACAACTAATCTTCAAGACCTCAATGTGAGAAACGAATCCACCAAAATCCTTGAGGAGAACATAGGCACCAACCTCAGCTGCAGCAACGTCTTCCTAGAAACATCACCAAAGGTAAGGGAAGCAAGGGCAAAAATGAACTATTGGGACTTTGTCAAGATCTAAAGAATTTTCACAGCAAAGGAAACAGTCAACAAAACCAAAAAACAACTGACAGAATGGGAAAAGATATTCACAAATGACATATCAGATAAAGAACTAGTATCCAAAGTCTGTAAAGAATTTATGAAAATCAACACCCAAAGAACAAATAATCCAATCAAGAAATGGGCAGAGGACATGAACAAACATTTCTGCAAAGAAGACATCCAGATGGCCAACAGACACATGAAAAAGTGCTCCAATCACTCGGCATCAAGGAAATACAAATCAAAACCACAGTGAGATACCACCTCACACCAGTCAGGAGGGCTACAATTAACAAGTCAGGAAATGACAGATGTTGATGAGGATGCAGAGAAAGAGGAATCCTTTTACACTGCTGGTGGGAATGCAAACTGGGGCAGCCACTCTGGAAAACAGCATGAAGTTTCCTCAAAAAGTTGAAAATAGAGCTGCCCCACAACCCATAAATTGCACTACTGGGTATTTACCCTAAAGATACAAACGTAGTGATCTGAAGGGGCACCTGCACCCCAATGTTTATAGCAGCGATGTCCACAATAGCCAAACTATGGAAAGAACCTAGATGTCCATCAACAGATGAATGGATAAAGAACAGGTGGTATATATATACCATGGAATATTATGCAGCCACCAAAAGAAATGAAATCTTGCCATTTGCGACCACGTGGATGGAACTAGAGGGTATTATGCTGAGTGAAATAAGTCAATCAGAGAAAGACAACTATCATATGATCTCTCCGATATGATAAATTTGAGAGGCAGGGTGGGGGATTATAGGAAGTAGGGAAGGAATAAAATGAAACAAGACAGGATGAGACGAAGACATACCATAAGAGACTCAAATCTCACAAAACAAACTGAGGGTTGCTGGTGGTAGGGATAGGGTAGTTGGGTTATGGGCACTGGGGAGGGTATGGGCTATGGTGAGTGCTATGAAGTGTGTAAGCCTGACAGTTCACAGACCTGTACACCTGGGCAAATAATATTATTATATGTATATTACATATTATTATATGTAATATAATAATTACATATAATAGTACTTATGTGTATTATATATTATATTATGTATTATATTATTATATATTATATTACATATAATAACATTACATATATTACATATAATACATATTACATATAATAACATATATTATTACATATAATTACATATAATAATATTATATGTAATATAATTACATATTATTATATGTATATTAACATATAATATTAACATTATATGTTAAAATAATTTTAAAAACTCATCAGAATGAATGAATTCAACAAGATTGCAGGACATAATATCAATATACAGAAGTTAATTCTATTTCTATATACTAGCGATGAATAATCCAAAAATGAAATCAACAATTCCATTTATAAGGGCATCAAAAAGGATAAAACACATGAATAAATTTAACAACAAAGTATAAAACTTGTACATTGAAAACTGCAAAACATTACTGAAACAAATTAAAGATCTAAATAAATGGAAAGACATCCCATATTAATGAATCAAAAGCCATATTGTCATGTGGGCAATATGCCCCAAACTGATCTACAAATTCAATGTAAACCCTGCCATAATTTCAGCTGCCTTTTTTTGAAGAAACCAGCAATTGGATACTACAATACAGATGGAAATTTAAGGGACCCAGAATAGCCAAAATACTCTTGGGGGGAGGGGGGACTAAACAAAGTTGAAAGATTCACATTTCCCCAATTTCAAAACTTACTACACAATTAAAGTAATTAAAACAGTGTGGTACTGGCTTAAGGACAGACATATAGACATTTCTACAAAGTAGATACACCAATGGTCTTTAAACATAAAAAGTGTTCCATATTATAAGTTGTCAAAGAAATAAAAACAGAACCACCAGGAGATACCTCATACCCATTAGGATGGTTAGGATTTAAGAAAAAAAAAAAAAAAAGACATCAAGTGTTGAGACAAGGAGGTACAGAAGTGGAGACCTCGCACACTTCTGGTGGGAATGTAAAAATGGTACATCCTCTCTGGAAAACAGCCAATAGTTCCTCAAAACGTTAAACACATATAGGTGCCATATGACGTAGCAATTCTACTCCTAAGGATTTATCCAAGAGCTGTGAAAACATATGTCCCCACATAAACATTTTATATACATGCTCATGGAAGTATTGTTTCCAAGAGCCAAGATATGGAAGTCTAAATGTTCATCAACTGAGAAACAGATTTTAAAAATCTGGTATATGCATCTAATGATTATTGTATTGTGTTATTCAGCAATAAAAAGAAATGAGTTACTGATACATGCTAGAAGATGGATGAACCTTAAAAACATTATCTTAAAATGAAAGCAACCAGTCACAAATGACCATACATTGTATGATTCCATTTATAAGAAATCCATAATAATTCTATAAATACAGGAAGTAGATTAGTGGTTTCCTCATGGTTGTGGGGGACTGGGGATCAGCTATTAATGGAATTAAAAACTAATGATTCTTTTGGGGGTAAAGGAAATGTTCTAAAATTGTCTGCAGTCATTATTGTACAAGCATGAATATACTAAAAATCAATTATATATGTGTGCTGTGTGTGTGTGTGTGTGTGTGTGTATATATATATATATATATATATATATATATATATATTTAATGGGTTAATTTTATATGTGAATTATACCTTAAAGAGAGGGAAAAGAGTGAGAAGAAAAGTACTAAGGGGAATGAAGGAAGGGAAGAGAGAAAAGACAGTAAGTACCACCAGGCAGTTGAAATGAACTCTAGAAGGTTTATTTAGGGGAATGGGAAGACCCATGTCCTCATGTCTTTCTTAGATCTCTCACACAGCTGTCCAGATATTTGTATGACCAACCTTTGGGGCAGCAATAGTGTTCGTCACAATAACACCACAGTAGGGAGCACTTTCAGCAGATTGGATACAGAATTAAATTCCCCTTTAGACTTTCAATTTAGGCTACTGGCTAAAAATACCAATTGCAAATGTATGTTAGGAAGGTCAAGTATTTTTTCCTTCTTGGACACAAGTAGCAATCATTTAAAACGATGATCATTGTATCAAAGACTGAAGCAATGATTCCAATCTGTATTTTCAGAGGATGAGACAGAGACTTAACTGTTGAGGGTCATTCATTTTTCAGAGCTCTATGGAGCAGTGCTTAACAAATTATGGCCCTTCAACCTGTTGCCTGGGCTTGCAAATATTTTTAATGGAACAAAGATAAGCCCATTCATTTACATACTGTCTCTGACTGCTTTTGTACAAAGTTGTGACACAGCCCCCCACCCCACCCCCTTGCAAAATCTAAACCATTTATTGTCTGGGACTCCATGGAAAAATTTGCTAATGGCTGCTCTAGAACAAAAGGACTATTTCAGCTTTTTTCTTTTTTTTTTTTTTTAAAGATTTTATTTATTTGACAGAGAGAGATCACAAGTAGGCAGAGAGGCAGGCAGAGCGGGGGAAGAAGCAGGCTCTCTGCCACCCAAAGAGTCCGATGCGGGGCTTGAACCCAGGACTCAAAGATCATGACCTGAGCCAAAAGGTAGAGGCTCAACCCATTGAGCCACCCAGGTGCCCCTATTTCAGCTTTTCAACAAAGGATTTGCATATCCAAATCCAACACTCTCCTTTTCAAAGCAACCACTTAATCAGATGGTTTATGTTTATTTCAGGGATGCTATCAGTGCTCAAGGCTTTTTTGAAACTCCCCTTTAGGGCTGTCTTTAAAATCTGAAATGTATGCTTTTTAAAATTTTAGCAATGGAAGATCTTGGCACTTGTATGTAATAGGTAGCTATTTGGAACCAAGATGGCAAATCAAGATGGGTTAAACTATCATTGGTTTAAAATCAAGTTTAACCCTGAAACGAGTCAACTGGCATTCTCGTGCAGCATGTAAATTGCCTTCAAAGGCAATTTCAAATGGGTTCCAAAAATGATTTTTGAGACAGAATCTTTGGAATAATTGTTGAACCTCCTACTGCCATTATTTTGAAAAACAAGCTCATTTGGATGTATAAATTCTGATATATTGGTTAAACCAGTCTCTTTACTTCCCAGTCACATCTCATACTGGGGACTTTGGATACATTTATTATCAATGGGTGGAAAAATGTGTCTGATGTGCCCCTGAATATTATGTGCCAGGAAAACAGATTTACAAAGACATTAACTCTCCATGGTTCAATTATCCTCGATGGGCTTTCTAATAGCAGGAGGGCCTGCGTATCTTCTTCGGTGACTAGGTCCAGAAATTCATTCTTCTATAAAAGAGAAATGTTCCAGCTCAGTGGTTCTAACAGGGCATACTCTTCTGTGAGGGAGAGCAGATAAAAAAAGGGGGAGGGGGACGGTGATGTCCCTGTACTTCAGATGCTTTCCAAGTCTTTCGCCAAAGATACACCATAACAAGGGCTATTGCACTGATTTCAAAAGTTGGGGATCACTTTTAAAATGATAAACATAGGTCAAGTTCTTTTTTCAGAATTTATACTGTAGGCCAACACAAAATGCATAACCCAGATATTCTGCTTTTGTGGTCTTTAAAGTGTAGTGAAAAATCAACACTTAAAGCTCTAAAGAGTCAGAAATCTCTAACCTAGCAAAATGTTTAATTTTTATAATTCTGTTTCCAAGTAGTTGCCCATTTTCTTGCCCCTCTGTAATTTGACAACAATCTTTTTAGACAACTTGCCTTTACTGAATCTTTCCATAGCATTCGATTTCCTTTTCAGAGGAAAATAACTCTCCTTTATAGTTCTAGTCCATCAATCCATGCAATATTTCATTAAATTTTAAGATTTCAATAACAATGAGTGCAAAGGACGTATACAGGTTTGGGAATACACACAGCTAACTCCCAGTAAGAAACCAATTCCATTAGTTGGGAGAAATACACGAGCTTACCAAGGAGTATCCTTCTAGCTGCAAGTGCCAAGGGCATCAGCAGGTTTTACAGCAAAAATGGGAAGTATTGGTCTATTAAGTAGGGTGAGTGGCAGCTGGCTAAGTCAACAGCTACTACCTAGTAAGCATGTATGTGGTACACAACTCTGCGATACGACCTAAATGCCTTGGCAGCGGCAAGTTTAAAATGCCCAGAGAAACCTTACATGCAGTCTCGTTCTATTCTTGTGTGACCATCTAGAAGTCCAAGTCCATCTAAGACCTCTATGAAATGATCTGTGGCTCATCTCTTATTCAAGCAAGTGCTGGTTATTAGTGTACCAGGAAATGGAATCAGAAAAGCAAAGAACCACAGAAAACATCAAGAGAATGCGGACCTGAAATGCACATTCATCTTGGAAAAAAGAGGATGTACGTCTCTGGCAAATAAATCACAGAGGAGGGTCACTAACGTATCCCTCAGAAGGCATCGTGAGACTGAAAAATGAAGCAGGCCACTCCATACTATTTATATGCTGGGTTTTATTCAGGGTAACTTACTGAGGGGGGCCCAGAGCTACGCAGCTGTTCTCCAGCCCTTATGAGAACCTTAATCCACAGTGAGGGGCAGGTGCTGAGGTCAAAGGGCAGTTACCTAATATGACGCCTTTTGTGCACCACTTTAGGGAAGACCCAGAACCAGCTTTCTAGTCAGGGCTTACAGTAACTTCCAGGGGCCTGGAACAGGTAACCTTGAGGGAGGTCATCCAGTGGGCAAGAACATGACTGAGGATCAAAGATGGAGTCTGTGTTGTCAGCACTCCTACACCCAGATGCTTTAAATTGTTAGAATTAACCTCAGTGAAGTCCTCCTTCTTCCCCACATGATCCAACCGAGTGGGCCACATGTCAGGGGGAGGAGGCAAAAGGGTGGCAATGGTTTTGGTGGCAATGGAGACACCATCTAAGAACCAAGAGACTACATCCTTGGCCTCCTGCATATTGCTTTTCCTCTGAATTCATGCAAAAAGTTATTACAAGCTATTTTTGGGAGCTGAGAGATAAAAGTTATCAATGGAGATCAACTTTTATTGCTATTTTGTTAGATAAAGCCAGTATTACTTAGCTTTTAGATGATCCATTTGCGGTTTGTCCTAGCATTAAGCATGCTGACATTTCTATAAAGTGATCTTCCGGAATGCCACTCAGCTCCTGAGAAGAAATGAGAGAGTACAGCTGCCTTCTCAGAAACGTCTGACCTGCTAAACGGTCTGCACTGAGAGGAATATTAAATGATGGAGTTTCTGGAAAACAAAGTGCCACGCCATGTGGTTTTTTCGTCCTAGCTTATTCTTTGAAATCATGTTTATCTTTCTTCAGAATCATTATGAAAAGGTAAGCAGTGTGCAGAAGCTTGGTGATAGCTTACGGACTCACTATAAATAACCACATTTTATTCTGTGTTAGGTCTCGGTTTTGTGTTCTTAGATCAAGCAAACTTGGCTTTATTAAAAGGAAAAAAAATGTCTAAAATGTGTATTCGGCACATGGAGTTTACTTGATTTACCAGCCTTTTAGGTAAATATGATGATGGGTGATGGAGCTTAAGATTAAATAGAAAATGGAATTAAAAGGGATTATATAGAAGGGAATATTTGTACCTACACTGACAAATTCATGTGAAGAAAGGATCTTCCAAGAACACGATACCTCAGAATTCTCTGAGTGTCTTGACTTCGGAACACCATGTCTTCACACGTACTGTCTGCTACACTCTTACAGCTGCCTTCTTCCTCAGCTAGCAAATCTTTAACGCTTTGGAATGAACTTCAAGGAAGCTCTCCTTCCCCCATACAATCAGTGGCTCTGTGCTCCTCGCTCCCATGGATCATAGCACTTCTGTGACATTTATCACACCGCACTGATATTGTTCCTGTCAATCCTGCTCTATTTCAGTCCCATGAAGAGAGGGACAAAGTCTGGGTCTAAGCTTTATCTACCTCAGGATTGAGCATTAAGTCTGACCTACAATGGAAATGAGGAAAATGTTTACTAAACAGCTGAAACAGAAAAAGGAAAAGAAAAAAGGTTGCTAATACAAGGTCAAAAGTAAAGTGAGTGGGCTGTTCAAATGGCCCTGAAGCATATGAAGCTGACACTTCGTCTGGTCAATGGTGTGACACAAGGAGACCAGGGAGCACGGAGGAGGGGTTAACAGCCAGGTGTGAGGCAAAAGGCAGAGGCATGGATCTTGAGAAGCCGGTGGGGAGGAGGGCATTCCGCACAAAAGGAAGTGGCAAACTCACACAACACGCCGAACAGTCGGAAGGGCAAGGAGAAGGTGGAACCTGTGTTCGACTTCACAAGCATTTTGCTACTGCAGCAGGATGAAGCAGGGGGTGGTCACCAAATATGGCTAGATACTTTAAAGTGGGGGCACATTTTTAAAAAGATTTTATTTATTAGTGAGAGAGAATGCACAAGCAGGTGGAGTGGAAAAGGGAGAAGCAGGCTCTCCGCTGAGCTGGGAGCCCCAGGCTGGACTCAACCCCAGGACCCTGAGCCAAAGGCAGATGCTCAACTGACTGAGCCCCTCACATGCCCCTCAGGAGAGAAGATTTTAACATACAAGTTCAGATCATCTTTTTTACTGTCTCAAGAGTCTCCGCTACATTCTTTCTTCCAATTTCTGGCAGATCTTTCCCCATAATGACTCCACAGAGATGCCTGAGAGAAGAGTCTGTTACTCATCTATGTGTTACTCAGCTTTACCTCACAGAACATGTAACAAGACCTGGCACACTGTAGGACTCTCTACAGCTAAAAGCTGCGGACCTCCCGGCCACGTATCTGCGGGTGTACACACACAGTGTGAAGGCAAGCAACAGTCTCCACAAAATTCGTCCTTTACGCCTGCGTGGCTACCAACCTTCCATAAATTAATGTCCATCATTGGCTTTGTTACTACAGTAAGAAATAAAGGCAGGGCCTGGTGAATTCCAAGCTTCACAGCTCAGGAGACAACCTCTCATAGACCCGACATGTAAATGAGAACCAGCATGCCCTTGCTGAGAAAAAGATTTTCTCACTTCAGTGACCACATTTGGGTCCACTTTCCCTCTCCTCACACTGCTCATGCTCCCCACACCTCCTAAGACGTGACTTGAAGGATTCAAGGGAGTCCTATTACAATTTCTAAAAACTTTCCTATTAAAAACTTCTGGGCACAAGACGACTTGCCAAACTTCTCGAACAAGTCAGTGTTACAAGAAAGAAGGTGGGGACTGTGCTAAACAAAAGGAACTCAAGGGCTATGGCAGCTAGATGCCAACAGAAGATGGAGACACAATCCTGACTGGACAAAGCAGGATATTTGAAATGACTGTTGATTCTGAATGTGAACCAGGTCATATGTGAGAGGCAAATTTACTGATATCAAAAGCTGGTGATTATTAACTGGGGAAAAAATTACAAAATGGCACATAAAGTATGATTTTTTTTTTTTTTTTTTTTTTTTGGCTAAACAACAGGTACACAGAAATGCATGTGAAAAAATGTACCGTTAACAGTAATCCTTAGCGGCAGGAAGCTGGGTTTTCACCCACCCATTATACTGCATAATTTTCTATAATGTCTACTTATTGCTATTGTAATAAAAAGGCTCTTAATTTTAAAAAAGTAGGGAGCAACTTAGTGCTTCTTTAACAAGTACAGCTTTGGCTTTAAATATTTTAGATTACTGTATTAAGTTTAGAGATCCCATTTGCAAGTTGTTTTCTAAACTCTCTTTCTCACAAATAGAAAATATTCAGCGCTATATCCACAGTTGTAATGTACGATGTATTTGCTGAAATTAGTTAAAAGCATTTTGACTGAGGAAAATTTCACATTGCTTAAGTTTATTCTCATTTTTTGTTGCTTTTGTTTTGGTTTCAGAGCAAGATTTTTCACACAAGATGTTGCATCAGACAAGATGCCATATGTCCCCCAAACCTCAGCAGGAACCACTCGGAGTCTGTAAAACAAATTTAATGATGCTTTTCCATAAATTGACTTCCCTATGATCCTTAAAATATGCACATATTTTAAGAAACCAATAATGAGGCAAACCTAATTAAGAAAGCGATAATTATGACTAACAAAAAATATTGGCAAATCACGTTCAGAGATGTGTATTAGGATGTTTGCCATGATTTTCATGTACAATATAATAACTGTACATTGTATGCTTTAATCCTTGGATAATTAAGATACACTACATTAAGCTTCTACAAAGAAATTCATCATTTTGAGCATTTTGCTTCTTTATTCCGTATTAAAATATCTTTTTTCCTTCCATTCTTGATGTTTATAACTTTGGGAAGAAAACACTTTACAAATATTTATAGGGCATTATCACATGTGGATAAAAAGGTGAAATAATAATTATCCACTTATTTTAGATTCTAACACTAACATTCATGTATTTTTATGGCATCAAAAAAAGAAAAAAAAGTCATGACCTCCCATTGAAAATGGCTAAACAATGGAATTCATCTGCTTCAAAACAACCAAAAAATTTCTTTAGAACAAATTTCTTTAGAACAAGAACACAGTTGCAACTCCAAAAGGCAAAATACAAAGCCCAACTAAGCAATGGAGGGTGGTTACATTCCTGGTAAGTCACTGGAAATAGGTTTCCTTAAGCTCAAGTCAGAGGAGACCTCTGAAGAGGCCCATCCCAGCATTAGAGCAACTTGATGGAGAGGTGTAAGTCTGCAGGGGAGTAGTTGGAATATATCTGGAGGCAAGTAAGTTGCAGAAGACACCACAGAACATCCCGGACATACAGCTCACATAAACCCTCTTGACACCCGCCCCAGCATACCTGTGACCTACTCTTAGAGGAGAGAGCCCTCCAGCAGGAAAGCAGGAGATGACACAGTCTCTAACTTCAATGCCTTTGCTGCATTCCGTTATCTGTTCAAGGCTAAAATTTAAGGGAGGACAAACCCACATGGCAAAAATGGTAACCTGTTTGGTGAGAAGACTTTTGAAACAGAAATCCAAATGGAAACTTCAGATTAGCCCAGTTTACATTGCCTCATGAACAAAAATGAAGAAGAGAAAGAACCCACAATGAAACTGAGGGTTTTCTCAAATAGTTCCCCATGTCTGCTGAGAAATTTTAGATAAAAGAGCTCAGAAACAGCAAAAATGTGTGTGTGTATATACATAGGTATGTATATATACATCTATATGGCAGAGATCAGATAAAAAAAGAAATGAAGGAGCACCTGGGTGGCTCAGTGGGTTAAAGCCTCTGCCTTCGGCTCGGGTCATGATCCCAGGGTCCTGGGATCGAGCCCCGCATCGGGCTGTCTGCTCTGTGGAGGGCCTGCTTCCTCCCCTCTCTCTGCCTGCCTGCCTACATGTGATCTCTCTTTATCAAATGAATGGATGAAGTCTTTAAAAAAAAAAAAAAAAGAAAGAAAGAAAGAAAAAAGAAATGAAAATTTTACGGAGATGAAAACATTAGGAAAAAATAGGTAAAATAGATGCAGCTAAAATCACAATAAAAAATAAGGTGGAGATGGGGTGCCTGGGTGGCTCAGATGGTTGAGCATCTGCCCTTGGCACAGGTCATTATCTTCAGGTCCTGGGATCAAGCCCCACATCAGGCTTCCAACTCAGCGGAAAGTCTTCTTCTCCTTCTGCCTCTCCCCCTGTTTGTGTGCTCTCTCTCTCTAATGAAGAAATAAAATCTTAAAAAAAAAAAAAAAGATGGAGAGGATTAAGTCACTATATAAAGGAATGGGGGGGAACAACATACATATAATTAGTGCTTTGGAAGAAGAGCATGCAGAAAAAGACTCCAATATAGGTCCTGCTGGTGGTCAAGGAACAAATCAATACCTAAATGAAAGATCATGTCACATTTCTCACACTAATAGAAATGTTTAAGTCCTACAAACTGTGGTTACTGGCAAGCCTATGGAGTGCCAGGAGTTTCATCCACTGCTAATGACACTGTAGCCGCAAACAGCCACTCTGGCATTTACCCACTATGGCTGTGGACAGATGCAATCCACAACTCAGCGATGCCACTTCAAAGACACACCAAGCAATGCTACATACACTTACATGCATCAGAATACATGCATAAATTCAGGACAGCTTTTTTATAATTGCCAAAAACTGAGGCACCTGGATGGCTCAGTCTGTTAAGTCTCTGACTCTTGATTTCCGCTCAGGTCATGATCTTAGGGGCATGAGACTGAGCTCCATGTTAGGCTCCACATTTAGTGCAAAGTCTGAGTTTCTCTCTCTCCCTCTCCATCTGCCCCACCCCCTTCCCACTCTCACTCTCTTTCTCAAATAAGTAAAATCTTTAAAAAAAAACAAGTTGCCAAAAGCCAGTAACATCCTTAAGCTCATCAGTAGAATGGGTACATATTTTGTGGAATATTCCTGCAGTGGACTACTATACAATAGGGATCAGCAAACCTCTCCCGCAAAGTGCTAGGTGGTAAATATTTTCCACGTGGAGAGCCTCTGATCTCCATTACACTTACATAAAAATCCACTGCTTTCCTATATACCAAAAATGGACAACTGTAATTTGAAACTTCAAAACAATACCACTTACAGTAATGAGATATTCTGTGCTCATGGATTTAGAAGACTTGATTTCCTTAAGACATCAGTTCTTCCCAACCTGATCTATAGCTTCAATGGCATCCCAATCAAAATCCAGCCAACTCTTTTGTGGACATCAACAAATAGTTTCTAAAGTTTATATGAAAAAAAAGAGCCAGAAGAGCCAACATAACCCTGAACAACAAAATTTAGGGACTCACAAAACTCAGCTTCTATAATTACAAGGCTATAGTAGTCAAGGCAGTATAGAATTAGCAAAAGGACAAACATATAGACCAATGTAACAGAATAGAGAGCTTGAAGATACATCAATAGTCAATTGATTTTTGACAAGAAGCAATGGTAATAGTGCTTTCAACAAACGGTGCTATCTGTATGCAAAAAAATCAAAAAAGAAAGAAAGAAAGAGAAGAAAAAGACACTAACCTTAAACTTTTCACGAAAATTAATTCAAAATGGATCCTATATACAAATGTTAAAGTAAAAAAAACCCTAGAAGATAACGTAAGAGAAAATCTAGGTGACCCTGGATTTAACCATGAATTGTCAGATGTACCACCAAGAGCAGGATCCATGAAAGACGACAAGTTACATTAGGTTTCATTAAAGCTGAAACACTGTGCTCCACAGAGGACACTGCTTAAGAAAATGAAAAAACGAGCCACAGATTGGGAGAAAATATTTGCAAAACACCTATCGGTAAAGGAACTGTCTCCAAAATATGCAAAGAACCCTTAAAATTCAAAAATAAGACAATTCAGTTAGTAAAATGGGCAAAAGATCTCAACAAACCTCTCACCAGAGACTTACAAGTGGCCAACACACACAAAAAAATGTTCAACGTCATTTGTAAATAAAGCATACATACAGTATAAGTTCAGTTAAGCTAAACTTGCCCCCAGTACTCATGGCCCGAGATGGTATAGACTACATTATAAAGAAAAGCTAGGGACTGGTGGGGAAAAAAAAAAAAAAAAAAAAAAACAACCCTTTATAAAGGCAGGGCAGGGGCAGGGGGGTGGGAGAGTGTAGACTTACCTCAGTTTATAAAATAATTTCTGTCCATCTACCTTTCATTTATATTATGCCTGGAGAGATGTAAAAGGTTCACAAATT
Organism: Mustela nigripes; assembly: GCF_022355385.1. Classification (NCBI taxonomy): domain Eukaryota; kingdom Metazoa; phylum Chordata; class Mammalia; order Carnivora; family Mustelidae; genus Mustela; species Mustela nigripes. The sequence continues at coordinate 65,683,131 of NC_081563.1, forward strand.
TAAGTGGTGTTTATTTCTGGATAACACAGTCTTGGCTTTTTTTTCTTTTTCTTTTTCTAACTTTCTGGGCTGCTTAGGAACTTTTTTATTATAATGTGCCATTTTTATAAAAACAACGAAGTCATTTTTCTTGGGGGGAGGAGGTAGGCATATCACTTTCACTTTGATATGATTTGAAGTCTGGACTCAAGGCTCAAACTGAATTTGAATTCAGGTCTGCCTTTGACCCACAAATAAATTCAACTGTTAACCATGATTTATACCAACTCCTCCTTTCCCATTTTTTCCCTTTAATTGTGCCATCTTCAGGCCATCTTAGATACTAGCTATCATCCAGGGAATAAATAGAGGAATTTGGCCAGCAAACTGAAAGAAAATTCACCCACTAGGTAATGAGCCTCCAGATAAAGTCTTTTGCCTTTGTTACCATTGATGCTCACCCATAGTTTCGAAGTCCTGTGGCAATCAATGAAAAATCCTAATAATTCATTAAACATTTATACTTCACCTACCAATAGAAGACCTCAGTCTCAATGTCTTCTATACATGGACTCAATATTCACAACATCCCTAGAAGGTAGAAGTTTTTACTCTCCTCTGTCTACGGATAAGAAAACGGAGACCCAGAGAGGTAAGGTAACTTGTCAGAGGCCAGACAAGTAGAAAGGAAAAGCCAAGACTCAGCTTTCTCACAGGGGACCATACTTAACTGTGTAGTCTTGTCTCAAGAGAGCGCTTGAGCTCACCATGTACTGTCGGTCTTGCCCACGTCCCAAAGCCTATCCAGCCTCACGGAGCATATCTGCTGCTATGTCTTGGCCTCCCACCCACTGGCCACACACTGCAGCTCACTGGGAACCCTCCTCACCAAAATGCCAGTTCAAAGCTAAGGGGTACCCTACCCAAACTGGGTCATACATGATCAGGTCACATTTATGAGAACATACTATTTTTGGTTTTTCTATTTTCAGTTATTAGACTGCTCCTTCTGTGTCTGAGCTGAAGCAAGAAAGAAAAAAAAAATCACTTCAACAGCAACTTTTTTATACTTGATATAAATATCTTTAATATCCAGTCATTAAAAGTGCATTAGTCTCTTTTCAAGGGGTTCCTAGAGAGCATAATAATAAAAATTTTAAGAGGCAGCTCAATCCCCAATTGGCATAGATCCTAGAGTCTGGATAGTCAGACAAAAGTCATCTATCTCTCCTCTTCCTCCAACCTCCGAGAAAAAGGCTGTTCCTAGAAGAACTTTTGTTTGAAACACAGGTAATTTTAGCTTCAACTCTTGGCAGCACTAAGAACCTGCTGCCAATCACAGCCAAATCTCAAGTCTGCATAAGACAAAAATGTGGGTCCTGGCTGCTACTATGCCACCCCGCAGCCCAACCCTCCTGAGCTTAAATCTACAAGGTGGGACCGAAATACAGGTAAATGTAAAATATTAGCCTAATATCCTCATAGCAGACAACAGAGGCCCAGACGAAGCAGTGAGCTTGAACTGAAATTCTGGACATGCACAAAGCACATTCAAATGCTTATTTCTTTTTATAAATAGTAGTGACCAAGGCGATTCATTTCACAGTCATTGGCTGGAAAAAATAGTAAAGCCCTACCCCAGACTGCAGAGTCAATCACCAGGTCTTCCCCTCTCATTCCCTTGATTCTGTGATGTTACAGGCTCTTTACATTCAGTTAGCAACAATTAATTTGCAGTAGGAGGCTTACCATTTCCTAAGATGCTGAGATTAAAATGACATAATAAGGAGCTAGGATGTGAGTGAGATGGCTTTCCAACTGTCAAACCAACACAAAACTAGGTGCACTATTATTTCCCCTCTGGAGGAAAGAAGGGACCTAGCATTTATGCCCTGCTACTCTTAGCCAGCTACCCATCTGTTACAAGTAAAGGGAGGTTCTGAGAAATGAAGTAAAGCTGTCTCCTAGAATATGCAGCTTAGGAAGAAACTAGAACCAGAATTTGCAGAGTGTGTCTGGTTCCGAATTCGTGTCCCATTTACCATACAGGATGCTCTTGGGAGAATTATTAGTGGAAATGCAGGCTGCTCACAGAGGAAACCAGGAAACATGTAGGTGCACGCAAAGGACATCTTGACATCTACCAGAGAGGGCTACATTTACTACTTTCTACTTTTGTAATACACACAACTGTATCAGCAAGATACATATCTAGAAGATTTTCCTTGTTCTCCTCCCAAATCAATGTTATATGCTTCCTTTTGGTGTGAAAGGCACAGAGGATTCCTTCCCCCTGTCAGACACAAAACCACAGTAAGGTCCTCTACCCCATTATAAATAGACTGCTATTCTGCAAGAATAACGCCAGCATAGAATCACCAGTAGGGTTCAGTCATGCAGCCATCCCATAAACATTTACCCAAAGTCCTACCTATGCCCAACATCAATACGAAGGGACTAGAGATTGTTTCTGTCTTCAAGAAATCTGAATTAGACTTGGAAGATAGGTGAAAAAGAAACATTAAAATTGATATAGGCACTGGGATGCTATAGAAAGCCAACGATAGAGCTTTTAGCACAGAACAGAAAAGTCAGAACATGGGCCAAGGCTCCCAGTGTAGGATTCAGCTGGCAGGATCCAGAAAGTGCCTGGAGACAAGTGGCCAGTTATGACTGGAGCAACTTAGGGTAGGAATGTACTAGAGCAGGGAGAAGCAATCTGGAGAGGAGGTCGAAGAGCTAAACTGGGTCCAGATCAGGTAGGCCCTCCTGTGCCATTTACAACAGAATGTTTTTTCCAGAGGCATAGTGAGGCCACTGTCCATGTGTTAGCAGGGAACTAACATGATCTGATGAATGTTCTAGGAAGATCACTCTTAGAGCAGAATGGAATGGGGAGATATTACAGATTAGCAGAACACCTAGGCATGTGGCCCAATTACATGCGTCTGAGCTAAGGAACAGATAGAAAACTATTTAGGAGAATAAATTGCCAAATTTATTGACAGTCCAGGATGATGGGCAAGGGAAGGGATGGGGTAACACCCAGTACCCCAGTACCCCAAGCAGGACAACCATGATACCTTCACTGGAAGGTCAGAGCTGGGTGAAAAAGATGATAATTCTAGATACTTTTCCTTAAGTGTCTCTTTAAACCATGGTTGCTTTAATTCTAACACTCCTTATAGTATAGCACCCCTAGTTAAGATTTCATTATTTATAATGACATTATTTACAATGACATCCACAGGATATTTCTTAAGTAATTTAAAAAATAAACAAATGGCTTGACCCACAGTCTCTAGAATAAGGAAATGCAGGAGGAAATGCACGTATCCAAAGCAAAGAAATAAAGCAGTGAACACATGAGTAAGAGAGCCCGTTTCTGCAAATGCAAATCCAGAGCATGGCCAACATGAGCATGAATCCTACCTCAGGGGGTTAGCAACCCCAGCGAAAACTCTTACACCAATTCCCAAAAGATGTTTGGAGCACAAGTCCACGTTGTCTTCCACTCATTCCCCTAAAGGGAACACTTACCATTATAAATGTTGACAGAAGATCAACTCTAAATACTAGTTTTAGTTAAGAGTTCATCTAAATTTAGATGTCCCAAGGAAGAGCAGTCATCGCTAACTCAAATGCCCTCAGGGACAGTCAGGTAACAGAAATCAGTAAAGCAGACTGGATACAATGTAATAGGGAGTGAAGAGAACAGCAAACAGAACCAGTCTGCTCCCTTTGTTGCTTTCAAAACATAGTTGCCAATTTTTATATAATTAGCCTACCAAGAGGTGGAGTATCTCGCCCTTGCTTCTTTTTCCATCTTGGTGAATTTGAGATTGCTCAAGCCAATAGAATATAAGAAAGTGACACAGCACGATCTCTAAGGCTAGGTCCCGAGAGGTCCTGTGGCTCTTGCCTTGTCCAGCTTCATCTTGGATCAGAGTCCCCATGTTGGAAGGCTGCCATGTTGCAGAACATGCCTAGAAAGAACACATGGAAAGCCTGGACACTGTATACTGATTTAGGGGATTCCCAAGGATCCCCAAGCTCTCCTGGCCCAGGCACACATGTAAATTTACTACTCCTCCAGGTGATTCTGGCTCCCCAAATTTAAGTCACCCCTGCTGAAGCCCTAGCCACTATGGACTAGAAACAAACCATGCCCACCATGCCTTGTCCACATTTCCAACTCCCCGAGTCCATGAATAGAATGAAAAGGTCTTACAACTCCTAGGGCCAAGATGGTCTATTACACAGCAGGAGGACACTGAAGTCCCTCAAGGGAAATGTAGCCCCTGCTCTGTTCTCGCTGATGCTAACCTGAGAGTGAGCAAGGCCAGTGCCTGGAGATCCTCCCATTAGTTAAAAGAAGTCAGAAGCTTAGATTTGTAGGGGACTTTTTCAATTGCTAAAACACTAGGTGTTTTAGCAAAACATGATTAGGACTGGATTTAGTCCTTGGCCCACCAGCATGCGACTCTTCATGTAGTATATAGATTGTACATAGAGGCCAAGAGAGGCACCCTTGATGACAGCCACTTTCAAAGGGCACACAGGCAGTGGTTCAGACCACCTCACCATCACCCCTTGGCACCGGACCAGCTGTGGCTGCTGCTTTTCCTTGGGGAACACCAGGCAAGAGTCAGCTCTAGGAAAGGCCGAGCAATTCCCCAAAAATATTCCTAAAAAACACTCCTGGATTTTCTTTGGTTTTCAATCTCCAATGGATTAGGTCCTAGGTTAACACCTCAAGCCACGGTGAGGACAAAAAAAAACCAAGGACAAGTTTGGAAATCATAAATAGGAGCTCAAGGGGCACTCCTGAGATCCAAGACCCACAGAGCAGACCAGGAATTCAGGGGTAGGAACAAAGGTGAGCACGGAGAACACCACAGCAACTCAATAAAAAATAAATGTTTAAATAAATGGATGGACAAGGAACCATTTCAACAGATGACTTGTCTAACCTTCCCTTACACTGTGTTCTGGCACCTCCAAAAACACAAAGCCACAACCTAATCTAAGTTCACGTAATGTCTAAAAGTCGCTAAGTCCCTAAAATAGAAATGAGCAATTCTCCCAAGTTTCTGTACCTGTTGGGGACCAACCACTACAGGTAGTTCATTACAGTTCACTGTAAATTAAAACCTCTGCTCAAAATAAAAGTATTAAACAACATGAAAAGGCCATTCTTATTTACTTAGTAGGGAGTCTTGTATCCAAGCCAGCACTGAGTTTCCAAAGAAAGAAAAGAACAGACTCTTATTTGCATCTTTGTAATTTTTACAAAGTACCACCCAGACCTAAATTAATCTTGCAAGTGACTAGGGTTTTGTTTGTCTGTTTTAATTTTCTTTATAAGAAGAAAAGTAAAAAAGTCACATGAGACCAGGCAAGAATACTTACTTTCAAATAGGTTGCATTCAACAAATTAGCATTCTATTTACTTTCTGTGAAATCACTGTACCACAGCCATCTGCACGAGTGAGCTAGGATATAATTACCCTATCAGGACTGAATATTAAAGATGACTTGGAATATGAACTCAGATCACAAAGTCAAAACCACCACCGCTCTGTGAGCTGGTCAGGCGGCCTTCAGAGAAGGATGGCTCCAAAGGGCCAGACTCTGACACCGTGGCCTAAAGATCTTTCCCCTTCTTTTCTGCCTGCATTAGACCCCATGCTCAAGAAAGCCCTTAAAACAGGTGAAGAATACCAGCTATCTCCGGTCTGGATTATAAATGAGGAATTTTTGAGATTTGATATGGGGTACCAAAGGAATTCTGGTTTCTCCAGTATTTAGGAGTGGAGGCAAGACCATGAAGTGCCAAGAGTGGACACGCTGGAGACCAAGAGCCAAGGCTGCCGGCTGTCTGAATAAGGCTCCTTTCTCCTCCATATCCCTTCTGTCACACATTCTAGGCGAGGCTGGAAGAGAGCAATGTGGAAAGCCTGCTGGTCATCTCAAAGACTATAAAAAACACTGTGAAAGCTTCAGAGTCAAGCTGAGCTCAAGAACATTGCTTGACTTCACAGCAAGGACTTCACCATGAACCCAATAAATTCTAAAATTCTACGAATCAATCCAGGCTTGTCTTGATTTACATTAACCTAGGATTCCGGGAGCAGTGATAGCAGGGAAGGTAAAGGACCCAGTGTTGCTGTAATGTATCCCGCTGCTTCAAGACTCTCTGCGACAGTGAAGCTGTATCTTTGGTGATTTCAGGTATCTGTTGGTAAGAGATGAGGCATATGTTTGCGTGTACATGTGTGTGTAAAATGGACAGGAGATACCCAGGACCAAACTACATTTTATAGATAAAAGTAGCAATTTTATTTTTTCTGTGCTAATAAGATTTAGTATTTTGAATACTATTAAAAACTAGGTGTTGGGGCATGTGAGTGGTTCAGTCATTTAAATGTCCCACTCTTTTTTGTTGTCACTGTTAAGATTATTTGACAGAGAGAGGTCACAAGTAGGCAGAGAGACAGACAGAGAGATGGGGAAGTACACTCCCCACCGAGCAGAGAGTCCAATGCAGGGCTAGATCCCATGACCCCAAGTCCATGACCCAAGCTGAAGGCAAGGCTTAACCCACAGAGCCACCCAGGCGCCCCTAAGTATCCCACTCTTGATTTGGGCTCGGGGTCACAATCTCAGGGGCCTGGGATTGAGCTCCATGGTCGGGCTCCCTGCTCAGTGGGGAGTCAACTTGAGGGTTCTCTCTCTGCCCCTCCCCCAGCAACATTTGTGTGCATGCACACGTGCACATACTTTCTCTCTCAAATAAATCTTAACAACAACAAAAAAAAACTAGCTCTTAAATAAACCTTCCTATAAAGAACTCCTATAAGACAGGCAATTAAAGGATACTCAAACTTAACCTTTTCAAAAAAGAACCTCACTGAGGTCACGATAAAGATCACATTTACCTAATTAAGCTATTAAAATAGAAACCCTGCCCAGATATTTCCATAACAAAGGAAGGAAAAGGGAAGGTGCAATAGGAAACGACTAGGTGTTTGATGGCTTCAAGGATAAACATTGTTATACTTATCTAGCAAATTTTGTTACTTTCTTAAGGAAAAAAAAATAAAAATTATCAGCACCTGGGCACCTGGGTGGCTCAGTCATAGCTGAAGCATCTGCTTTCAGTTCAGGTCATGATCCCAGGGTCCTGGGATGGAGCCCCAGTTGGGCTCCCTGCTCTGTGGGAAGCCTGCTTCTCCCTCTGCCACTCCCCCTGGTTCTGTTCCCTCTCTCGGTGTGTCTGTCAAATAAATAAATAAAACTTAAAAAAAAAATTATCAGCACCTCAGCAGTTATAGGTAGAGGTCAGCAAAAGCTGGGTTCCCTTTACAGAATTTCTATTTTGTTTCCTCTCTAACCCCAGAAGGAACCACAAAACAAAAACACATGATAGAGACCAAGGAGGAGAACCTAAATGTCCATGATTTCGAAGATGTGCCAATTTGTCTACCACAGATAAAGAAAATCCCCATGCCTACAAGTTAAATTAAATCCCCATGCCTCCCCTTACAGATGTGACCAAGCACACACATTGGGTGATGAGAAGAATCCAGAAACGGTGTTGTGGGGACCATCTATACACTGGTCCAGAAATCTGGCTGGTGGGTCCAAATGTTCCCTTCTGGTGTCCTTGGGTTGGAACAAATATATTCCAATTTTATAAAGTCAAATCTGTTCAAGTAAAAGCTAAGTGTGAACAAAGCAGGTGACAGTAGGGTTGCCCCAGCTGAAGGGTGCCAGTGGTTGGGGTGAAAGGGGTGGCAGAGCCTGTCTATTCCCCCTCGGTCGCTTCAGCCTGCTCCCAAAGAGGCTCCACAGACCTACTAGCGCTTCAAAAATGATCTGAGACCTAGCATACAACACCACAGGCTAAAAATGAGGTCACAATACCAAAGTGGAAAAACATCAAAATGAATGAAATACAAAGGCTAGATTACGTTAATTTTCCTATCTCGATAAACCAAAGGGTCAACAGGCTTCCAGATCATTTTTCTCTCTTTATTGTTTTAACAGAATTAGTTTATTGATTTTTTATTTAGCGCTATCTTTCTGCCTTCCGGCAACTGGGCCATATTTTCCCCCAAATCTTATAACATCTTCATTACTGACTCAGAAAAGAGTGGTCAGAAGATGGATTTTCTTAACGGATAACACTCACTGTAAAACTCCTCCACTAAAAGGAAGTAGTAATTCAGCATAACCTTTAGTAGAAAAAGACAAAATAATGGAAGAGCTTTCTATGACAGCATAAATCTGCATATATAGAGCTTCGATCATCCTAAGACCGCTTAGCCCATGAACACTTAAGAAGAGAAATGAAAAACCATAAGAATTAAATGGAGTTATAAAATCCCACCAAGAGTTTAGATTTTTGTTTTTTTCAAGCTAAGAAACCAGCCTTCCAGGTCCACTTCATTTAATTACAACGTTTAGAGAATGAAGAACATGTGACGTTTCTCCCCATTTGGACAGAATCCTGCCAGTAGAAGGACCCACGCGCAAGCAACATTTAATACTCTGTCTATCCCCTATTTACTTCCTAAAAACTATCTGCCACATTCTAACAACGACACCAGCACAGATCTGCTCATATCTTCATCATCTCTTCAACACTGTTTGCTCAATTTTATCTCTCCAGACAACCCCCTCCCCCGCCGCCCTGACTCCTGCCACCTCATGCCCACTTGGCCAGATTCAAGATCTCCCTAGGACTCAAGCTCACAACTACCCTCCGGAGGAGGCCAGCGCTGGCATGGCAGCCCACAAACCATCTCCCAGACCCACAAAGGCCCATGGCGCCAAGAGTTCATTCTATTTGGTTCTTAGTCTTATACCTTCACGGTCACTTCCAGCCTTCCTTTACGGACATGTTGGAATCCCTAGCATGAAGGGGCGGTGAGTCACTTTCCTGCTCTACCTCACTCATTATCCCCATGCTGCACCCACATGAAACACACATTAGCTGCTGAACCAATGTGCATGCTCTCCCCCACCACCTCCCATCTACACACGCAACAGTGCAGAACTATACAAAGTGAGTAAGTCATGAATGGAATTTGGCATTCTACTGCCACACACACTCACAAGTCTTCCATCAACTCACGCTTTCCCTGTCATTTATGTTTGTTTTACTATGTTGTTTATCACAGGACACACTCTGATTAGCCTTTAATTTGCTGTAATAAATCTCTATTATCCCTGGCATTGCTTATTTCTTGTAGCTGCCTGATGAGTCAAGGCAGTGATTTACAATGAAATTGCTGTAGATTTTTGCCCTTCCCCACACTTAACATTACCCTCCCAATTTCATTCGAAAGCCTGACTCCAAACTCATTCAAATACCAGCTATAAAGTAAAAGGATTAAAATGAAGGAGAAAATGTCTTTATTCTGTCCAAAGGTTTCAGAGAAAGACTGCTGAAATCCAGTTAAATGGGACATAACCTCATGTGAACAGCCTGGTGTCATGGACTGGTCACCGGTTTACTCTCTTGGAAACTCTAGTTGACAGCCATACTCTTCCACCTGGGGCAGAGATAGCAAAGAAACTTGAGAAAAATCCAGTCTACTGTAGAGTAGAAAATGAAATCCCTCATCCTGACTTTCCAGAGCACTATTCCACTAAGCAGCGAGAGAAAACATCTAAGAACCCAACAGAAGGCACGTGATTCACACACAGCCATTCCCCCCTGGAGACCCTCCTTAGCAGGAGAAACCAGAGATCAGGGGACTTTAGAACTGTACAAAGACCTAGTCACCTCTACGATAGCCTCTTTAGCTCCTTGTTCACCAACAAGTTGTTCAGACTCCTCAGGGTGGCCACTTCAAAGGGGATGGGTCCGTTTTGACATTGCTAGAACTTCTGCAACTCTGACAAGGGCCCTACAAGGCACAATGAACGGTGCTGAGAGCACATTAGCTCAATGGTCCTCATGCTGTGCCATACACAGTGAAGTTTCCTCTTGAGCAAAGATGCCCTCTTGGATACCATCCTCACTGCTCTCGGTTAGGAGCCCAGCCGCAGCAGCACAACCACTGGAGGAAGACGGGGGGGGGGGGGGGGAGCAGACAGAGAAGGGAACCCCCAATCTAAGCTGACCAGCCCCGCAGACTGATGGATCCTCTTTCTTCCTGTCCTGGGGAGAAAGGAGGCAAGAATCCGGTAGTAATACCTGGATTGTGATTTGGGGCTTCCACTGGGTCACACAGACCATGCATCAGTGAAACTCCATTAACTCTGAGAATTCTGTTTATCTATATAATCTGGGTGAAACTGGATTTCCTGCAATAGCAAGGATAAAAATAAAGTTCCTAAATGTACTGGATACTGGAAATGTACCTGGTGTTGCACTGTTAAATCTGAACTCTGGGCTACGCATTATTCCAAAAAAATTTTCAAGGGAGATGCAGCAATACAATGTTGCCAGCTGTTTCCTTTGGGAGAAAGACTGTCCTTTAGTAAACAAATTTTTCTCCTGCTTTAAATGTCCAAATGATCTTCTAGGAGATAATGGTGTTAGATGAGGATTATTATTTTAGAATCCCCTCCTTAAAAAAGTAAAAAGTTGGCAATTCCAAGTTTATTTTTAGGTCTTATGTATCTGGAAAATTTAAATTCTGGGACTATGAACTTACAAGTTCTCTATCGGGAGCCCCTCACTTGAGGGAGAAATTATTTTTTGCCTACAGAAGTTGGTGGTGGACTAAAGGTCACATAGCAAAAAAGTAGCAAAGTCAATTCTATATATCCAAATCAACAGCTAGGCAATTGATGCCTTTATTTAATTTTTAATTTATACTGAATTTGTGGGGACTTCAACAATCCAGGGAACGCCATGTGAACAACTTTGAGGTCATTTTCTCTATGGGTGTACTTATGTAACTGACTCTCTTCCAAATTTTTTTTTTTAATTTTAATTCTTTTGAGGATAGTTGACACACGATGTTAACATTAGTTTCAGGGGTACAACATAGAACATAGCAACTCAACTTCTCCATACGTCATGCTTTGCTCCCCCAGAGCATGGCTGTCACTGTAGAGCAATACTATTCCAACCCCACTGCCTGTACTCCCTCTGCTGTACTTTTTGGTCCCGGGACTTATTCATTCCCTAACTGGAAGACTCTATCCCTCACCCCTCTACATCCATTTGGCCCATCCTTCCATCCCCCCTTCCCTCTGGCAACCACCAGTTTGTTCTAACTATAATTCTGGTTTTTGTAGATTCATTTGTTTTGTTTCAGATTCCACATATGAAGGATCTATTTGTCTATCTAACTTACTTCATTTCCATACATTTTCCACAGTGGCGGCACCAATTTACATCCCCACCAACAGTGCACGAGGCTTCTTTCCTCACATCCTTGCCAACACTTGCTAGTTCTTGTTTTGATACGAGCCATTCTAACAGGTGTGAGGGGACATCTCACTGTGGTTTTGATTCGAAGTTGCCCCATGAGTGAGGCGGAACATTCTTTCAGGTGTCTTGATGCCTTTTAAGGTTAGCGCGTTGCACTCTAACTCCATGAGAGACTTTATTTTTAAGGATTTGTAGACACATTTTAGAAGACCGGTCATTTCTACTCACACTTAAAACAGAATTTGGCTAAAGAAGGTTTATAAAGTCCTTTCACTGCTGTAAAGCTTTTATGCCATACACCAATTTAAGGATCAACATTCACCAATTTAAGGATGGCTACCTACATATTACTTTAATATGTGGGTGAAATCCAATAGATACTTACAAATAGAAAAATAACCAAATTAGCTTTGTGAATAGGTGTGATAGTACAGCTTAGCTCTCTTTTTAAAATGAATGCTTCTTGTATAAACAGCTATAGACTCTGGTGAGAAAAAGGTTTCAATCAAAGACAGATTTATGTACTAGACCAGCCAACCCCAAAGTGGGCCATTTTGAGAATGCGCCAGGTCAAGCCAGAGATTAAGGGTGATAACCTCGTGGCACAGAGCAGTATGGCAAGAAGGACTGAAGTACTAGTCTTCAGTGTAAGTGTTCAAGGGACACTATAGAAATAAAACATTTTCAAGCCCGCTCTTCAGCAGATTTTGAAAAGCTTGATGGTGCTAAACGGTTTCTCGTGAACATCATGATGCTGCGGGAGCTGTTCATGGCAAACCACCTGGATATTGTTGATTTCTACACCCCTAAGTGATCCTAATGCTAAATGCACTCTCTTTCAAAGTAGCCTCACATGTCAAACATACAGATAAATTCAGCCAGTTCCCCCCATTGCTCCATGACCAGGGCAATTTTGGTTAGTCCCTGGAATAAGCCCTGTCCAGCAACATTTAAGACAGGTGCCTGTTAAGGACATGTGCTACCAAAACAGACCCTTTGAATCTTCATGGTCTTGACCCTCACACCACCTTTGTCTGCTAGCTCCTGCTCTTTCTTACCCTAAACTGACCCTTAGCTCACTTTCCTGAGAGCAGCATTTCATCCATCATCTGCAGATAAGACTATTAACTTGCCTTGCAAGGTCTTCTTACTCTGTTTAGGTGAGCTGGCACTTGCTATCTACAGAAAGAGAAGAGATGCTGAATTAATGAGCATAGTTAATTTGAATTCTCAAGAGTGGTTCAGCAGACCAGGCTCCTTCGAACAGGAATCTGCAACTCAAGATATTCTGACCTTTTAAAGGCTATCAAAAGTGTAACATAAGTGTACACTACTTCTGCCTATAGTAGCATAAATCAGAGTAACTGGCTTAATTAGTTTTGTTTGCAGCAAGCTGAGTTATTAAAAAACACAACTCCTTGAGAGCAGTTGGTGTTGCCATCTGGCCCACCCCCTTGCTCCTGGTCTCTCTCCCTTCTGCTCTTTGCAGTCCAGAAGCTGACACTTCTCCAGACACATAGTGTCTTGGCTGTGAATGCAAGTGGATGTGTGAAGACAGGAATAAGGTCAGTCCATCTTCCCAAGAATATTTATCTGGAAGGGATATGGCCTTAAAGTGAGGAAGAGTCCATGTGGGAGGAAAAAGGGCAGTAAGGGGCTAGCCTGAGGCTAGGACCTGACTACTCCTACTAAGACCACCTTTCAGGAGCTGTCCATGGAGCTGTGAACCCTGTACCCCATCTGGCCTAATCAGAAGTTCCCATTGCAGGGCTCTGGTTTTCAGGAATTTCCAACAGCATGGGAGGAAGAATGGTTCTCTAGTCCCTTTAGGATCTTTACTATTAACACTACCCCTACTTGAAGTCTATAAGATTAAAGGTCTTCCTTATAAAATGAATTCTGTGCCCTGTGAGTTAGCTTCATTTTAGCCTTCTGCTAACTGGCAACTGGCTTTGGAGAATTCATTGAACTTCTCTTAGAAGTCAATTTTCTCCTACAAAAATGGGAAAGTTGAACCAAATAAAATACAGAGTACTTTACAGATTTAAATTCTAGGATTCTGACTTCCTGAGCTAAATACAACCACACCGTCCCAATTTCTTTCTATTTGTCAGCATGAAGATATCCATTCTCAATCAAAAACATACACATGTGTATGTATGTGTGCGTACATTTGCATGTAAACATTCATTTACATGCAAATTCATCTCCTAGTTTTTTTTTTGTTTTTTTTTTACTGGCAGCACACACCACACCCCCACATACAATTCATGCTTCTCATCATTTATGAACCAACTAGCAATTATGGGCATTCAGGGAGCTGTAGCCATACACAATCCAAACGAGGGATTTCTTCTAAAAGCGAAAAGACCCTCTAACAATTAGAAGGAAGGAGATGCCTGGGTGGCTCAGTCGATTAAGCATCTGCTTCCGGATCAGACCATGATCCCAGGGTCCCGGGATGGGAGCCCCACATGGTACCTCACATTGGGCTCCCTGCTCAGCAGGGAGCCTTCTTCTCCCTCTGCCCCTCTGAGGTGCTCATGCTCACCCTCTCACATGCTCTCTCAATAAATAAATAAATAAATAAATAGTTTACTGCAATAATAATCACACTGGACTAGAAAAGTCGTCTCACTGAGGAAGCATCAGAGACTTGGAGTTTGTGGCCAAAAGTTAACCAAAATGTTCTATCCCTCAACTGTATTAGCCAGCAAAACTAGTGCTATAAATATCTTGTTCACAAGATTTTTTAAAGATTTTATTTATTTGACAGAGAGAGAGAGAGAAACAGTGAGAGAGGGAACACAAGCAGGGGGAGTGGGAGAGGGAGAAGCAGGATTCCGGCCAAGCAGGGAACCCGATATGGGGGTCATCCCAAGACGCTGGGATCGTGACCTGAGCCAAAGGCAAGATGCTCTAACTCCTGAGCCACCCAGGAGCCTCTATCTGCAGGGTTTTAGAATGTAAAGATTCACCACTTTCTTTTATGTACCTGAAAGTGAAAGTGAAGGGGTATAAAAATAGTCATCCAAGAGTGCAAGTCAATCCATTTAATGTTCTATTAAATATGCATACTAGAATACAAACTACAGTGTGGGTATGGGCATGAGTACAAAAAACTGAAATAGTCTGTGAGAATCACCAGACCCAATGCTTCTCCCTAATATATCCTGTCTTACAGAAAGGCCTACATAAGAATCTGAAGGAAAAAACCTGAAGTTTTCCCTTACCTGGTAATTAAACCAATGCCTAGTTCCAATCCATGTCCAAGGCCACATCCCAAGACCTTCCATCATTTCCATTAGGATTCAGGTACAGAAGCGCTATACTATCCCTCTTTGTTAGGCAAGAACCGTAAATGACCACCCAGCCATGTGTGAATAACCCAGTTCCTGTCTTTTATGTTATGGACACAAACCAGTATTGCCTTCCTAAGAGTGATAATGTAACTTGCGATTTCTCTGCCACTTTCTCCAACACCTCTGCCTCTCTCCTCTTAAGGATGCCCGATCTCAGAAAGAGAAGCCACTTTTTCTATCGGAAACTCAGGAACAGCACTCTCAAGATGAGGCCGTTTATGTCAGGGGCAGCAGTAAGCAGAACCTCATTTTTCTGCAGACTAGAGACTTCTATAACAGAGCTGAGATGTCATGCCTGTATTCTCAAGTGTCCCCAGGTCTACTCTTGCTACTGAATCTCACATTTCCTAGAACTCTTGAAAATCTGCTCTTGTCACAACATGAAATAGTCTTAATTTCTTATTCAGAACGTAAAATATTCTTCATTTCCTAGAATCAAATTCAAGATCATTTTTCAAATGAACACTATTTTCCCCATAAACATTATGGACTAAGATAGTATTAAGGGAAACTTGGTTGTGCCCAAGTACCCAAAAAGCAAACACTTGTGAGTTCTTATATTACAGAAACAGCAGTTATCTCAAATATAATCAAGACCCAGAAAATAAGCCAAGAGGAGCCCTAAAAAGCCAAAGTACTTAATGATGCAGGACCCATAGACCATGCACTATAGCTCATGCATTTTACAGCCAGAAGGAGAATTTAAGGTTCTTCACTCCAATTTAAAAAACAATTCTAATCAACGTGGTTATCCACTTTCCCAAAGTATGACCAGCCAGCACAAAGAACAGAATTTAGAAACAGCAATGAGAAAGAAAGTTAAAGTCAGGCCTGCTGAGGGCAGCAGGGAATACTGCCGTGGGCAGGCGGGTGCTTGAAGTGACCGGAAGTCTATTATTTGAAAGTAAACACAGAGCAAGAAAAGAATAGCCATGTGGGGCTCTCTGATGTAAGGACTCATGGTTCTCTCCAACATAAGACTGTAAGGCCTGTAAGCATCAGAAGTGGCTAAAGTTCATGAAGTTTGAGAGCCTAAAGTCATAAGTTTGTCTGGAAAATTTACTCCATCAAGTAAACACTGGCCAATGGGATTACACAAGTAAAACTTATTATTTTTAAAACTTTGGCAAAGTTTATCTTCACGTTCTTTTTTCTGAGCAGTGGATCTTGACTAAGTCCCTACACCGATGCTTCCAGAATAATCTATCGTCACTATGAGTGAATGCGTAGAGCCTTCTATCAGACTCCTGTGTTTGTACTCCTGTGATGCTTCTGAAAAGGTAGCCAATACTCACCATAACTTTGCACGTTTTCCTGCTTGGCTTTAAATTACTTCCGTTAAGAAAGTAAATGAATCACTAATTTAATGATTATTTTTTTTCTGTTAGATCTTCTGGCAATGAACCAAAAATACAAACATTTAGTTGACTTCAACGGGGTCTAAAGAACATGACTGCCATCAGCTAGAAGGGGTTCGGGACTTCATAGCAACAACTGGCTTCCCCGAGTGGATGGAGGCTGGAGGCCAGATGCAGCTGACACTTGTTTGACTAAACAGAATCCAACTGAATGTTTGCCATTGTTCAGGTACAGTTTTATTTACAGAAATATACACACACACACATATATAGATTATAGATACAGATGCTCTCCTTTGCCAAAAAGAAAATGGTCTCCTAGATTTAAAGAATTTTCAGAGCTTTATTATTGTCGGTGGAGTTGAAAACCTTAAATTCTCCCAGAAAAATACCTAAGTCGTCTAGGTTTTCCAATGGTAGCTCACTTCTTAGATATTTAGCAATTTCTTAAACTATATGTCCAGGGCAGCAGGGAATACTAAGCTTTCTGTGTCATTAAACCAACACGTATTGTCATGAAAAATGCACTATGCTTCGCACACACAGATATAGTATGATAATTGAGTCTATTTTTCAGAACTTCTTAAACTGATGTCCCATCAAAGTGTGTATAAGGCTACCAAATTACCATACTGAAGCTTAAAGATCAAAAAACGTCATCTTCTCCTTTAACCACTTAAACGTCTGTTCACCCAAGAAAAACCAACACTCTAGGGTCCTCAATTTAAATCAGTTCTGGTATTCTGTAACCGTTGAAATTTTCCTCCCCAGAGACATTTAATTTCTATTGTCCAAATTCATTCATAAATGATGTTCTGACTTTTTCTAAGCAAAATAAAAGATTTATGAGAGCAATTACTCATGCTATAGTGCCCCACTACTTAATTTACTGACAACCTTGCTTCAGAGAATTCCTGCTGGGCTCTTCCACACACGGGTTATCCTCCCCCTCGTCGACAAGGTCATTTTGTGTTATCAGCGGTTTTTGTTCACTCATTAATAACCTCAACAGAGAATAAGAAGAAATCTGAAAACTCGGAGTAAAACTTATAAACTGGGCGATGTGACACGTAATATCTTTGGTGGGAAATACTCATTAGCATTGCAGGCATCACACAATCTACACGCACCATTGGCACTCACTAGAAATGGGTTGGAAATTCATGTGCTTCCCTTTTGGTCTGGATGGGAAGGCTTTAAAAATTAGTTCTGAACTACACATATGCCAGTGTTTCCCCAAGTTAACCTAAAAATCCCATCCACCCAAAACTCAAATTTTCAACCCATACCCCAAAGGTGTTATCTGAGAACCTTGGGCTGGAGATAAGGAATGAAGTTTCACAGTACCTGCTGGGGTCAGTCCCTTTCAGGCACGGAATTCGACAAGAGAAGGAAAAAAACTTTCTTTTTCCCAAGAAACTTGAATTCCTCACCACGTAAGGCACGTCAACCCATCTTATACAACACGCACTCACGTAAGGCAATGGCTTTCACCTGGTCTGGTCATGAGACTCATCTGGTCATGAGAATCATCTGAGGAGCTCTTTTGCAACACGCTCAGGGCCAATTCAATACGCGTCTGCCTGTGGGGCCCAAGCTCTGGTGATTATGCAAAGCCCCCACAGTGATTTTAATCTGCAGTCAGGTTGAAAAACATTGCTCTCTCTGAGGCAGTGGTTTTGAATCAGGGACAATCTTTCCCATTCCCTAACCCGTGGAACCATGTCTGGAGACAGCTTTATTCGCCATAACTGGGGCTTGCTCGTGGGGAGAGCCCCATGTGCTGCCAAACCTCTTCACATGCAGAGGGCAACCTATTATAACAAAGAATTATCTGGTCCCAATGTAAGTGATGCCACTGTTAAGAAACACTGCTCTAGAGAAAGAACTGGGGGGAGAAACAGCTTGCTCTGTCTCTAGAGATACCCTCACAAAAGGAAGGAAGGAAGCACTAAGAAGCTTTCAGGAGGGAGCTGGACACTGATGAACCCTGTCTGTTTCCTCATGGGGGCTCTCACTGGCTAGGGTGATGATGAAGGAGAGTGTGAAGCTACTGGTCACTAGAACATGCTCTAGTTCTGAAAAGTAAACGACACCCACCAAGATAGCTAAGCAATTTTTTTGAATGGATGATAAAAAAGAGAGTAACGTTTCTTCTCGCCATCCCTTCTCAGTTGCTGATAATCAGCAATATGTGCCCCTAGAATTAAAATAAAGCTACTTTGGGGGCACCTGGGTGGCTCAGTGGTTTAAGCCTCTGTCTTCGGCTCAGGTCATGATTCTCAGGGTCTTGGGATGGAGCCCCGCATTAGGCTCTCCACTCAACGGAAGCCTACTTCCTCCTTTCTCTCCGCCTGCCTCTCTGCCGATTTCTGATTTCTCTCTGTCAAATAAATAAATAAACTCTTTTAAAAAAAATACTTTAAAAAAATAAAGCTACTTTTATGACCTTTTCAACCGGATTCATAATGCCCCATGGGTGAACCACTTGTATGGGCTTCTGCTCACCAGAATCATGTTTGCCCGGAAGGACAACAACAAACAGCTGTTGCTGGAAGGACCTGAGCTCTCCGCATTGCCCACGACCTGAGCTAAGGAGCTCCCTGTTAGGGCAGATCTGCCAGCTGATATCTGGAAGCGAAACGCTTTGGTTTCTCTGTGGAAAGGAACACTTTCAACTAAGAAAGTTTGAGCCAACCTTGGAATCCAATGGGATCAGGTAAGCGAATCCCCCATTCTCAAGGGGACTCTCTATTTAGGTACATGTCTGGATAATAGCGGCTATTCAACTACTTCATTTACAAATCTGGTGCACAGCAAGTGACTTGAATGAACAGACAAATGCCTTAATGCCTAGATGAAAGTGTTGAATCTACCTCCTCGTCGCACACGGAATTCTCTGCAAACTGAAAAACAGCTGAATCATAACTTCTAAAAAAGCAAATGCACTCAAGAGCATGTTATTCAGCTTGAAGGGTTTTTTTCTGTTTCGCCTTGGATTTTGCTGTTTTTCAGTCAGCTGCTAATTTAAACATGGCTATACAGTCTTAGCTTTTTTTTAAGAAAGGAAAAATATCCCCAAATTCACCCTTGTAACCAGTTGGAAATTAAGCTGTTTTAACCAAAGGAAACTCTTGGATACCCAGTTCTTCAACTGCCTCCTGCACGGAGTTTGTAGCAGATGTAAAGATGTCCAAGGCACAGTCAACTAAAACAGTGATTGTTTTCACTAATGTTCCCTTGCTGTGTGTATGTGTGTCTTTTTGGAGGGAATGTTACAAGACCGTATTCTGCCAATATGTGTTTCTTTTCAGTTTCATTCTGCCACAATGCAGACACACTTCGACCAGCTTTCCCTATTTTTTCCCTTCACTCAAAAATCTCCAAGTGTTCATCTAAAAACACTCATTATCTCACACAAACTATAGATTATGACTGTACATGACTCAGCAGATCTACAATTTGGGATTTATCTTGGTATCAGTTCCTACTTGTTTCTAGGCTAGGCCAATGATTCAACCAGAGTGTGGGGGGGATTGAAAATATGACAAGTCGTGTCTTACCATCCATATCAAAAATTAATTTGTAGGGTCGCCTGGGTGGCTCAGTGGATTAAGCCTCTGCCTTCGGCTCAGGTCATGATCTCAGGGTCCTGGGATCGAGCCCCGCATCGGGCTTTCTGCTCAGCGGGAAGCCTGCTTCCCCCTCCCTCTCTGCCTACTTGTGATCTCTCTCTCTGTGTCAAATAAATAAAATCTTTAAAAAAGAAAATTAATTTGTAATGGTGGGATACATACAGGCCCAAATTTATAGGCTGATGATCCATAAACACCTCATTGTGCCCCTTCATTTTCTAATTAATTATTGAAATAAAAATGCAATGCCTATGCACTAGAAATATACTTTGGTAAGGATAGCAACTGCCAGAAGATTTGTCACTTATGAGAAAATCTGCCGTAAACGTAAGAATTAAATACAGTGTTAAAAAAAAAAAAAAGCATCTAAATACAGTGTCATTCTAAAGAATGTATCTCTGCCACACCAAACTTTTAACTAAATAAAATGGCTAAATTTTAAAAATCATTTGCCAGATCACAAAGTCTATCTGCAATCAGGCAACAATAAGCCATGATGTAATGTCATCCTCATCTAGAAATATACCTTACTTCATGCAAGGTGTTTCTTAAAATTGCACTTGAAATCTTTTCATGTTCTTTAAAGCAGGTCTTGATTAAACTAGAGGAGTTCTTTACTTAAAATAGCACTTTGGGAAAGAAAAAAATTGTTTTATAATGAACTACCTGGGCCCTAAGTAAGTTTTTTTTGTTGTTGTTGTTCCAGAGACCAGGTTTCCCTTAAACAGTGTACATATGTATTTCTCATGCTCATTAAAAAGTAATGGAGAAATGGAAAAGTCATTAACTTGAACTTTCCCGTTAACTCATTGCTCCCTGAAGAACATGATTCATGGCTAGTGGCTCACCTCATCCATGGCAATGCGACTAAAATATCTTTTTAAATGACATTCACCTCCTGTGAGAAGTGCACAACCGCCACTGCCCACCGCAATCAGGGCAGCTTCTGAGCCAGTCCTTGAAGGAGGGAGGGAGGGCGTAGCTAACATAGCAAAACCCCCAATCAGCCAGCCAGGAGGCCTCTGCACCCAGGTCACTTGGCTTCTCCCACCTTCTGCTTTCCAGCCCAACCCTGAAAGCTGCAGCATCCCGTCTTCCCCATCTTTCCAATTCCATCTGCCCATAAAAGAGCATTGGCTGCATTAGAAGCCAAGCTTCAGGAGTCAATTTTCAGCACTAGGAGAAAAGGATTAGGATGAAATGGGCTCCAACAGGTAAATCCCCAGGTATAGTATTGAAAATGTACCCCTTCCCGTTACTCACTGCTCACATTGGCCACCCCCCACCACTGCTCAGAGCTGACTGTGCATGGACTACGTAGCAGCTTTCAAATAAAGCAGAAAACCTCAGGTATCTTGGATGAAAAAACCCCGCAGTTTATAAAAACAAACCTTTTAGTTCCAACTCAACCTTAAGTAACATGAAAGGCTTGGGAGGGGGTTTTGTTTGCTGGTCTTAAGAAATTATTTCTTTTCCCCCTTTCTGGAGTTCAAAGTGATTTTAGAACCAAGACACAGGAAAGTAAACCCCTTCTGAAAGGTTTAGGGTCTGGTTTAGGGCCGTGTCACCAAATGCAGTGGAGATTACACTTTGGAAACCAAAGGAGCGTCCAAATTCATCTGTACATTTTCAAGAGGAACATTTAAACATTTGGGAGGCTATCTCTCAGTGTAAAAACATGCTGTTCAAAGTATGCTTCAGGGAATCTGGGAGAGGGTGGTGGGTTTTGCAAGAGTGTGGAAAGAAACCATTTGATATGTTTCTCCTACAAAGGGAAGTGCCCCAACACACAGATAAAATCCTTGAGGTAAGGTAAGGCATAGCTACAGGCATTCAGGCAATGGGGCATCGAGCTTGCTGAGGGATACCATATTTCTTTTCCAATGTTCTTCATAATAAAATTCATTTCTTTACGCACTAAGCTGTTAAATGGATTCAAAAAACCTCTGGGTCAACCACTGGATGAGAACCCCTGTAGGAAACGACACACACTAGGAAAATAGCCCAGTTGAAGACCGGAAAGCCTTAGCTTGGTTCTCTTTTTCTCTTCAATCTCTACACATCTCACTCTGACCACTCAGAGTCCCTTGGAATTGTCGTTCCTCTCCTTCCCCTAACTCCTCACCCACCGTCTTCGCCAGGCTTACTCGGCTGAGAACAGTACAATCCAAAACAAATCGAGGGAAGGAAACACTCGGAGCCTCGAGCCTCGGAAGCACCTGTTACCTCCCCTCCCCAGCCACCCCTCCAACCAGCGCCTTCACTCCTAACGTGTCTGGAATGCCCTTCATGGCTCATAACTCTCTAATGAGTCGCCCCAGCCAAAGCGGTTCCCCAGCACGTACTGACCCACCGTTCATGCCACTGTAGACACTCCGGTGATGGGGGGACACGTCCTCCTGCGCCTGTCTTCGGAGAGTACCCTCCCTGCTGCCTCCGCCGCTGCCTCCGCCTCCTCCGCCCACGTGTTTGTGATCGGGGCTCCCCCCAAAATGTTGTTTGAGGTGCTCAGGGCTGGTGCCCCTGGCTCTGGGTAGATGCTCCAGGCTCCCGCCGAGGGCGTGTTTCTGCAGATGCTCGGGGCTCCCTCCGCTGTGCCTCGCGTGCTCCGGGCTGCCCCCGGGCCTGTGCTTCTGAAAGTGTTCCGGGCTCCCGCTCAGCACGTGCTTGGGCAGCGTTTCGGGGCTGCTCCCGGGGTGCGGGGGCCTTTGCTGCTCAGGGCTGCCCTTGCACAGGGGTTTGTGGTGCTCGGGACTGGGTCCTTTGAGTGCTTTGGGGTGATCCGGGGTTCCGGCGGCTCGGGGTTTCTGCAGATGCTCGGGGCTGGTGCTGCGGTGCTTGGCGCGCTCGGGGCTGCCCTCGCCCCGAGGCTTCTGCAGGTGCTCCGGGCTGCCGCTGCTGGCGTGGTGCTTGTGGTGGTCCGGGCTGTCGGTGCTGCCTGTGCTGGAGGTGCTGCTGCCGTCGCCCACGTCCCGCACGTAGGGCGCCGTGGAGGCGGTGAGCTGGCACAGGCTGGCCTGGCTGTCGATGGAGCAGCGGCTGCCCGCGCAGCCGGCGCCCTTCTCCTCGTCGAGCAGCACGCAGAGCTCCTTGAGCTCCATATTCTCCTTCACCACCTCCTCCTGCTTCACCTCCAGCTCCTTCAGCTTCTGCAGGTATAAGGCCACTTCCTTGTGCATCACCCCAGCCGTGTAGCGGCCCAGTCTCTGCCACTCCCGGGACACCCTCTTGCCTTTCTGCCGGTCATCATCCAGGAAACAGCAGAGGTCCCTCAGCTCCTGGTTGTCCTCCTGGAGTTTCTGGTTGATATCCTGAAAAGAGAGAGACAGCCATTCAAGGGCGGTACCCAGGTGAGGTGAGGCGGCCTCAGGCCCAGACCTCCTGGGAGGGAGACAGGAATTGGTGAATGCTCTGTGATGTGAGGGGCAGAGGTGAGAAGCTGAGAGGCTGCTGATGAGTGTCATAAAAATCACAATAATGGGTCTGGGTTATGCTCCCCACCCAGGGCTTGTATTATCTCATCAGATTTTCACAAACCACTTGGGAAGTGATGATTATCATGGTTCTTTTCTTTTCTTCCTTAAAGATTTTTATTTATTTATTTGACAGACAGATGACAAGTAGGCAGAGAGGCAGGCAGAGAGAGAGAGGAGGAAGCAGGCTCCCCGCTGAGCAGAGAGCCCGATGCAGGGTTCGATTCCAGGACCCTGAGACCATGACCTGAGCCGAAGGCAGAGGCTTTAACCCACTGAGCCACCCAGGGGCCCCATATCATGGGGCAAAGAAGAGGAGACTGGGGACGCCTGGGTGGCTCAGTGGATTAAAGCCTCTGCCTTGGGCTCAGGTCATGATCCCAGGGTATTGGGATCGAGTCCCACATCGGGCTCTCTGCTCTGCAGGGAGCCCGCTTCCTCCCCTCTCTCTCTGCCTGCCTCTCTGCCTACTTGTGATCTCTGTCTGTCAAATAAACAAATAAAATAGTTTTTTAAAAATAAAAATTAAAAAAAATAAAGAGGAGGAGACTGGACCTCTCACAAAGCTTCACTTGCCCAAGGCCAATATCCAGGGAGTAGCCACGTAATTTGCAAGAAGACCCTAAAACCAAGGACCCCCTCTCCTGCCCCACCCTCTTCCTGGAAGAAAATGGCTGCTCAGCAGCTGAGAAATGCTTAAAAGCTCTGAGGTAGCCGGCCTTCCATCAGCACAAATGCAGCACTGCCCAGTGTTCAGCTCCTGACACGGGACCAATAGCCTGGCTCCCACAGGGGACCAGCACAGCTGGCCTCCAGCAGCGTTTCTGTCCCGCACATCTGAGCCCTACTGGCGTACCCTCTGCTCATGTCCCAGGCATCCCACATGAAACACGAGTACCACCAAGCTTTTGTGAGATTTTCTTTTCTTTTTTAAAAAATATTTTATTTATGTATTTGAGAGAGAGCACAAGCAGAGGGACAGGGAGAAGCAGGCTCCCTGCTGAGCAAGGAGCCCCCGGGGGGACTCAATCCCAGAACCCTGGAATCATCACGACCTGAGCCAAAGGCAGCCGCTTAACCGACTGAGCCACCCAGGTGGCCCTCTTGTGGGATTTTCAAAGTCCCCTCCCCAAACTGCCCCTCTCAGCAAACACCACTTCCACTCAACCTGCTGCTCTTCCTAGGAGCCTGTGCTGGTGCCTGACTGCTTCTCCCTCACCTTTTACTCCTGAACTAAACAGCTCTTCTGAGCCCTACACTTCTGAAATTTAA
Source organism: Mustela nigripes (assembly GCF_022355385.1). Taxonomy (NCBI): domain Eukaryota; kingdom Metazoa; phylum Chordata; class Mammalia; order Carnivora; family Mustelidae; genus Mustela; species Mustela nigripes. The sequence continues at coordinate 65,707,608 of NC_081563.1, forward strand.
CTCATCTTGTCACCCCCATGCTTAGCATGCTAAAAACCACCGCACTTCCCTGCGAATAAAATGCAGAATCCTTCAAGTCTCCCAAGACCCCAGTCCTCTTAACCCAGCCTATTTCTCCTGCATGAATCGTGGTCTGCTCACTCATTCACAAGGACTTAGTAAGCAGCTAGTATGCACCAGGTACCAGTCCAGGTGCTAAGAATGTATCAGTGGACACCGCAGCCACCTTGACATCCTATGGCTTTCATTCTGGTGGGAAAAACTGACATGGCATGTTGTGAAAGTGCTGGGAAGAAAACTGAAGCAGGCTAAAAAATACTATTTTTTAAGAGAAGGCACCTCACTGAGCAAACATGTGATGGAAGAGGATTGCAGGCAGAGAGAAGGGCAAGGATTTGCCCTGAGACAAACATGGCTGACGTTGCTGTGAGGCCAGTATGCCTGAAGCACGGTGAGCACAGAGAGCAGAACTAGGAGAGGAGGTGGGAGAGAGGAGACCCAGGAGCTTGGGTGTTGGGGCTGGGTAATGCTGAGCCTTGGCAGCCACGGGAAGGACTCTGGATTGGTGGTGAGCTGAGGATAGAGAAGTGACTCAAGAGGTTCATTTTATAAAGAATCACCATCGTTCTGTGTGGAAAACAGACCAGAGGAGGGGGCGGTGGAGAGAAGAAAGGGAGACAAGATAAGGTAGAAGCCAGGAGAGATCAGTTAAGAGTCCACCAGGCTGGTCCAGGTAGAGGGAGAGGATGGTGGCTTACACAGATGGCAGCAGTGGAGAAGGGGGGACCCCTCCCTTGACCCCCAATTGAGCCCCACCAACACTGGCCTGGTTGCAGGGCCCAAGGAATAAGCCTTCCCCTCCTTCACTTGGAATGTGTTCCCCTAACCTTCTGTACAACCTAAAGGCCTCACTTCATAAATCACTTCCCTAGAAGCCATCTCTGACCACTACCGCCTATCTAAAGAAGTTGCCTTATACACTTCTACCATAACCCCCTTTGACTTTCCCTCTGTGGCACTCATTTCAATCACATATGGTTGAATGTGGCTATGAGAACTCACCAGACCCTGGTCCCGAGAATGGAAACCCCATCTATTCTCTCCACCTGTGTGCCCAGAACAGAGCACCCCCACTGTAGACACCTGAACCAAGGAACTTTGAAAACACATTGTGAGATCCCCCTTTATTCTCTAGTCACACATCGAGTAAAGGGATCGTTTCTTGAAGCACCTTGGTGCTTTCTTCTGCTTTCCAAAGCCAGAAAAGCTCTGGTCTTGTGACTCTGTCATCCAACACAGAACTAGAGGCACTTAGAGGAGACCTGAACGCGGTAAACTCAGATTCATTCTAACCCTTTGTCTGACACTGGTGAGAAAATACACTCTAAAACATCTGTCACCCAGGGGCGCCTGGGTGGCTCAGTGGGTTAAAGCCTCTGCCTTCGACTCAGGTCATGATTCCAGGGTCTCTGGATCGGGCTCTCTGCTCAGCAGGGAGCCTGCTTCCTCCTCTCTCTCTGCCTGCCTCTCTGCCTACTTGTGATCTCTCTCTGTCAAATAAATAAATAAAATCTTTAAAAAAAAAAAAAAATCTGTCACCCACACCCAGCACCCCCTGACGGTCTTGGGGCCTAAGATGAGAGTCACCCTGATGAAGAAGAGGATTTGTGCAGTGTGGTTTTAACTCCATTTCTAACTCTTGGCATCCTGACTGTCGGCTTCCTTGTTTCTGATGCCCTTTTCTTCTCATTATCACTCTCTGACTTCAGGTCTGGCCATTTCCAAACACCTCCCACGTAGCCTCCCCTGCCTTTGTCTGCTGCTTCCTCTATCTTTCCTCATCCACCCAAGCCAAGTTCTCTGGGGCCAGACTGATCCTCAAAATCACTCCATCAATGTTCTCTCTCCTGCATCAATCCCATCTTCTCCCCGTTACCAGGAAGATGAATAAACCCTTTGGCCAAGCCAGAAAGGCTTTCTCCTGAGCTCCCTCTTTGTCAGCTACTTATGCTGCTTGCTTGTATCCCAGCTTCCCAACTAGAAAAAACTGTCCTCTTCCCTACACGAACTTACCTAAGAGGAGAAATTCCTCGAGAAGTCTCCCCTAGCCCTGGAACAGCTTCTGGCCCATGGTGGCAACAGCCACAAATGAATGAATGAAGTAACTTTCCCACTTACTGCTTAATGCCTCTAAGGTACAGTAGCTGGACGACTCATTGGACATCATTTTTTTTTCCTTTTCCAATGTAGATATCCCAGCTTCTGGGGCCAGACTCCATTTTAAAGTCATCCTTTGGGTAGCTGACGCGCCTGGCATGGCGCCTTGTGTACAGTAAATAATATGTGTTTATGGACTCACCAATGTTTTAAAAACCCTAGGCCTGTGGCCAAAACAGGATATAGCTCTGGCTACTGAGGATTTCTTACTATTGTCTCAGTACGCCCCTGCAAGGTTGGAGTATATGTCATAAGCAAGTAAAGGATCTGTTGACATTGATGCTTTTGGGGAAATCAGAAGCTGTGGAGACTGAGACAATAAAACTTAAAAAAAAAAAAAAATTAATCTTTCTCAGCTTCAAAAATTATTCGACATTTAGTTTAATCCTGCCATTTCATAGAAAGTTCAAGTCATATTCTTCTCCATCTCAATGAACTTCCATCTGAAAATACTTCCTTTCGACTATCCCACAGCTATTCCTGACTTCTCCAGAACTGGGAAATACACTGGGGCTTTGTGGAGTTAATGACTTTCCAAATGGAGGGAAGCATATACTTCCCAGAATTCTGGCTGGGATAAAGGGGGTAACAGCCTACTTAGCTTTCTTTATCACCACGCCTTCTTCTAAGAGCAAATAATATTCTTGGGGATACAATTCTGGGCTATTTCCTTTCTCTTCTGTGGAAAAGCTAAGCAACTGATTTGATAATCACCTTCTAAGCCAGCTTCTTCAAATCTGCCACATTAAGATTTGGGCTTTCTTTTTCAGAACACAAAGTGTCCTTTGAACATTGACACTGGCTACCAGATGTTATCCATCTGTCTAAAGTGGACATTTAAAAGATTCAACCCACCTCATGGCCTACCACTCAAAATTTCATAAGTAAGACTCCCAAGTACTCTCTCTGTGGTTAAAGAATTGTTCTAGTTAGTAATTTTTCTTCATTGCAGGGAGCAGGAATCCATGTGTTGGGGAGCAGAGAGGAACATTAATGTTATGCATAACCAATCTCCAAAGCCGGTTCCCCCAAATCTGCCCCCATCCCCTGAAACCCCAGGTCAGAGCAACCTGAGCATTGGTTCAGCAGCGCACAGACATGGTTCTCAGAATCCAACTCCTTATAAGATCAGAACCAGAATCCCCTTTTCCACCCTTGCAGGATCACACATTCTAACCAGAGAATGTCAGCTACCTGAAAGAAAAGAAAGTCAGCCCATTTTAAGCACTGTATATCTGTGTGACCTTGAGAAAGCTATTAACCTCAAATGTATCATGTAATCCTCATCAAACCTCTTCTGGAATTAGCATCCCCATTTAGCAGATGAGAACACTGAGGCTAGGAGAGGTTAACAGACTGCCCATGCTGCTCAAATTGTCAGACTCTAAATCCTTTACCTCTCCGCTGCCCCACACTGCTCTACCTCTGAAATATTTAAACACCAGACAAGTCAGCCAGGGCTTGGACCCAGTCAGAGGCCCTTCAAGGGAAAGACCTAGTGCTCCCATCTCCCCATCTCTACAGCCGCAGTACCTAGTAGCCTTGAAAATATTCATTACAATTTCAAAAGCAGATCACAGAAAGGAACGTAAAAAAGAGAAATGCTGTGGCCTTCATAACCCTAACTTTAAAAATATTGTGGCCTTCATAACTCTAACTTTAAGGCCCTCAAGTGGGAGACCCACACCATCAGAGCCAAAAATAAAATAAAAAATCCTTCCCTCTAGGTAAGCCAAAATAAGTTGAGTGCACATATAATTTACTCCAGTCAACCACATTAGTGCATCACGAGAGTGTCCAGGGATGTTCTGAGCTAAGATGATGGATAGAAGGGATAGAAGCCTCAGCCAGGCTTCACCACAGCCCCTCAGGGGTGGCCCAGAGGCCTTGGGGGCTATGATGTTGTACCTGGCCAAGGATGATGGAAAGGAGTAGAGGCCGCATCAAAAAGTATCCAGCCCCACCTTTCTGAACTTGATAACGAGGTGGACAGGAAAGTCTTTTTAAGCCAAGTCATGAATCTAGACCAGGAGACTCTCCTACTTGGGGTGAAACTGCCCTTCGCTGGCCTAATAGGTACTTCTCTAAATGAAGCTACCAGAAAGAAGACCAGCCTCCCCCACCACTCACACAGACGCAGACACAAACATACACATACACACACACACATACACTAAGACAATCCACACAACCCATTTCTGAACTATTGTATTGATGTTCCATACTATTAAAATCCTTAGGAAATTGATTAATTACTTAATTAAAAACTCTTCCAAGCTACATTATAGTTCAAACCATGGAATTGGAGGGTTATGAACTATACTTTTGCCCAGCTTTGCCTAAAAATCCCCATCATGGAGGCGCACACCTATACATTTACAAGCCCTCTCCTGATGACAATGTCTACCACTGTCTTGCAGTCAAGTCCAGAATTAAAGCTTCTCCTATGTTATCCTAATGTCTTGTTGCAAACCCCTAGGAGATGGTATTTATCATTTGCATTTTATTGATGAATAAAATGAGGTTCTGATAAATTAATTACCCAAGCTCACCCTCCTGGCAAATGAGGATTCTAGATGCAAACCCACTTCTGAGATGATCTTCTCACTATACTAGCCTGTCTGTAATTCCCCAAGAGTGTGGTACTTAATAAGAAATACTCGAGTAATGAATTAAACCAAAGAAGAGTGGAAGCCTTGGGATTTTTCTGACTGTGGAATCTTTCTAACTGCACCCACTCTAGGAACTAGAGGACAGTGAGTTGGAGCTCTGGGGAAGGCCATCTCCACCTGCACTGGACCCAGCACCCAGGTGAGCCTCTGGCCTTCTGTCCCTCCGCGCCTCTCTGCCCCAGAATCCCAGAGCAGGAGCACTGAAGCAATTAAGAAAGTGTCTACAGCCCTAGTGGGGTGAGAGTGGAAGGGGACAAGAACAGACTGTGCCTGCAGGAATTTGCTCCCTGATGTCCCCGCAGTGTTTTCGTTTGTGTCTGGCTTCCTATAAACAAAAGCAGAACAATGAGAGGAAGGAATACCAGCAAGCACCCGCGCAAGCGGTGAGGAGAGGAAGTTTGCGGCGTGCGTTGGCAGGGCGGATCCCGGCCCCCCGTCTCCTACAGCCCCGCGGGCGGGCACACTGCTCCCACACTCAAAGCTCTCCAAGGAGAAAATAAGTTGGTGGGGTTTGGGTCTTCTTTTCTTTCTTTAATATTTTTTTTTTTTCCTAATAGCAAAGAGGGAAGGCTGGTTCCAAAACCAAAGCGTCAAAGCCGACAGCTGGGGTAGTACCTTTCAAATCCCTTCGCCCCCCTCAAGGCTGGATGGAATTATAATCAAACCGGGGCTGAAGGGGGGCAAGGGGGCCAAGGAGCCCCAGATGACACCATCTGAATAGGAGCGATGGAAAGCGCAGGAGCAGGTAAAAAATGTGAAGGCAGAGCTTTAGGTCCTCTGCACTGGGTGACATACGTCAGCTCCGAAGGTGGCGCCCGCGACTTCTCCCTGGGCACCCCGCCAGCCCTTCTCCCCAGCATTGGCGCCCTTTCCTCATCCGCCGGAGCAGTCGCGGCTCCAGAGCACCTGTATCCCTAACCCCCAAGGACAAAGATGCCCTGGACTCATTCCCTCGCTCACCCCTTCCCCTGCCTGTGCCCCGGCTCCCCAAACCACTGGTTTTCCAGGAAAATAAAGGTTCTGCATGCCCATCACCTCCCTCCCTACTTTCCAGCATCCTCGGCGCCCGCTCCTCCGGCCACAGAAGACCCTGAATGAGAGGTCCACACTGGCTCGCCCCAAACAAGGAAGAAGAGACCAATCGCTTCCAAAGTTCGAAAAAAAAGTTTCCAAAGGGCTGGGGAAGGGGAGCAGGGGGTGGTGACCGGGAGAGTGGGGAGGATCACCTGTTGACGAGGGGAGGGAAAGTTTGCCTGGCCCCACCTCCCCGGGGCGCCCCGCTCCCCGCCCGGCCCCGCGCTCACCTTGAGCCCGCGGATCTCGCCCAGGTGCAGCTGCAGGCGGCGGTTCACCTCGCGGATGAGGTTGCTGTGGTCCAGCATCGCGCTCACCTTCTCGGCCTCGGCGCGCCGCAGGCTGCGGATCAGCTCCTCCTTGCTCCACTGCAGCAGCTCCTCGTCCGACACTTTGGACAGGTCCTCCACCGCGGCGGCGGCGGACGGGCCGGCAGAAGCCGAGGGACAACTTTCCGCAGCCGCCGCCGCTGCCGGACCTCCGGCCGCCTTAGACATGGTATCCGCGCGGTGGCAGGTGCGAGTGGGTGGAAGAGGCAAAGCGACTCCCGAAGGCGCGGGCGCGGCTGGGCCGCCTCCGCCCACACCCCTATGCGCTCCAGCGAGTCAGCTGCACCGCCCGGCGGCCGCTGGGTTGGGGCGGCAAGGGTCGCGCTGGGCGGCCATCCTACCTCGCCATCCCCGCGCGCGCGCCCGCGCAGCCCCAGGGCCGGGCAGTTACCCGCGCGCTGTTGCCGAGGCGCGTCCCAACTCGGCGCGAGTCCATGGTGAGGGGCGCCGGGGAGCGGGCGCCGCCGCGGGAAAACCTCGGGGAGCGGCGGGGGCGCCCGGGGGCCGCGCCCCGGTTCCCCTGCCCTCTCCTCCGCTCCGATGCAAGACCGTCGCCCCCCACACTCTCGCACACACGCGCGCACTCTCCTCCCCCTCGCCCAGCTGCAGCCCCGGCTTCACTGCATTCCTAGTCGAGCTAGGGCGCGCCGGGCGCCACGGCGCCTCCGGGATTGCTCGAGCGACGCCGCCGCCGCCGCTGCCCGAGCGCTCGGCGCGGCCCGCCTGCTGCGCTCCTCCCGCCGCCTTCGCTACGCCCGCCGCCGCTCCTAGGCTGCTCGGGGAAAGCCTGCGATTTGCAGCCGAGCCGAGCCGCGCCGAGGAGGGGTGGAGGGTGGAGGGGTAAAGGCTGGACCCGCAGGAGGAGGAGCCTGCAACGGGGGCCGTCCGCGGCCGCCCGCACCTCCCGCGCGGACCGGACGCAACTGCAGCTAGATCGCCTCCCGGACTCCCGAGGCGCGCTCCCCGCTATCCCGCCGGGGAAGGTCGGGGGCGCGGCTCCTCCAGCGCCGCGGCGCGGGTGGGGCGGGATGCGGGAGAAGCGTGAGAAGCCAAGCGGCCCGGCTCTCGCAGGCTCGCGCGCGCCACCATGTGGCGGAAGGAGCTCCTTCCTCCGCCCCCTGCGCGCGGGGTTTGTGACCCTGCGGGGAAACAACGCACGACCAAAATGAGAGACACTTGGTATATGCAGTGATTGGAGGTCAGGGAAGATAGACTAGACATATTAGAT
>NC_081563.1:65715137-65749478 GCF_022355385.1 Mustela nigripes
GATAGATAGATAGATAGATAGATAGATAGATAGATAGATAGATAGATAGATGATAGATAGATAATACATACATTAGATAGATAGAATAAGATAGATTGATCATATAGATAGATTGACCTACCCACCGGATAACCGTCGATTTCTACTTTGGAGAATGGAAGAAAAGGTGGATGGCCAAAAAAGGGGGGAGTGTAAGTGGGGTGGGAAAGGAACACTGAAGAAAACCCTAGTGCTCTGAAAAGAGCAAAGAAAGGCTTTGCTTCGGGGCACTACTCTTTAGGGACCACCCCCCCACCCCCCCACCCCAGGCCCTTGTCTTTTCTAAAAATTCACTACTTTGTGAAGAGCTTCAGGGGCCGGTATTGGATCATTTAAGTTTTATTTGAAAAACATCAAAGCCTTAAGGGGAAAATAAAATACCTTCACCTCCAGATTCCCTAGCCCTGGATTTTTAAGGTCAACACAGTCACCTCCCCTCTGAGCAGAGGACAGCCCCTTAAGCAGCTGGAACTGCCAGGGACATTTCCATTTTCCTCCAGGGCTGGCAGTCAGTTCTTAGTGGGTTGGCTTTTTGTGATGGTAATTTCTGGAAGTGGGTGTTCCTTGTCCCTGGGTCCTATCTTTGGGCTGCAAAATTCCCTTTCCCACCTCCCCAGTTCTACCCTCCTGTTGCGTGAAATCTAACCAGAGCTGAAAGCATCTGTTTCTTGCCTGAAGAAGTAAGATGCACTTGTCCTGGGCACATCATTTTGATGAGTACTCTCCTCTCCAGGATGGAGACAGGGCCAGAAGAGTGCAGGAACTTCCCCCCAGAGGGCTTCGGAAAGCAGGGGTGCAGAGGGGCTAATCACCCTGTAGGGCGAGGCTCTGAATCAGAGTCCCTCCACCAGCAGGTCAGTGTGCATCCCCTGATAAGGCTACCACCTTTTAACAGATCATCAGATGGGGACTTTCTGGGTCCTAGCTTCCTGGAGAGCAAGGAAAGAGGGTGCAGCTCTCTGACCAGATGGCCTTAAAGTACCCCTCAGCTTGACTATAAACTTTAGACAGGTTTCTCCCTGACTATACGTCCCTGACCTCCCTTTTCTTAGAGCACTTCCTTTAGCAAACTTTCTCTGCTGCCTTGAGTTGTAAATCACCTCCCAGCTTCTCACCTGTTTCACCACCCAGGAATGTCCTTCTCCAGGACCTGGAAGTCATCCCTTGGAAATGTAATTACCAAGGAAAACAGCCCCCTCCCACCCCACCCCACCCCCACCCCATCTCTCCTTCTCTCTGAAAGGTGTGGAGCCTAACTTCACTAAGTGCCAATTAGCAAACATAAATGGTCTAATCACACTAACCAACTCCCCTCACCCCTTCCCATTCCCAGTATCCTCCAGTATTTTCCCAGTAGCCCACCCTGGGGTCTTAAAAACCCTACTGTGTCTTGGGGCCCAGGGTGGCTCAATCGGCTAAGCATCTGGCTCTCCACCTCAGCTCAGGTCTTAATCTCAGAGTCTTGGGTTCAAGCCCCAAGTTGAGCTCCTGGTTGGACATTGAGCCGACTTAAAAAATAAAGAAAAACAACAACCCAAAAAAACCAACAAAGACAAAAAAACACCCTCTTGCCTCTTATGACAGAGGAGTAAATTTCAGTCTCTCTCCCCTTTAACTGCAAGTGAAACTTGTCTTTGACACCTCCCCGTCTCTCATGTGGGCAGAAGGCTCTCCTCAGCACAGTTCCTGAGATTTCTTTTGACACAGGAAGGGAAAATACAAGTCCTGTCCCTGTCCCTTGTTAATTTGTCAGCTTGAACAAATCATCTTACCTCTTGGGGCTCTGGCAGCTAATGAGGTAATGGACATGAAGTCCTTTGTCAAGTTACCTACAGAAATGCCACTTTGTTATGACTGATACCACATCCGCCTAGCCCACTCTCTGGATATAGGAACCACCACATCTGGGTGGTTTTTCCTCCACCGGGTTTGTTCTTTAAGAGTCCAGTTCCAAAATCCAATGCCAGCGCTCTTCGTTGCTAATTCTCTTGGACAGTTAACCACTAAGCAGCTATTGAAAGGCAGATAGATGGCTGAGTGGAGGAACAAGACATGCGGGGAGAAGTCAAGGAGGAAAGAAAGCAAAGAAAAATTTTCCACAAACTTCTATACCCTAACAGCTACTTACTACTGGGCTAGATCAGCGTGATGAAGTTTTGATATTTCTAATTTTGGTCACTGATTCAAGATAATTATGGAATGAATGCTTTTGACTCATGTTGCTAAGGTCATGGTGGTATCGGGAACTTGGCTGCTAAAGACAGACGGCTCAAAACTCAGTCACCTAAAGAAGGCATGTATTTTCTCTCACACAACCAACATTCAGTTGAGGGTTGGTATGATGTCTTTATGGTATCATCAAAAACTTAAGACTCCTGGGGCACCTGGGTGCCTCAGTCAGTTAAGCAACTAACTCTTGGTTTCTGCTCAGGCATGACCTCAGGATCGTGATGTCAAGCCCTGCGTTGGACTCTGCACTCAGTGTGGAGTCTGCTTGAGATTTTCTCCCTCTCTCTCTACCCCTTCCCCCAACTCACACTCCCTCTGTCTCCCTCTCTCTCTCAAATAAATAAATACAATCTTAAAACAACTTTGACTCCTTCTCTCTGCTCAGCCATACTTAGGATGACTATTTCCTGGCAACAAGGTGGCTGCTGGAGTGCCAGCCATCCATCTACATTTGGGGCAGGACAAAGATAGGACCAAATGCCAAAAGGACACATGCCATTTTAAAATGTGTCCTGGTAATATAACACAGTGAATCTCATTTCTATCTTAATAGCCAGGGCTTGCCATGGAACTGCCTCCCCGCTATAAGGGAAGCTAGGAAACATTTTAAAGTTAAGCACCTTAGCACAACCCCCTCCTTTTTTTTTTTTTTTTTTTTTAAGATTTTGTTTATTTATTTGAGAGAGAGAGAGAAAAAGAAAGTGTGCAAACAGAGGGAGGGACAGAGGAGCAGGAGAGAGGTTATCTCAAGCAGACTCACCACTGAGCATGGAGCCCAACACAGGGCTCAATCCCACAACCCTCAGATCATGGCCTGAGCTGAAATCAAGAGGCAGATGCTCAACCAACTGAACCACCCAGGTGCCCCAAACATCTGACTCTTGATCTCAGCTCAGGTCTTGATCTCAGGGTCATGAGTTCAGGCCCCATGTTGGGCTCCACACATGAAAAAAAAAAAAAAAAAAAAAAAAGATAAGCACATTAATGCCCTGAAGTAAAAGCAGAGTTGTTTTAATAAGAAATAAGAACACATGATATGTGATGGACAACTAACAGTTTGGTATGCAACCCTAGCAGTAGATTCTGCGTATCTAAAAACCAGCTATAAACAACACTACGTCCATAAACCCTGGAGGTTTTATCTCCTCGGTTGTTTTGAACCACCTCCATTCCATCCACCACTCACCATCACCCAGACCAGGTCCTCACTAGGTCTCACCTGACCCTCCTCACTGGTCCCTCTGACACCAGTGTCACTTGTCTTAAATCTGCTTTCCACACAGCTGCCCCAGGGAGCTAGCTACAAAGTCAAGTCCAGCTGTTTCCCCTCCAACGGAGATCAAACCCTTGAGCAGAGTTCTTGCCAGCCCACGAGTCTGATTCAGACCACTCTCTGCATGTGACTTTGCAGCAGCTCCCACGCTGCGGGGCAGTTTCCCCAGGAATGATGTGCTTGGCCGTGGGCTGGTGTTGCTAATGGAATGTGGGCGTACCTGAGTGGTTCCCTTCTGCTTGTCCCCTCACCATCTTGTACTTCCCACATATCACTGGCAGAAGAGCTGACCTTGGGCAGCTGCTGTTCCTTGGGGCTCAGCCCCACGCGGTGTCACCCCAGGCATTCTACAAACCTGAACCCGGCAGTAGAGCCTCCTTCCCCTCGCAGACTCTCACACCTGTGTTCGAGAGTGTGTGACAGCTATTTAAGCCCCTAAATTTTGGCCAGATACATCGTGCAGCATGAATGCAACAGTCTGCAGCTACAGCTCCCCCCTCACCCCAAACCCCTTCAGTGGCAACTCCGGACCGATCCCGGAACAAAGTCACATTCCTTAGCAGAGCACGTAAGACAGGTGCAGTCTGGCCCTTGCCTCCGCATGCATCACACGCCTCATATCCTACATTACCAGTGCCAACTCCCCATTCCTCTGTGTCTCCTGATGCTATTTCTCTCATGTATGGAAGGCCTTACCTGCCTTTATCTTCTGGTCGAATCCCACTGGATCCTTCTACCAGCCTCTTCTCCTCCAGATCCCTAGCATCAGCCCATACTGCAGAAGTGAGGGTCCCTCTCCACCCCCATAACCTCTAGCACACCTCTAGCCCAGAACCTAAAACAGAACATTGAACTACAGGATGTTACAGGTGGAAGCTCATATCAACCCAGGCCAACCCCAGCAGAATAGTTTAGCTCTACCTAGAATTTAATATTATCTCTTTTTCACATTCTCCAAACCCTGTGAACTTCTGTCATGCCCTGTGAAACTCCTAGAGGCAATCAGAATGTTGTCAAAGACATTGCCGAGTATATCCCATATGCCTTTTTACATTACACCCTAATCCGCATGGTTCCTTGGGGCTCATTAGTTTTAATCGTATAGACACTGTGAATTATACAATTGGTGTACATTTCTTTTTGCACTGGCTGCTGGGAAGTCAGATCTAAATTTGTGGCCCATTCTCAGCAATTTAAATAAGACTTAAAGAATAGGACTTGTTAATTAACATGACTTTTATCATTTTCTAATTTTCAAATTTCTCCCTCTTAATCTTTTTTTTTTTTTTTTTATCTTTCTAAGTTTCCTGGAAACACATACATATGCGTGTATACATACACACACGTGCTCCCTGCCTGGGAGCTGCTGCAAAGTCGCATGCACGTGTGTGTGTGTGTGTGTGTGTGTGTGTGTGTGTGTGATTGGAAGAAAGGGGCAAAAGGGGAAGGGAGGCCTTGTTTCCAGTCAGAGATCCTATAATGTTTTCTGTCTTACTTTGAGGACTTATCCCTCTAGTAGCGCCTAAACTCTGTGAAGACAAGGCCTGCTTGCTAACCTAGAGTCAGTATTAAATAAAAGAGGGAAGGAAGGAGGGAATAGGCTTGCTCAAGGCCTTTGTTCCATTTTTTTAATCCCCTTGTTTGGAAAGAGAAAACCTCCTCCTTTGGCAAATGTTAATGACCATTTAGTGAAAGCTACTTTGCAACCCACATGAGTGCTATGCAGTTCAGAAAATTTTTCTAAATCGTCTAAATGTAGGACCATACGGTGTTTAATGCGTTAGCCTCAAATCACTGTAAACTGCACTCAGGTGACAGGTTCGTCCACTGATGAAGCTGGACATAAGTAAAGGGACCACACGCACAAGGCTGTGGTTAATCTCCTGTGTTGCACTGTGGCAGGCAACAGGCAGCTATGGAAATAGCCCACCTTGCTCCACCAAGAACCAGTTTCCCAAGCCATACTTTACAACTCAGTGAAGTGTGGGGCACCTGGATGGCTCAGTCTGTTGGGCGTCTGCCTTCAGCCTAGGTCATGATCTCAGCGTCCTGGGATGGAGCTCCGCATCGGGTCCCTGCTCAGCGGGAAACCTGCTTCTCCCTCTCCTCCCCGCTCATGTTCTCTTCTCGCTAGCTCTGTCTCTCTCCCTCAGATAAATAAATAAAACTTTTAGCAAAGAAATAAAAAAACTCAATGAAGTGCCCTGGATTTTTCCTTCCTTACCTAATTCTGAGTCCAGATCTGGAGAACACGACAGCCGTGTGGAAATGGGACGTAACGTAGCTGGGGATCCCAGCATTAGCAGGAGCTTCTGGCCATGGTAGATGCTGTGATGGATGTCTCCCAAACCTGCTGTCTCCGGGATCCTCTGTGAAGGTGCTCTGCCCTGATCTGGCCCCACAAACCAAACATTTAGAAGCTCACTGGCCTTTTTTGTTTTGGTTCTGCCAGGTCCTGTAGCAGAAACTGCCAGGGAAGGATTCATCTAACTGCCAGAACCACCAAAGGGACAGAGGTCCAGGCAGCCTGACCCTCAGAGCGTTGAGACCTCGGTGTCTACCGAGTCATGAAAACAGCTGCTCTGTTCCCTCCCCACATCCACCCCATCTGCTTTCTGTGGGTAAGGTGAGGCATGTGTCTCAGGGAGGAAAACCAAAAGCAGAGGACACTTCAGAAGCCCATATTTTCTGTTGTTTGTAAAGAAAATGAGCAGAGCCTTTGGATCATCCCTGAACCACTAATGTAGTTTCCACTATTAGCCCTCCTCCAGGTCTCTACCCCACAGATTTTCAATCTTGGCTGCATATTAGAATCACTTGGGTGGGGAGTTTAATAAGACTGATGCCTGGGCCTCTCCCTAGAAACTTCTGATTTTTTTTTTTAAGATTTTATTTATTTATTTAACAGACGGAGATCACAAAGAGGCAGAGAAGCAGGCAGAGAGAGAGGAGGAAGCAGGCTCCCAGCTGAGCAGAGAGCCCAGTGAGGGCCTCGATCCCAGGACCCCGAAATCATGACCTGAGCCAAAGGCAAGAGGCTTTAACCCACTGAGCCACCCAGGTGCTCGAGACTTCTGATTTAATAAGTCTGGGTCACAGCTTGCCTATTGGGGTTTTCAAAAACTCCCCCACCTGATTGTGCCGTGCAGCAGTTTGAGAATTACTCTTGTAGCTGGTGTAATGCACTAACAGACATATAGCACAAGCCACAAGTGCAAGCCACAGATATAACTTTAGATTTTCTAGTAGCTGCACTGAAAAAGTAAACAGAAACCAGCAATACTAGTTTCAGTAATATATTTAATCTAACCTAACATATTGAACATGTTATTTCAACATGGAATCAACATCAACAAAAAAATTGTCAATGAAATACTTTGCATTTTTTGGTAATAAGACCTCAAAATCTAGTGTGTATCTTACATGTACAGCATATCTCAATCCAAACAAGCGGTGTTTCAAGGGCTCAGGAGCCACCTGTGACTGCCAATACTGTGACCACCAGTCAGTGGCTGCCATATTGGACATCATGGCCATAGACCGTTTGGTTGGGGGCGGGGGCAGTGGAAGAATAGGAGTGATACCTCTGGTGGGCTGTGCATGACCTTACCCCACCTATCCTTCTAATAATCCCTAGAATCTGTGAGTGCTACCCTTTAATGGCACTACGGGACTTTACAGATGTGATTATGGTAAAGATCTTGAGATAGAACAATCATCCTCACTTATCCTAGGAGGTAAATACAATCATGTGTATACCCGTAGGAGAGGGACAAGGAAGAGTTCACAAATGGAACAGCAGGTGATGTAACCACAGAGGCAAAAATTGGGGTGATGAGGAAGGGAATGCCATCAGCCCCTAGAAACGAGGAGAGTCCAGGAATGGATTCTCCCAAGAGCCTCCAGAAGAAGGCACAGCCCTTCTGCTACCTTGATTTGAGCCCCGAAGGACTCATTGCAGATTTCTGGCTTCCTGTGAGAGAATAAATTGCTGTTGTTTTAAGCTCCTAAATTTGCGGTCACAATAGGAAGCAAATACAGCCCATTTAATAAGAAAGCACTTCCTTTTTATCTGTATGATTGAAGTTATCACAGTATTTCTTCTTTTATTGCTGGTTGGATACCTATTGATTTTTTTTTTTTTTTTTTTTCCAGAGGGCAGGGAACTGTCTTACTCATCCAGGAGCTCTCTACCACACTTAGCAAGTAACGTGTCCGTTGCCAGAGCAGGGCAAAGTATCTGAATCTCAGCCTCAGGGATGCCCACATGCAGGAAAAGCGAGAAAAAAAGGCGGCCTCCTGTAGAGGTCTGTATATGGGAAAACAACAGATCACAAACATACCAGAGGTCCATTGGAACACCTGCCTGCCCTTGTCACTTGGAGCGTCTTTGAGAAGCCGTAACCCCTGGAGTAGAGAAAAGGAAGAAGGCGCTAAAAGCAGGACTGCCTGACGGGTCTGACCTTCACAGGACCTGGCCTATCCCCGCCTGTCCCCACGCAGACCCACCTTCACACAATCTGGAAATTTCCAGTCCTTTTGCTAAGCTGCCTGAAATAGACAGAGTTAAGCGTCTCACAAGTGAAAATGCCTCTTCACACATTTGCTCAATAAGAGAGTTTTTTTTCTCCTCACACAGAAATCAGCTGCCGCGAGGGTGTGCAGGGCAGATTAGGAAGTCCCTCTTAGGCAGCTTCTCAAATAGCCCAACCCTGGCACCATCAGTATCACCTGAGAAGTTGATTTATCATGCCTGCAATTCACTAAAAAATGATAAATGACAGTTGGAACACGGAGGTATCCTCACTGCCTTTCAGAGAGGAACCTTCCAGGGTGCCGTCACCACACAGTGACTGGACAGGAACAACCATGGTTGAGGCACACCGTCTTAAGGCATCTGCTCTGGGACAGGTGTTCTTATCTGTTTTACAGAAGAGGCTCAGACCAGACTCATAGTTAATGAATGCGGACGATCATCCTCATGATCACCTTCCCCAAAAGAGACAGGAGGAGTTTAAGGACTCCGCGGGTGTCTCTCAGGCCCCCAATCTTCCATACAAACTTCCAGAAGTGGTGTAGGGGTCTTCACTTGTGTGTTTGGTGAGACCCAATTTTTTGGCGTTAGCAGTAGAGTAAGCAAGGCATGAGAACAGGCTCTGGAGTGGACAGAAATGGAGTCTTGATGCCTTTGCCACCTACAGAAAAGAGTCCTAATTGCAGAACAATTTCCAAGGGAATCGTAAAATTTCTTTCGTTTGTCTGGTAGCATTTACCCATGTTCATACAGCATGTGCTTTCCCAGGGGAATGTTCTCATGGGACGCTCTCTGCCTGGGCACCACGAAGATGCCGGATAACTCCTACCCCTTCAAATCACAGCCTGATATCACTGGCCCAGAGACACCGCCCCTAATCAGGTCATCTAAAGGATCTGCTCCTAATTGCACCTGTTTCCTTCATAACACTTATCTTTTGCAATTATTTCTAGTTTGTTTACATTCCTGCGTTGAGCAGGGGGAGGGATGAAGGAAGGAGCTGTGTGTATTATGCCTGATGCAAAAGACACTCAGTAACTCTGGGACCAGATAACTGGCAGGTGTTTAATATTTGCTCATCAGCACTGCCAGCCGCTAACTGCTCATGCTTTATAATAATCCATACACCCCACCCCCAGGACCACTAACTCACTTAGCCAGAGGCTAGGCCTTGGAAATAAGTGTCTGAAGGTTGTTTCAGGGCTAATTCCGATGTCATCAGTCAGTACAACAGCATGTGGAACAGACCCTTGTGCCTGCCTGCTTCGAACAGTTTTTATTCTCTTCGCAGTGAGAGTCACGACAACAGCCTGATCCACACACTCGTTTCTGGGTCTTGGGGATGCCTGAGAGTATCCTCTGAATCCTGTTCTCCTGCGTACCACTTGTATGCCCATGAGAAGCCGTGAATACAATTTTAAGGCTAACGTTACCTTCTATACATCGTGATTTAACACTCACCACCGTCTTCGGGAGAACATTCAGGATAGTGGAGAAATTGGGCTTTCTGGGAAACCCATTCCAAGGTCCTTGGAACCTGAAAGTGACATACATCCTTTGGGGGCTTGTAAAAGAACTGGAAGCTGGAAGCCCCTGAGGTTGACCAGATGGGCTCTCTGCAGGCTAGTGTGGCCAGACACACAAAGGCTCTTGCAGCCATAGATAGGCAGCCGTAGGGTGTAGCGTTCTGGCCACAGTGGTGGCACCAGAAGAAACAGCAGAAATGGAAGTAAAGCCCCGGTCCTTACTATTCATAGAATGGCCTGGGGACCAGCAGCATCAGGTTTGCCTAGGACCTTGCTGGACAATGGGAATCCCCATCCCTACTCCAGAACTACCCAATGGGAATCTGCATTTTGATGATTTCTTGGCAATTTATGAGAACATCAACATTTGAGAAGCACCGACTTACATCGATGGCAAATGGGAGCTCGGTGAACCAGAGGAATTCAGGAATTCCTTAGCTTAGAGGAAATTCCACTTTGGACATATTCAAGCCTTGATCATATCCAAGGAGAGCGTGAGTCAGGGAAACGGGGCTTATCACTCTTGCATTCCTGAATGTCCTATTTCCTTGAGGAGGGTACATGCTAACTGGGGCCAAGGAATGTTCCCTAAACTTACTGTTCCCACAGCGTGCAACTTTGGGAGCTAGAATTTGGTTTTCAGTAGGCAGTAACATCAGGTAAAGATCATTCTGGGGGTTGACTTAGATCTGCTTCTGGCATTTTCTCTTAAATACTCTGGGCCGGGACGCCTGGGTGGCTCAGTTGGTTAGGCAGCTGCCTTCGGCTCAGGTCATGATCCTGGGGTCCTGGGATCGAGTCCCACATCAGGCTCCTTGCTCGGCAGAGAGCCTGCTTCTCCCTCTGCCTCTGCCTGCCTCTCTGTCTGCCTGTGCTCGCTCGCTCTCTCTCCCTCTGTCTCTGACAAATAAATAAAATCTTTAAAAAAAAAAAAAAAACAAAAAAAACTCTGGGCCTAGGAACCTTCGCCAGCCTGCCTAGATGATGTCTGAATAAGAAGATCACAAAATTTTAGAAAGTGGTTTAGGAATCTGTTCTTCACATGCTCATAAACATAATGTCCATTCCTCAGAGCTGGGTCTTTCCAGAGTCGGAAGTGTGACCACATTGCTTTAATCTGCATTAAATGCCCCAGAGGCAAGGTTACATAAAATTGCAAGAAATCAAGAAACCAATTTGGGTAGCAGCTGAAAAACAAAACAAAAACAAAACATTGGTTGTCTAGTTCATTGACTTTCATCTTCTCCCTAAGGCACAAAGAACTCTCAAGTGCTTCCTAATATCCCTGGTACTCTTTCCCTTCCCGCCCCAGCCCCACTCTGCACCCTTCCCCTCACACTGCACCCCCCACACCATTGTGAATGATCACCAACAACAGTTCTTATTTTGATGGGACTGCAAACGTGACCTCCCACTTAGGCTCTATTGCAGGGATCTGTGTGATATTGTGGTGCCCAGAGTATGTGTAGTTTGAGAGCTTTTTTAGAAAATTACAGAACAGGGGCACCTGGGTGGCTCAGTGGGTTAAAGCCTCTGCCTTCGGCTCAGGTCATGATCTCAGCGTCCTGGGCTCTCTGCTCAGCAGGGAGCCTGCTTCCTCCTCTCTCTGCCTGCCTCTCTGCCTTCTTGTGATCTCTGTCTGTCAAATAAATGAATAAAATCTTTAAAAAAAAAAAAAAAAGAAAAAGAAGAAAATTACAGAACAAAACAGTCCTGAGATATATATGTGTGGTGCGGGTGTGTGTGTGTATGTGTGTGTGCATTTGTGTATGTGTGGATCCTTGCCTTTACAGCAATTAGAAGAGAAGAGACTTTGGACGGTGAAGGGAGAAAACTAAGCTAACATATATAATTCAGCCCAAGTAAACATGACCATTTTCTCAAGAAATAAAGTAAAAAATTAAAATCTGCCCCAGAGAGGATCTCTACTATTTGTTCTTGAAGGAGAGAATGCTCCTGATCATACTGTTCTATGTTTTTTCAAAAAAATGAAATACTCAGAAAGAACGCACAAATGTTCTGAGAGTTCCACAGGCCTGTGAGGAAGGCTAGAAAGAGTGCAGGAACAGGACGGCCACTCAGCCAGAGGAGAGACCCCCCCCCAGCCACCACCTCACCACAGAGACATCCGAGGGTCCCCTCTGCAGCTCTACTCACACACCTTTACCATGACAGTGATAACAAGCATCAGCAGTACTTCTTTGTATTAATACAATGAGAGGAACACGTTTGGAAAATTTACACATTGACTCACCAAATGCAACGCTCGGGTAATTTCTATGGATATTACTCATCCCTAGTTTGCTGAATCTCCTTCCAGCAAGCAACAGCGTTCCCAGGGTTCACCACTAACGTAGCAGAGGACTGAAAGCCCTTAATTGCTTCCATTGCTTCTATTCTTCTCTGGAAGAATCACCCATATTCTAAGACTCACGCTGAGACCAGGAGCTTTACAGCACAGACAAATCTGAGCTACAAGGAGATGGGGTGGGGTGGGGGTAATTTTTCAAATTACGCTCATCAGCCCCCTTCCCACCTCTCCATACCCATTGCCAGAACCTTTGAGATGCAGCTATGCTCACCAACATACCACCAAACTGCCAGAGCCTTTGGAAAACTATGCAGGAATTAGCAAAGGCTCCCCTCTCTTGAGTGGCATGTCCAATAGTGCTTAACTCTTCATATATATAAAATAAGGAATTAGCCCATACAGTCATGGAGGCTGGGAGGTCCCAAAATCCATGGTCGGCAAGCTGCAGACTCAGGAGAGCTGATGGTATGTGTCTCGGTCTGAATCCAAGTTCCGAAGGCAAGAGAAGACCGCTGTCCCAGCTCAAAGCAAATTCCCCCTCACTCCACTTTGGCCTTCAACAGATTGGATGAGGGTCCCTCACATTAGGGAGGACAATCTGCTTTACTCACTCTACTGATTCAAAGGTCAGTCTCATCGAGAAACACCCTCACAGACACACCTAGAACAACGTGTGGCCAAATACCTGGGCATAATCACCCAGGCAAGTTGACACACAAAATTAACCATCACAAGCAGGGTGCATGGGGGACCACAGGCTGCGTTCCACCCCGCCTCAGCCTCTCAGGCGGGCACACTCATGCACACACACACACACAAACACACACATACACAGTGAACTTCCCTCCATGTGAAGGACCACTGTCAGAAATGTCCTCTTCTCCAGAACCAGGAACACCGTAGTCCCGCCTTTGTGGCTCCCTCAATCCCATCATAGTTTCTAGACCGATCATGGTTTGGGCTCCACAAGAATGCCCCAACAAAGTGCATTCTACCTTACGATTTGTTTGAATGTAGCCTCTCTTTACTGTTTTACCCAGGGTTCCCCAGACAAGCATCTGAGTTCTATGACTTAGGGAGGGTCAAGGCTACAATGTTGAACCCTTCCTTCCGCTGAGGGAAGCACAGAAATTCCCCTGGACTGGTGGGTCTGTACAACACATCCACTTCCCCCTCAGTGAGGAATGAGAGAACAGAGGAAATCAAAACAGCAGGAAGAGGACCAAACAATAAAAATTTTAAAAATTAAGCCCACAAAGGAAGAAAGTAAACAAATAGGGAGATAAACAGAAATAACCACGGACAAAACATTCACTGAGTCCTGAGTCCAGCAATGGCACTTGGACAGAACCACAGCATATGGCGTGAGTCATTGTTTACCAGCAACGGCCAGGCTGCTGTCAAGTCTCGGCACATGTGCAACCATGAGGAGTGGAACGTGCTGTGCCAGGACAGCCATAGTTGAGGACTGGCAGTGGGAAGCAAACAAATGCTACCTTTATCATGTCTCCAAAAAGAAGAGAGTTCCCTGTTGAAGGCTCACGTGTACAATGTATAAATGTTTCATGAAGCAAACAGTTGGAATAAATGGCAGTTCCAAGTGAGTGGAAAAAAAGGTTTACATGTTGTCCGCTACGAAATATAAACAGTGCCACCAGGGAGAGCTGGAGAACACAGTCCTTGCTATGGTAACAGGTTTAGAAACCAAACATGACTCTGATGTGGAGACAGAATCTTTTATTCTGGAGGAATAAGCATGAACTGCCTTGCCTTAAAATATACTTTCAGAGTCTGTCCCTGAGATCTAAAAACCTGGAAATGAGCCCAGATCCAAGGACAGAGAAGCTTCGAGAATGGGGCTTTCAGATGACATTTCAGGCACAGAGTGTGAATGAACTTCTGGCCTTTGGATAGCCAAATGGATGGTTGTCATATAGAGATGCATTAGCTGCTAGATCAAAGGCTAGTCTGGTAGAAACCTAGCTTAATCACAGTGATTGGAAACTTGGTTCCAGGCCAGCCTACCCAACAGACACCATGGACTGGGGTCCCAAATGCCCTTAGTACTTGAGCCTCCACTTAGAGAACCTGGACCTTAGTCTCCTAGGAAAAGAGTCCTCATCCTTGTCGCCCTCCCCAGTCCAGCTGCCTGGCCAGCTTCACCTGGCACAACCTCCCTTCGTGCACACTTGCGTGTCCAGTGACTGCCTTAAACATAGACGGTCCAGACCCGGGCTCCTGGCAGACTCTCAGTCTCGCGCACCCTGTGGGCCCCCCATTTCAGCAAATGGCAGCTCCATTCTCCCGCCTACATAGGCCAAAAGCCATAGGTTCCTTCTTGACTTTTTCTCTCATACCCCTCCTCTAATCATCTGCAATTCTAATGGCTCTACCTTCAAAATATACCTAGAATTTGGCTGCTTCGCACTGCTCCGACTGCTATCACCCTAATTCAAGCCAGCATCACTCCCTGCCTAGATTACTGCCACAGCCCCCTAACTGCACAGCCCACCTCCTCCTTTTGCCACCCTGAGTCTATTCTCAAACCAGACTAGTCAGATCATGTCACCCCAACGTGCAGAAGTCTTCAATACCCCCACGTCACTCAGAGAGAAAGCCCAAGTCCTTAGAATGACCTATCAGGACTTCCAACATGTTCTCCCCACCTCTGGTCATCTATCTTGCCTTATCTCTGTTACTTTCCCTTTCATTCACTCTGCTCTAGACTCACTTTGTCCCCCTTCCTTTAATATGTTGAACTTGGTCCCACATTTGGGCCTTTGCACGTGCTGCCCCTTCCGCTCAGAATACTCCTCTTCCAGGTACCTCACTCCCTCAGGATTTCTGGTCACAACTTGAATACCTCCATAAGGGCTTCCCTGGCCACACTGCTTCAGACATAACCCCCTCCCCGTGTGGACTGGCAAAGAGCGGGAGGGAGGTGGTCTCTCCCTACGCTGACCCAGAGTCTGATGCTCTTTAATGTTTTACCATCTTGTAACGGAGTGATCTGGAACACGTGACCTCCGGGGCCAGCAAAGGGGAGAGAGAGTTTAGAACTGACATACCAGTTCTAACCCGCCTGGGATAGAGGGATGGCACAGACCAGTTTCCTGAATAGTGCATCAGCTACAGGGAGTCAAACAGTTTTACCTAGTTGCAAAAGAGCTAGGAAGTGTAGTATTCTACATGCTCAAGAAGGAAAGGAGAACAAGACATGGGTGATTTTCTGTATCATGAACTATGAGCTGTTTCCTTGGAAATCCTTCACTGCTTGGGCAATAAAGGTTTTTGTCTCCCTATCTTATTGTTCTAAGATTCATCTCAGAGTGATTCCTTTTTATTCATCCACTCAACAAATGCTTTTTGAATGCCTCCTATGTGCCAGACATTGTGAATGATGCTGAAGATACAAGACTATGTGAGGTAACCTTATGTTCCTAGCTGCAGTGCCCCATGGTGGTGGGCACGAGAAACCACAATATGACTCCAACTGCCCCCACCTCAAGTCAGTGGCATGCTTCACATGCCCCACTGGCGTAAATTCAGGATGGACAGAACAGTCCTACTCTTCCCAGGAACACTGATGTTGTAAGGGGGTGCTCCCAATTTAAACATTCCTAAAAGGTCTTGCAGACATCTTAGAAACTTAGAGATCCATTATAGACACGTGTAGCCACATAATTCATCATGATCTCCTTTATTCAAGAAATAACAACTCATAAATGTGCATTTGCTTCTCAGAATAATGAATCAAGCACAATTTCCTTCTTGGGACCTCAGGTGGAGACCATGGACTCTTTGACTGCAATTACAGGGAAAAATCTAAACATGCTCGCAACAATAAGACTGAGTTTAATTTGCTTTTAATGTAACGTTTTGGAGTGGAAAATGTAAAATAACAATATTTATGAATACAATTTATGTAAATTAGAAAACACATATTCTCCAAACCACATAACACTATATATGCTCCAAGGAAGCAAGCATACCCGTTGTTTATGTTACACATCCTCGAATAGGTGCTTACAGAGGAGCAGGGAAAAGGAGTGGGGATCTGGATGAAGGGAGGGAAATGACAGAACGAGAGAGCATCGTGGCGTGAGCCGTGGTACTAATGCGCCATCAACTAAGGATTACTACTAAGATGTCAGATATGAATTTTACATCTTATTTTCCTTGTTTGAAGAGGCACTCAAAGACATTTGTCGAATGGACTAATGAAAAGATATCAATCTAAAATGTGTCTTTAGAGCCAAATTGCTAAGTCTTCCTTCTCCATTTCCATATTCTATTTTCTGATCTAAGCCCAGAGGTAAGTCTATAAGTACAGAAGGATGATACATCATGCCCATTGCCTGTCAAATTGACAAACAGAAAACAAAACCTATAACACTGTGTTAGCAAAAGTATGGAGAAAGGAGTGTTTTCAGGTTACCAATAGGAATGTAAAATGGTACATGGTACGTCTTTCTGAAAACCCACAGTTCTTGAGATCCATATAAATATTCATAGTCTTTAACCCAAAACTTCCATTTTCAGGAATTTCTCACAAGAAAAATAACTTACATACAATCAAATTTTATGAGCTGATGTTTGAGGCAATGTTAATTGAAATAACAGAAAATTGCAAATAACTTAAATGCCCAGCAATAAGGGTACTAGATAAATAAATTATGATATATCCATATGATAGAGTTGTATTTAATTAAAATGTAATAATAAGAAAATGTTTATAATAGATTATTAAGCAAATACAGCTTTCTAAAATTATGCCATACAATTCCAATTTTGAAAATAGGAAAGATGTACATAAATTGTTCATGGTAGATATCTCCATATTAATATATGAATTGAATGAACATTGAGTGGTGGAATTATGCATGATTTTTATATATTTTTTCCTAATATATAGGGGGTATAAATTTTAATTGGAAAATACCATAATAACAAACGTCAATGAGATTGAGAATCTGGTTATAATTCTACCTGTTATACTGTGTCTCAAAAGAATGAAAAGATCTTTCCAAACTAAATTTTTATTTTATTTTAAAATTTATGTATTTGAGAGAGAGAGAAAGAGAGCATGAGGGGGGAAGAGGGAGAGAGAGAAGCAGATTCCCCACTGAGCACGGAGCCCTACGCACAGCTTGATCCCAGGACCTGAGATCATGACCTGAGCTGAAATCAAACACTTAACCATCTGAGCCACCTAGGGGCACCCACACTTAGTTTTTATTTAAGTGGTATGCTTCCCTATTTACAGAATTGTCAGATTTTTTTAAAAATATTTTATTTATTTATTTGACAAATAGAAATCACAAGTAGGCAGAGAGGCCGGCAGAGAGAGAGGGGAGGAAGCAGACTCCCTGCTGAGCAGAGAGCCCGATGTGGGGCTCCATCCCAGGACCCTGGGATCATGATCCGAGCCAAAGGCAGAGGCTTTAACCCACTGAGCCACCCAGGCGCCCCTGGAATTGTCAGATCTTTTTCACATGTCCATCCCAATCATTACTCAGTCATACTTTACTGTGCTACTCTGAGCTACTGCATTATTCCCATGTTAATGATTATAAAGAAAACATTTTGAGGTGGGATTGTGGATAAACAAAATAGTCCCTATAATTTTCTAGATCTGATCCAAGAATTCATTAAACATTTTGTGAAGATTCTGTTTGTGATTAAGATGAAGGGAATCTGTCTTATTGTCATTGTGAGTGCGCCGTTCGGTCGTGTCAAGACAAAAACTGACAAGGCATTATGACCCATTTGAAGCTGAGAGTTATATTAAAATCCAGGTTTGCTTTCACTTAACTAATCAAGCATAATGTTATTTAAACTTTTTTTTTTACTCTGAAAAACCCTGGATGGATAGGTAGATAAGCAAGAAGCGGATGGAGTCAAAATCCAACACCAATATATGTTCTATTTTCTTAGAGATGATAGCTTATTCTAGTATCTTGTCACTTCAATAAATGGATCTTCTGGTGGTGGGGGGGGGGGGGACCTCATACACAAAACAAAAACTAGCCTGGACCCAGATTTAAAATTTACTGACAGCAAATGTTACCTTAAGAAACCACATTCTTGCCTCCTTTCCCACCCCCAGCTGCCACCTCCAACCCCATCCCCACCCCGACCCCGGAGCAGCACCAAGTTGGCGCCGGCAGCCAAAGTCAGTAAAAAGGAGCTCAACTCCAACCGTAACCCAGCCGACAAGACCTCAGAAAAAGAACAGCAAGAAACAATTAAACATATTGATGAAGTACAAAATGAAATAGACAGACTTAATGAACAAGCCAGTGAGGAGATTTTGAAAGTAGAACAGAAATATAATAAACTCCACCAACCATATTTTCAGAAGAAATCGGAATCAATCGCCCAAATCCCCAGTTTTTGGGTGACAACATTTGTCAACCATCCCCAAGTGTCTGCACTGCTTGGGGAGGATGAAGAGGCGCTGCATTCTTTGACAAGAGTTGAAGTGACAGAATTTGAAGATATTAAATCAGGTTACAGAATAGATTTTTATTTTGATGAAAACCCTTACTTTGAAAACAAAGTTCTCTCCAAAGAATTTCCTCTGAATGAGAGTGGTGATCCGTCTTCAAAGTCCACTGAAATCAAATGGAAATCTGGAAAGGATTTGATGAAACGTTCAAGTCAAACACAGAATAAAGCCAGCAGGGAGAGACAGCATGAGGCACCAGAGAGCTTCTTCACCTGGTTTACTGACCGTTCTGATGCAGGATGCAGGCGCAGATGAGTTAGGAGATGTCAGCAAAGATGATATTTGGCCAAAACCATTACAGTACTACTGGGTTCCCCATATGGATGATGAAGAAGGGGAAGGAGGAGAAGAAGAAGATGATGATGATGATGATGATGAAGGATCAGAAGATATTGATGAAGAAGGAGATGAGGGTGAAGGTGAAGAAGATGAAGCTGATGATGAGGGGGAGGAAGGAGAGCAGGATGAAGGAGAAGATGACGGATGGAACACTGATGGATCCCAACCTTCCTTTTTAAATTTTCTTCAGTCTCTGGCAGCAAGTTACCGTCTTTTTTTTTTCCTTTTTCTTTTTCTTTTCTCCACTTGTGCTCACTCGCCCTGTTTTTTGAAGTCTCCTTTTTCTCTCCCTTTATACCACAGTTCTCAGCTTATTTTGGGGGGAAAATACCTTGAGCAGAACACAGTGGGAAAAGAATCTCTACCCCTTTTTGTTCCAAATTCATTTTTTTCCCTTCCTGTCTCGACAAAAACAAAAACTTTATGGAATCAATACCACTGTGCTCTGTGGGAAAGAAGAAAAACCTTCTGGTCGCTTAGCTCTGCTGGAAGCTGGAGGGTACCAGGTCCCTGTGTAGTAGTGCATAGAATTCTAGCTTTTTTCCTCCTTTCTCTGTATACTGGGCTCAGAGATTACACTGTGTCTCTATGTGAATATGGACAGTTAGCATTTACCAACATGGACCTGTCTACTTTCTCTTGTTTAAAAAAAATAATTTAAAAAAAACTTTAAAAAATGGGGTTATAGAAAGTCAGCAAAGGGTGGGTTTGAGATGTTTGGGTGGGTTAAGTGGGCATTTTGACAACATGGCTACTCCTTTGGCATGTTTAATTGTGATGTTTAACGGACATCCTTGCAGTTTAAGATGACACTTTTTAAAATAAAACTCTCTCCTAATGATGACTTGAGCCCTGCCACTCGATGGGGGAATCAGCAGAACTTACAGGATCTTATTTGGAATTGACATTCTCTATTGTAATTTTGTTCCTGTTTATTTTTAAATTTTCTTTTTGTTTCACTGGAAAGGAAAGATGATGCTCAGTTTTAAACATTAAAGGTGTGCAAGTTGCTTTGTTACAATAAAACTAAATGTGTACCAAAAAAGAAACCACATTCTTTAATTCTACTGTAATGGATATAGTAATAAAATAAATGTGATTTTTCAGCCTATTAAACACACATCAATACAAAACTGAGGCATGCTGGTAATTAGACAAAAGGTGACTTAATCCAAGGCAAAAAGTTTGCAGTTAACATTTGGAGGGCAGTATTTTTCAATGGTTGGTTATTATTTTAAGGTGCCATTAAGATTACAAAAGTACACGACTTTTTGTTAAATGTGCACTTGCAAGTCCACTGACCGCCTGTTAACTTGAACTATTGACATCTTTGATATAATCTTTTGTTGTGTTATGTAGATTACTTGAGTTTCAATGAACAGCCTATAAGATCAGATATGTTTAAAATTCATAAATGCAGCTAATGTGAAAAACATTAAGAAATCAATGTTTATGTCTTGCTTTTTTAAAAAAAATGATAACCCTGTCTACATCTGTCTTCATTCACTGCCCTGTCTATATTCACTTCTCCAAATATAAGACATAAACCTCATTTATATCACATATTGTTATGGACTGAATGGGCCATCCCAAATTCATACATCAAAGCCCTAACCCCAGTGTAGCTATGGGTGCACCCCACTTTTGGAAAGTTCTCGTTACACCACTTCACTTTTATGAAAGACCTACATTAGTACCTGTTTTCACCAGCTGAAAAAAAAATCCAAATAGAATACCCACTGTTATGAAAAAAAGCAGTTATTGTACTAATACAGGTGTTTTGTAAAAGCAAAGTGGTATAATGAGAACTTCCCAAAAGTGGGGTATAGTCCAGGCTTCATGTCATTTCAGCTTCCAAAAGGTTTCCCAGGAACACTCTACTTTTGGATAGCTGAGGAAAACTGTATTTGGAGATGGGGTCTCTGAGGAGATAATTAAAGTTAAATGAGGTTATAAGGTTGATGCCATGATCCCATAGGGCCTTAGCATTCTTTCTTCTCCAAAACACAAAGAAGAGGTCATGTTCATACAAAAGGCAGCTGCCTACAAACCAGAAAAAGAACTCTACAAGAACTGAAATGTCCAGGACCTTTATCTTGGACTTCTAGCCTCTACAACTATGAGAAAATAAATTTCTATTGTTTAAGACATCTGGTCTACGGTATTTTGTTATGGTGGCAGAAGCAGACTAATAAATAATCATTTCATGTAATTTGTATATTTTATTGGTACTGTGCACCAAATTTGATTAAGATATTAACTGCTTGGATTCCACTAAATATATAAGCTTCTTCTACTATCTAGACTTTGAATTCATTCTGCATATTGGAAATTACAAAGAGATGGCATTTGTGCTACTATGCTCCATTCCTAAATGAATGGTCGATTACTGACTGATCACAGCATTCATTCCTACTGAATCTAGACCACATGTTATAATACTTGTCAGCAATCCAAGCAGTCACCATCAATAGATAGATACATTTATATTGATCTGTTTGCCATTCATGTATTAGACTACAAACCCATTGAGTGCTTGGATATTATCTTATCTCTTTTCTACAGTCTATAAACCTCCATGTGATAGAAGCTGAGTAAATTCTCACTGAGTTAAATAAATTGCATCCTAAATATAAGCCTTCTATAAAGAAAATTCCCTACACAGGAGCTTTGGGTCCTGAGTCAAAATAAACTTGTCTTGACTCTACACAAATTCAGGGGAAAGAGAGCAGGTTGTGTACTTTTAACTTTGATGGAATTTTTAACAAGTATGAATAATGAGTCATAATAATGATCATCATAATTCATAACAATAATGCATAATTCATAATAATGATTGGCTCATTATGCATCATTATGGAGGAAGTTCAAAGCTGGAAGATGCAAGGCGCAAAGGACTGGAAAGCCCAGCCCCTTGGCTTGAGGAACCCCCCATCTAGTTGAGGTAGCAGGTGCTTACACATGAAAATCCCGCTCACAATAAGAATAGAATGTGATAAGGGCCACTGCCAAGTAGATGGTTTTGACAATAGGAGAATAAGCATTCAGAAGAAGGAGGGAAAGATTTTCCTTTAAGGTTAAAAAGAAATTTGATAGATGAGCCAATTCCAGCAGAGCTCATTTATTTTTCCTCCGTTCTCTCATAACAAGCTCCCCTGTGGTCTTCTGTTGATTTATCAGATTAGCCTATTCCCCAAATAAAGACATAATTTCTACATGGCCCCACCCCATCATATAAAAATCAGACAGAAGAGAATGATTTTCTAAATCCTTAAGCTGCCTGGGAGATGCAGCATGTCCTCTCTTCAAAGACACAGTGCCCCATGGTCAAAGTCTTGCCATCCTGATTTGAGACCTCCGCACCCTCAATAGCAATTTGCATGAACAGAAAAGATAGGAGACTACAAAACTATCTTTGAGGCCCAAATTCTAAAAACTAACAAATTGGTTGTTTTTCTGCCTGCAGGCAGGCATTTCCTAGGGCTATACCTCAGTCACTGAGTTATGTCAGCAGTGCAGAATTTACACTTTTAACTAAGAATTTGATCTTGCTGCAGAAGAAAGAGAAATTAAGGAATCAATCCCATTTACAATTGCACCAAAAATCATACGACACCTAGGAATAAACCTAACCACAAATGAAGGATCTATTCTCTGGAAACTATAGAATACTCATGAAAGAAATGGAGGAAGACACACAAAAAAAGTAAAGACATTTTTTTGGGTTAGAAGAACAAATATTGCTAAAACATCTATGCTACCCAAAGCAATCTCCACATTCAATGCAATCCCCATCAAAATACCATCAATATTTTTGACAGAGCTGAAACAAGGAATCCTAATATTTGTATGGAACCAGAAAAGACCCTGACTAACCAAAGTTGGTGGATTCCAAGTTATATTATAAAGCTATAATCAACAAGATAGTACAGTACTAGTACAAACACAGACACGTAGATTAACAGAACCCAGAATAGAGAGCAAAGAAATGGACCCTCAATTTTATGGTCAACTAATCTCTGACAAAGCAGGAAAGAATATCCAATGGAAAAAAGACAGTCTCTTCCACAAATGGTGTTGGGAAAATTGGACAGCCACATGTAGAAGAATGAAACTGGACCATTTTCTTATGCCATACACAAAAATAAACTCAAAATGGATGAAAGACCTAAATGTGAGATAGGAACCCATCAAAATCCTACAGGAGAACACAGGCAACAACCTCTGTGATCTCAGCTGTAGCAGCTTCTTGCTAGATATATCTTGTCTGCAAAACGAAGGGAAACAAAGGCAAAAATGAACTATTAAGACTTCATCAAGATAAAAAGCTTTTTGCACAGCAAAGGAAACTGTTGACAAAACCAAAAGACAACCGACAGAATGGGAGGAGATATCTGCAAAGGTCTTATCAGATAAAGGACTAGTATCCAAAATCTACCAAGAACTTATCAAAATCAACACCCAAAAAAACAAATAATCCAGTCAAGAAATGGACAGAAGACATGAAAAGACATTTCTTCAAAGAAGAGGTACAAATGGCCAAGAGACACATGAAAAATGCCCCACATCACTCGGCATCAGGGAAATACAAATCAAAATCCACAAAGTGATACCACGTCATACCAGTCAGCATGGCTAAAATTAACAAGTCAGGAAATGACAGATGCTGGTGAGAATGCAGAGAAAGGGGAACCCTCTTAAGCTACTGGTGGGAATGCAAACTGGGCAACCGCTCTGGAAAGAGTATGGAGGTTCCTCAAAAAGTTAAGAATAGAACTACCCTAAGACCCAGCAATTGCACTACTAGGTATTTATACAAAGGATACAAACATAGTGATCCAAAGGGACACCTGCATCTCAATGTTTATAGCAGCAATGTCCGCCATAGCCGAGCTATGGACAGAGCCCAGATGCCCATTGGCAGATGAATGAAGAAGATATGGCATATATATACAATAGAATATTACTCAGACATCAAAAAAATAAAATCTTACTATTTCCAATGACATGAATGGAACTAGAGGGTATCATGCTGAGAGAAATAAATTAATCAGAGAAAGATAATTATCATATGATTTCACTCATATCTGGAATTTAAGAAACAAAATAGAGGATCATAGGGGAAGGGAGGGGAAAATAAGACAAAATCAGAAAGAGAGATAAACCTTAAAAAGATGCTTAACTATTGGGAACAAACTGAGGGTTCCTGGAGTGGGTTGGGTGGGGGGATGGGGTGGTGGGCATGAGGGAGGGTGCGTGATGTAATGAGCTCAGGGTATTATATGCAACTGTTGAATCACTGAACTCTACCTCTGAAACTAATAATACACTATATGTTAATTAAATGAACTTAAATAAAATAAGAAAAAAAATAATTTGGTCTTGTTGAACTAGTGGTAGTGAATCATCACTGTTTTTTACATTACCAGGAAAACAGCCGATTGCCCAGCACACCACAAGCAATAAGCAAATCAGCAGGACCTCTTGCTGAGGTGGGTGTTTGTTAGCATTTGATTACAGAGAGATTCTAAATTATTCTGCGAGTCTGTTGGGTTTTTTTTTTTAAGTGAAAACTAGAGAAAAAAGACAAAGTATTAAGCTTCCCACGCATGAAGACTCCAAATAGCCTTTAAGACCCTGAAACTTGTACCAAGTGGCATCCCAGGGTTTTTGGAGTAATTCACTGTAGTAGACACTAAGAGCCGTGCCCACATTACTTTATCCCTGGCAGTCATCCAGTTTATTTATAGAATGAGATAAAAGAAAAGACATATCCTCAGGCTCCATGCTGGGTTCCATAAAGAGGCATCCCTGTTTTCCTCTAAGTTTAAAAAAGCACAGAGAGAATCTTGTTTTTAAGATGTCGAGCCACATCCTCCTACCTCCAGCCCTTGACCTTGAACCCCACTGTCCTAGGAACCTGGTTTTCCAGGAAAGGACCCAGAATCTGGTTGATGGAGTCACATATTTTTGAGAATGTCAAAACGACTTCATTTCTGAGAAGAGCTGGAATTGGTAGAGCTTCCTTCGCTTCAAAAAGAGAAATGTTTCTATTACCGAGTGAATCACTTTCTCCAGCCCGTAAACAAACTGAACGAGCACTAAGGACAGAAATATTGCAAAAGGGGAGAGGGGAGGGGCAAGGGAGAAGGGAGGTAAATAGGCAGAGGACTCTTTCTGGCCCCCTCATTCGCCCACCTCTCCCAGTGCCCAAGCAGACAAAGGAACAGAAGCAAGAGCCTGTGGGCCGCGCTCCAGACCCCCAGCTCTCCCTCCCCTAGCCAGCTCTGTCGCTGAAACCACAGTGTCAGTGTTTCTCTGGCTCTTGGCAAAAGAGAAAACCCCAACAAGTGAAGAGTCCTTTGCCTGGAGTCCCAGGGATGAGAAGGAGAATGGAGAAGAGAAAAGAAGAGGAAGAAATCAACATTACTGAGCTCATAGTTAATGCCAGATGTCCTATAGTCTAATTAATTCCAACCATCAGCTAGGAGGCCCTGGAGTCAGAGGAGACCTAGATTCGAATTCCAGCTCTGCCGCTTACTAGCTCTCCGACTTTAACCTCCCTGAAAGTAGCCTCACCTGTAAAGTGGGCTTGCTTGTCACAATCCTCTAGGGTTATAGAGAAGATTACACAAGGTCATGCCCATAAAGTACTAGTGTAAAAGTGGTAGCAAAAATTTATCAAAACTTAGCTCTATTTTATAGGCGAAACATAGGACGCAGAAGGACAGGTGACTCCCTCAACCACGAGATTCCCAGGAGACGACCCATTTCCTCCTGAGATAATGCTTGGCTAGTTCAAAATGTCAGACAAGCAATGCACGTGGCTTTGAAAGCCACATGCGTTCTCTACAGTCAAGAGGCACTTATTACACTCCCTCTGTAATTGCACGAAATACTGAATTTTAGAAGTAACTTTCAGAGCCTGCATGTCAGTCCCTGCCTGCCCCAGGCCAGCCTAACACTCAGCCTGAGGACCAGCCAGCTGCATCTACCAGATGTCTTCCCCCCAAACGAGGCTCTCCTGTTGCCTTCCTCTACCTCTCCTTTGGATGGGTTCCTTTGCACAACCCGCCCCCCAACCCGAACTTCTGGCCTGTTCTTCAGCAGCAGCCCCCTCCACCACTCCTTCTGTGGGATTCTTACCCATGGATCTCGTGGTAACTGAGCTAGAATTCTCACCAAATATGATACTTAACTCTTCTACAGTTCCTGACTTCCTTAACATTACAGGGCCATCTGACTTGTTCACTAGTTCTAGTGACATCCATCACTTTTGCCCTGAGGCAGAGAAAGGCGATGCACAATTCTTGGGCCTAATTTCTCCTGCTGCGGAGCACAACGTTTACAGGACCCAGACTGAAAGAGTGAAGCCTTGGTTGGCTGGGGTTCCTGAGAGGCTGTGTGGAGCAGGTCATTACGCCAGGCCACCCGGATACTTCGTCTAAGACAAATTCTGTTCAAACCCTGATTTGGGGCTGTGTGTTATTCCTGCATAATATAGTACGTCCTAATTTAGACGTCAAATTCAATCCCTGCCGGTAAATTAGAATTGGGTCTCTTGCTCTTGGCCACCTCTCCGAGATTCTCATACTGGGTCCCACTTTGCCTCTCTGATTCCAGCAGACTCTGCAGCACATGCAGAATGTGAAGTTCTGGGGCACCTGGGTGGCTCAGTGGGTCAAAGCCTCTGCCTTCCACTCGGGTCATGATCCCAGAATCCTGGGATAGAGCCCTGCATTGGGCTCTCTGCTCAGTGGGGAGCCTGCTGCCTCCTCTCTCTCTGCCAGCCTCTCTGCCTACTTGTGATCTCTGTCTGACAAATAAATAAATAAAAATCTTAAAAAAAAAAAAAAAAAAAGAATGTGAAGTTCTAGTCATCATCCTGGAGCTTATCATTTGCCTCCCTCCTTCCCTTTCTCCCCACAAATCCTACCTCATCCCCAAAGAGGTCAGGAGGTAATCCAGCTGGGGATTTGCTCAGTCACCAGAATAGGGAACAGAACAGGGAGTTTCGAGCTGGTGCAGGGAGTCTCTAGATAGAGCAAGGAGGAGAAAAGGAGAGAAAGAGTTGACATTTTAGAAATCGGGGTAAGTGAGCTAAATCTGAGCGCTGCTCAGAAGTAGGAATTAAAGTCTTAGAGTCTTGGAGCTGGTGTTTGTTTTAGGATGGAACAATGAGGCCGAAGGGAAAGTGGGGCATGGTCCAAAGTGGATGGTCCTGGGCAAGTCCTTCTTGCTTGGTTTGTGCATGTGGCTCACCTCTGTTGGGTCAGTGGGTACATTTGTGGAGGTAATTCTGGCTGGCCTCAAGAATCAGTGTCTGCCAGCACAGATGCCCTGACCAATCTACCATGCCAGGTGATCTGCTAAAACCTATCACGCTTGCAAATGCACAGGGTTTATTCCATGCTCTTCAAGGCAGGGTTCCTCTTTCCCCCCAAAGCCACCACTTCACACATCTCTCTCCTGTGGGCTCCAACCCAACACGCTTATTATGACTTGTTTCTTATTCTAAAAGCTTATTCACTTGTGTAATGCAATTTCCCCAGAATAAGCACAGAACTAATTGAGGGACTTAATGACTAATTTCTCAAGCCAAACAAGATGTTCGCATAACCTTTTTAACATCCGAGTTTGTGACCAGATTGTCTGATTCGTCTATGAAAGCAAAAATCACACCTTACACCCCAAGTAGCATCAAAAATCAATGTGCAGTGGAAAAGTTAATTAAGGTTAAGAAATATTAATTATCCTTTTTGATCTTTTCATTTAAAAAATCCATTCTTCCTTCATTTGCTCTATTTTCAAAGCTCAACTGTAGATGATGCATCTCTGAATTTACAAGGCTATAAGCAGTGATAGTTACAAGATAAATCTACGTATCACACACTGAATATTCAATGACAAGCAGCGGACTGCCCAGCGGCGCCTCTATTATTGATACCCTGCATATCTGGAGAGATTGTAAATCTTTGCTTATGGGCCAAATTAAAATTGTGATTAAATGTAAAGTCAAAAAGCCTTTTACTTCAGGCCCAGGAAGTAGTGATAGAAGATATTGTCACCATGGAGCTTTCTAAAATTATCCATTTTAAACAAAGCCAAAAGACTTTACCATGAAGGAATACCAAGTCACCTCTAGAGTGGCTCTCCTATCACTAAATTCCACCTGACTGGATTTAAGAGCAGATTTATCTTTGAAAAATTGCTTTTTCACTCAGTGCACATGGGACCCCATATATCCCTTTCACCTTCTGCCAACGCAATACTGCTCATTCCTACTGAAACTGGGGAAGGCAGGAATTTATGAAAATGTGTACATTTAAAATCTGAAATCATAAGATATCTTCAAATTCTAAACCACTCTCCTGTATACAAAGCTAGTGCTACTGTTAGAACCCATGGAGGTGGTTTCAAATTAATTTTCTTTTTTTTTAAGATTTTATTTATTTACTTACAGTCAGAGATCACAAGTAGGCAGAAAGGCAGGCAGAGAGAGGAGGAAGCAGGCTCCCTGAAGAGCAGAGAGCCCGATGTGGGGCTCGATCCCAGGATCCCGAGATCATGACATGAGCTGAAGGCAGAGGCTTTAACCCACTAAGTCACCTAGGCGCCCCTCAAATTAATTTTTCATTGTGCTTTTCAGACCACATACCAGTTTTATTTGGTGTTTTTAGTGCATTAAATGGTGAGTATACCATCTAACAGACAAACCAAGTTGGAATGGGGTAGCTTATCAGAGATGAAGCCCCTACCCAGCTTTTATAATCGTAGTGGATTCTACTTCTCTTGTGAGAAATTTCTGGGGGGTGTTGTCCCTAGATGGGGAGGTGTGAGCACTCCAGCACCCGTTAAGGCAGTCAATCTTATAAAAAGAAGCCTGAGTACTCCCTCATCCAGGGCCCTGGACCATGCATTGTTACTCCCTCACTCACCTCTACAATCCAGGGACTTCTTACTGCAAATGATTCTAACTCTGCCTAATATCTTTCTTCTCTGGGGGTGAGCGAGTCTGCTAGGGAAGTAATGCCTCCAGGAGAAGTGCTCAGCCAATGACCAATGAGGACTGGGTGGACAGACTGACTGTTATTGGCCTCTCAGCAGAAATAACTCTGAAGCATATTCTATACTTACTACCTTCTATCGTTCTCCAGGAGGGTTGAGCTTCAGTTGCCCAGGATACCTGATATGTGTTCTTCAGTGGCTTCCTTTACCTCCTCATTTCACTTCTCAACCGGCTTGCCAGTATCTCCTCATTGCCTCCTAAAATAAACTCCTCGGAGTTGAACCCTTGTCTAGCAGTCTGTTTTGGGAGAAATCCAAAGGCAATTCCTTTGTGCTTCTGAGGATTCAAAAAGAAAAGCTATCTGCCTCCAAGTGATGGATACCTAGACAAAGAAGGGTCATTAATTCTGGGTCCATGAGATGATGAACAAAAGAGTCACCCCTGATTCTAAGTTGGCTGCTGCCAGAGTCCTGGGTGGTACTTTTGTGCAGAAACGTGAATAAGAATACATCTTGGAGTCCAACTGCAAGCAGTGTGACTATGGTTAGCCTGAGGGAGTAGGATCATATCCCCAAGACTTGCAGGAGGAAAAGCAGGGTTCAATCACCTCTCCCTTCACAGCAAGTAACCAGAAGGCAGTGCAACCCTGAATTTTGAGAAGCAACATAATTTGGTGATGGGAAGCATCAACCACTATGGTTACTGAGTCCAGTGATACTCCACTTGGTTACAAAGTCTGGAGCAAGCATTATGGCTGTGCTATCCAATATGATAGCCGCTAGTCACATATGGCTACTTAAATTTGCATCTAAATTAGTGACAATTAAATAAAACTAAAAGTTCAGTTTTTAGTTTGAGCTAGTCACATTTCAAGTGTTCAATAACTACACGCAGATACTCTCATGGCAGAAATTTCTATTGCAAGTAGCCTCCCTACTTATTGGGTATTTCAGGAAGAGGGGAAATCTCCAGGAAGAAAGACATAACAAACATTTTGACCATAAGGGACCTAATGTACACTGTGGGGATTAGTGTTATACATAACTAAGGGAGAAAATATTAAATGTTCTTATTACAAAGAAGAAATGGTATTTCTAGGAGGAGATGGAGGTGTTGACTAATGTTCCAGAGGTAACCATTTCACAATACAGAAGTGTATCAAATCAATGTGTTCTACATCTTAAACACACATGATAGTATATGTCAGTTATATCCCAATAAACCTGGAAAAATAAAGAGGAATAAAAGGTATTAGGATAATCATTAAAATAATTAGAAGACATGCCTTTATCTTCACCCTAAGTTTGTGAAGTTCATATAAGTTATAGAATTACAGAAGTTACAGAATTATTACAAGGGCCTAGAAATTATATAGGCCAACCTCCTGACCTAATGTTTTACCAGCTAGCATGAAAATAAGAGCAGTGTACCTGTGACTACTGGAAGAAGTAAGACACGAATGTTAAGGGAACTAGAAAATCCCTATTGTGAATTCAAGAAGCAGAGGTTAATTTTAATTGGGATCAATATGATAGGCAAGGAAGGGGTGACATCGTCAATAAGGCTTGAAATCTATGTAGGATTTCAGTAGGTGGAAAAGTGAGGGGAGGAGGGGCACTCTGTTCTAAGAGGGAGGCAACAAAAGGAAGGTTTAATAGCTGGCATGTCTAGTAGTGAAGAGTAAAAATGGACCAATGGCCTGGGTCCTCTAGAAGGAGAACCAAGAGAATCAAATGGGTCTCCTTCCCAGCACAAAGCCAGAACTAAAGGTAGACAAGACTCCAGATGTTTCCCTCCATTTATTCATCCTTCGCTAGCGATCGTCAGACGACAACGTCTGATTTCTCATCCCGAGATGGGCCCCAAGTGTTCCAGTGACCTATGCCCTCAGGGACAGCCCTTGTCTAAAATTCTGAATGTCTTCAGACTAATTCGGATAAACTACATGACGGTGGTCCCTCCACTCATCCATTCAGAGCAAATGAAGAGACTACTCTCTTAGATGGTATGACTGCAGAAGAATGCTCTGTTATGATGCTATGCATCATAGCTCAGAGGGTAGCTCACAGAATCAAAGAAAAATCTTATCTCCTGAGCTTTGAGCAGGACAGGGAGCGCAGCCCTAAAGACCTCAGAAGAAAATGGAAACATGCACATCCCCTGGGCTTTCCCCACCTCGCCTTTGTGCTACTCTCCCAGGGTGCTCCTTATCCTCTCTGTCTGCATACAAGCTCCATCGCCCAGCTGTGGACACGGCACCATCTTGGCAAATTAGCCTCCCTGTGGTTCTATCAGCAGAGTGGGGCAGCTCCCATTTAAGAACTCCCAAGGGAAAGCTCAGGGCCATCTCTACACCCATCACTGCGTCCAGGGAGCTAGGGACATGTAAAGTGATGCCAGTCCTTGTTTAGACCACATGACCAGGGTTGTGGGGAGAGGAGGACACCCCCCCCAAAAGAAGGGAATAGGAAATGGAAGATATAACTTGGCTCAGACATGACCACTCAGGGTAACAGTTGTGATCAGCCACTCCAGCTGGAGTATAGGATATAGGGAGCATTTAGAACAGACTTTTGAGGGGCACCTGGGTGGCTCAGTGGGTTAAAGCCCCTGCCTTCGGCTCAGGTCATGATCCCAGAGTCCTGGGATCAAGCCCCACATCGGGCTCTCTGCTCAGCAGGGAGCCTGCTTCCCCTCCTCTCTCTCTGCCTGCCTCTCTGCCTACTTATGACCTCTGTCTGTAAAATAAATAAATAAATAAATAAATAAATAAATAAAATCAATCTTAAAAAAAAAAAAAAGAAAGAACAGACTTTTGAGGAAAGGAGTGGGTGGGGGCAAGAGTTTACAAAGTCTCTAGCTAGAGAGCTATCCTAAGATGTACAAGAGGCCTGATGTTAGCCAGACCTTGTCCTGCTCCTTCTTCATTCTTATAATCCTGGGGCTACAGCAAAGATTACAATTGTCCCCAGTTTGCCAAACTACCCATAAAATGCAAAGCACAGAGTGCTTCTGTAGGAACCATGCTGCCATCCAATACAAAACCACACCCTGATTCCCATCTACTCCTATATTAGTTTTAAGATATGTTTCAGACATACTTTGCATCTTTCACTAAGCAAATGTATTTTCTAGGGTTTAAATAATAAACAAATGAAAAATGTGTCAGTGTGATAGACAGTAATATATTTTAAGACACAAAGAGGTTAAAACTGGGCACCTGGGTGGCTCAGTGGGTTAAGCCGCTGCCTTTGGCTCAGGTCATGATCTCAGGGTCCTGGGATCGAGTCCCGCATCGGGCTCCCTGCTCAGCAGGGAGCCTGCTTCCCTCTCTCTCTCTCTCTCTGCCTGCCTCTCTGTCTACTGTGATCAATCTCTGTCAAATAAATAAATAAAATCTTTAAAAAGAAAAAAAAGAGGTTAAAACTAAGGGAGATCCTAATTTGGGAAATCCACTCCAGGAGACAGTGTTCTTGGGGGGAGACAAAGTGTCCAAATCACACATGGTATCTGGTGGTGGCTACTCACTACATAGAACCAGAGGCACTGCTGACCTTTTGTAACAGAACCAGTGTGAGTTTGATCCTTGATGGGTCAGAAACGGTAGCAGGTAGAGCTGTCCCACAAAGTAAACTTTATTTGCAGGAACTACGGAGATCACCAAAGCCATGACTCCCTGAGCAAGGGTGAATGGATTCCTTTTATTTAGGGTTACAATAACTACTTAGACAGGAAAGCCTTGTCACCGCATGTAGAGGGGGGCATGAGGTCACACATGTGTCTTAAGGAAGCATGCCTATACACACATTGTTTGTTATGTAAATGAGGCTTGTGTTCCTCTTTGGGTGGAGGTTTTAATATTACAATGAGATAAAGGTAGTCATTGGTCACACTAGCGGCCACTCCCTGGTCCATCTGTGCAGGCACAAGTCAGGGGTTAAGTTCAAACTGACCCAGATGCCCTGGGTCCAGCTGGAGGTCTTGTCAGGGCAGTCCCTATCATTGGAGGGATGGTTTCACGTTCCAGTCACCCGAGTTATGAGATAAGGTGGAAAGAAGAACTTAAGGGAAAATGCGGGACAAAGGTTGGTGAGTATAAGCAGGTGGGCCAGTCTAGCTGGTGACACTTATCGTGCGTGGCACCTACAATGAATGGTTTACCACATTCGCCCAAAAATAAATGCATCCCTGCATTTATTAAAGAGAATAAAACTTTCAAAATCCTTTGGAGAGAAGAGCATATTTTAGCTGAACCTTCACCTTCCAGAAAGCGCTCCTCTACTGTAAAGGGGACAGTGTTTCATAGCCATCTTGTGGGCCAGATCAGAGAAGTCACCCCTGTCTTCAAACAGAGACAAGGGATCCCACACATGGTTTGTTCACAAACTATGCGTGCCTTGGATATCACTTCTGACTGCCAAACTTCTGGATGTTTCCACACTGGCCAAAACCAAATTGAAAATTTGGTACAAACTGTGTAGAAACCAAAAGTAAATGCATCATTTGCTTTTAAAACCAGCTTTTTGTCCAGACTTCCATAGAGCTCTACTACCCCTCATAATACCACCATTCTGTCTCTGAGACTTCGAACCCCATCTCTAGATGACTTGCATTTAAGCCCCTGTGTGGTCACAAAGCCTAGCAGTGCTTCATCCTAGCTCCTTCTTAGCTCATCCTTTCTGTTCATCCTCACCAGTTCTTCGTTACCCTGGGGCCCCAGAGCCAAGTCTGGCCCATCACCTGCTTTTGATGAATAAAGTTTTACTGGAACACAGCCATACTCATTCTTTTCTGTATCGCCTATGGGTACTTTCACACCAAAACAGCAAGGTTGAGTGGTTAAGACAGAGACCGGCCCTGAAAGCTCAAAATATTTATTCTTAGGCCCTTCACAGAAAATGTTTTCTAACTCCTGCAGTTTAATATTGCAAACAGTCTGCCCAGCCTTAACTTCTTTCCAGTTCTCCCTACTTTAAAAAAAAAAAAAAATGCCCTAATCCAAAGCCCGTACCACTGAATTACCCTACCAATGGTTCTTAACACACACCCACACACCCAAACATACAGTTTTCAGAAAGTTTGTAAAAATCTTATTGCACTTAGAAGAATTCCCAATCAATAGTATGTTCTACATGATTGGGCATGGCTTACTCCATCTTCCCTGTTGCCTCTCTCCTCCCTTATCATATTCCAGCCATGCTAGTCTTTCTCCTTCCTTTCAGGTACCAAGCAATTCCTACTCCAGACCCTTCACAGCTACTGTTCCCTTTTCACCAACACTCTTCCTCATCCACTTCCATCTGGACAACACCTCTCATCCTTCAGGTCTTTGGCTCAATGTCCTCTCCTCAGCCTGATGTGGGGCTCGATCCCAGGACCCTGGGATCATGACCTGAGCCGAAGGCAGAGGCTTAACCCACTGAGCCACCCAGGTGCCCCTCCATGTCTATTATCTTTTGCTTGAGGGTCTACAACTAGTTTGTTAAAAGAGAGAGAAGTTTCCCCTAAAAGCACTGAAAAGGGTAAAACGACAATACATCTATATGTGTGTGTGTGTGCGCATGCGCC
This sequence comes from Mustela nigripes, assembly GCF_022355385.1. Classification (NCBI taxonomy): domain Eukaryota; kingdom Metazoa; phylum Chordata; class Mammalia; order Carnivora; family Mustelidae; genus Mustela; species Mustela nigripes. The sequence continues at coordinate 65,749,477 of NC_081563.1, forward strand.
CG
>NC_081563.1:65749488-65758400 GCF_022355385.1 Mustela nigripes
TGTGTGCTTGTCCTCTCCCTTCTTGCTCATATAATGAATGTAGCTTCAGATTGCTATCACTGCTTCTATTCATAATGAGTTTGTTATTGACAAACATGGATTTTACTTACTGGATTATTATCTGCCTCCCTGTCCATAATAGGTCTAGAGGGTCAAGCATTATGTCCATTTATCTCTCATTCCACATCTACCACCTGCCAAAGAGTATTCTTTCAAATGAGGGGTGTTTTGTTCATTCCCAAATAATATTCATTCTCTGGCCTAGTGTGATACGGCTGTAGTCTACTTTCCAGTCCTAACTGCATAGCTCACTCCAGGTAAACCGAGATCATCATCATTTCCCACATTACCCACTATGCTTCCTTACCTCTAATGCCTCCTTGTTTCTCTCCAACACTACTTCCTCTATCATAGTTGCCCAGGAAGGCCTTTACCTTCCAGGCTTAATTCAAACAATTATTCTGGGAAATGATATTATAATGAAACATGTTTGAATAATGTAAAGTCAAAGACATACTTTGTAAAGATGTTTCCTACAGCGACCTTGAAGATACATAGTTTGATGCCCTCATGCCAAAGTCAATGAAATAATAGCGAATTTTACACGAGCTACGCAAAAATGTTTTCCAAGTCTAATTCTCTGACAGGCTTCATTCAGGGACAAACGTTAGCGTATAGATGGATGGCAAGCCTTCAGGTTGTTTTCCATTATTTCTCTTGGTCCTGGCTTTGAAAGTAATTGAGTACTGATGGGTACTAAGAGGTATCCTCATTCCATGCTTCAGTTCAGCTGAGCTAGAAATACGATTGATAACCTTGTGTAAAATCCAAAGAGCCTAAGATTCATGTCTACAAAAAAGACCAACACCCATTCAGTGGCAATTCAGTGATAGGAGAAAACATCCTTATATCAATCATGATGACATGCTGAACCTAGGAGACAGCAACCTGTCTACTAAGAGCATAATAAATAATATACTTATCCTAGTCATGAAAAAAGAATATTTCCATGTCTATTACCTTTTTTTTAAAAAGATTTTATTTATTTATTTTTTTTGACAGAGATCACAAGTAGGCAGAGAGGCAGAGAGAGAGGGAGGAAGCAGGCTTCCTGCTGAGCAGAGAGCCTGATGTGGGGCTCGATCCCAGGACCCTGGGATCATGACCTGAGCCGAAGACAGAGGCTTAACCCACTGAGCCACCCAGGTGTCCCTCCATGTTTGTTACCTTTTGCTTGAGGGTCTACAACTAGTTTATTAAAAGAGAGAGAAGTTTCCCCTAAAAGCGCTGAAAAGGGTAAAAAGACAATACATCTGCGTGTGTATGTGTGTGTGTGTGCGCGTGCACCCATGTGTGCTTGTCCTCTCCCTTCTTGCTCATATAATGAATGTAGCTTCAGATTGCTATCACTGCTTCTATTCATAATGAGTTTGTTATTGACAAGAACCCCTAGAAATTTTTATGTTGTTGCTAATCACATATTTCTGTTGTTTGCTTATCAGTTATTTCAGGACCCAAGAACCGGAATGTATACACACAAACTCATGCCTACCCAAACTTTGTTCTCCCACATAACTTTATGTCAAGTGCAAATGTTATAGGTATAGGCTCCATGACTTTATTCAAGCCATTCAAACTCTGTTAAGTCCAACAAGGGTCAAACTAGCTTTGCCACACCTCTTATCTTTCCAGCTGACATTCCTTAACAATGAGTACACTAATCAATGACTAAACAAGGTGTTTTGCCCTCAAATCCAGTTTTTTGACATGAAAACATTAAACAAACAATACTGACCTCCTGGTATGGACCAGGCACCCTGATAGGTACTAAAATTTCAGCAATAAAAAGGAAAAAAGTTGGGGTGCCTGGGTGGCTCAGTCAGTTGAGTGTCTGACTCTTGACCTCAACTCCAGTCTTGATCTCAGGGTCATGAGTTTAGGCTGCCTGTTGGGCTCCATGCTAGACAGGGAGTCTACCTTAAAAAAAAAAAAAAAAAAAGACAAGGAAAAAAGAAAAGGGCCCATTTCTAACCTAATGAAGCATCTAGCGAAGGCTATAAAGATATTGAATAAGAAATAACATTTATTGAAATTTGCACTACATTAAGCACTTTACATGTATTGTGTCATTTAATCCTCACAGAAATAAACCCTGAAAAAAAGCACGATTATTTATATAGAAGAAAACTAAAGTTCAAGGGATTAAGTAATTTGCCCAAAGCCTCTGGAAAGTGGTGGAAACAGGATTCAAACCCAGGTGATCTGTCTCCAAAGATGGCACATTTAACACTTCTACTATTTAAGATCACCACCATGTTTGCCCACAACCTGTGCACCACACAACTTAGAGGAGGATAGCTCAAATGACTACAGTCTACATAATCTCATACAGCAGACTGAACCCAGACACACCACCATATTGCCTCAACCTGTGATTTTCCTACTCTTGGTGTCTAAGACAAAAATAAACACATAAATGGAAGGATATGAAATGGAAAATTTTCCAGAAAGACACAAACTACTGAAATTGACTCAAAGAGAAATGGAAAGTCTGAATAGACTAATAAGGAGATTAAATTAATAATTTGGAAACTACCCACAAAGAAAAGCACAAGCCAGCACATCTTCACTGGTGAATTCTAGCAAAACAATTAAAGAAGATATGATACTGGCACAAAAATAGACACATATAGATCAATAGAATAGAATAGAAAGCCAGGAATGAACCCATAACTATATGGTCAATTAATATTCAGCAAATGGGGAAAGACTATCCAATGGGGAAAAGTCTCTTTAACAAATGGTGCTGTTGCAAAAGAATGAAACTGGACCATTTTATTACAACAAACAAAAAATAAATTGAAAATTGATTAAAGACCTAAGTATGAGACCTGAAACCATAAAAATCTTAGAGGAGAACACAGGCAGTAACTTCTCTGACATCAGTTGTAGCAACTTTCTTCTAGTTATGTCTCCTGAGGCAAGGGAAACAAAAGCCAAAGAAAATTGTTGGGACTTCATCAAAACAAAATCTTCTGCACAGCAAGGGAAACAATCAACAAAACTAAAAGGCAACCTATGGAATGGGAGAAGATATTTGCAAATGACAAATCTGATAAATGATTAGTATCCATAATATATAAGGAATTTATAAAATTCAATACTCAAATGAATAATCCAATTAAAAATGGGCAGAAGACATGAATAGACATTTTCCCAAACAAGACATAGAGATGGCCAACACACACATGAAAAGATGCTCAACATCATTGGTCATCAGGGAAATAAATACAGATCAAAACTACAATGAGATATCCCTTCACATCCATCAGAATGGCTAAAATCAACAACATAAGAACTAATAGGTATTGATAAAGATGCAAGGGAAAAAGGAACCCTTTCACACAGTTGGTGGAAATGCAAACTGGTACAGCTACTTGGAAAACAGTATGGAGTTTCCTCAAAAAGTTAAAAATAGAACTATCCTACAATCCAGATATTGCACTACTAGGTACTTACCCAAAGAATAGGAAAATACAAATTCAAACAGATAGATGTACCCTAATGTTTAAAGGGATATATTGCATTGCCAGGGTTTATAGCAGCCTTATCTACAATAGACTAATTATGGGAACAGCCCAGTGTCCATTGACTGATGAATGAATGAGGAAGATGTGAGATAGATCTATCTATCTTCCTCATATATACATCATATATATATACATATATACATCATATATAGAGAGATAAATATGATGTAATATTACTCATATTTACTCATACCATAAAAATGAATGAAATCTTGCCATTTGCAATGACATGGATGGAGCTAGAGAGCATAATGCTGAGCTAAATAAGCCAGTCAGAGAAAGACAAATACGATGTGATTTTACTCATATGTGGAATGTAAGAAACAAAACAATCAATGGAGGAAAAAGAGAGAGAGAGAGGCAAATCAAGAAACAGACCTTAATTATAGAGAACAAACTGATGGTTACCAGAGGAGAGAGGGATAGGGGGATGGGTGAAGTAGGTCATGGCGATTGAAGAGTGCACTTGTGTTGTGTGGAAGTGTTGAATCACTATGTTGTACACCTGAAACTAACATTACACTGTATTTTAGCTAACTGGAATTAAAAAAAAAAAAACTTTTAAAAAAGAAAAAGTAAACAAGAATAATCCCAAATCATTACAGATGCTATCAAAGAACAGAAGAGAAGGGAATACTTCATAACTCATCCTATCACACCAAAAGCACAAACAGTTGAAGGAAAAAAAGGTAAATTGGGCATATTTTGTACTGCAAAAGAACACCACAAAAAAAGTAAAAAGACAACACACAGAATGGAAGAAAATATTTGCAAATTATATAACAGATAAGGGACTAGAATGCATTTTACACACATGCGCGCATGTGTGCACACGCACACACATACACACCCCTCAATAATAAAAAAAACAGGTAACCCAATTTAAAAATGGGTTAAGTGTTTGAATAGACATTTCTCCAAAGATGACATACAAATGGACAATAGGCACATGAAAAGATGCTCAATAATATTATCCACCAGGAAAATGCAAATGAAAACCACAAGATATCACTTCACATCCACCAGGATGGTCAAAATAAAAAAGATAGATAATAACAAGTGGTATATCTAGATGGATAATATTGATATTATTGGATAATGAATTATCCCATTCCAATAATATAATGGAATATTATTCATTGATAAAAAGAAACAAAATTCTGATCCTGCTACAACAAGGATGAATCTTGAAAACTTTGTGCTAAGTGAAAGAAGCCAGTCACAAAAGGCCACATGTTATCTCATTCCACGATATAAAATGGCTAGATTACACAAATCCATGGATACAGGAAGTAGATTTGTAGTTGTCTAGGGCTGGAGGGATTGGGGGGAAATAAGCATGATTGCCCATGGGTACAGGTTTCTTTTGGGGTTGACAAAAACATTCTAACATGGGTTGCGGTGATGGTTGCATCTGTGAATATACTAAAAATAACTGAATATACTAACAATAACTGTAAATGGGTGAATTGTAGGATTTATGAGTTTATCTTAATAAAAGTTGTGAATAACAAGTGATGGAGTGAAGGAAGGAGGAAGAGAGAGGTCTTTTTAAGTATCTAATATTACATACTCCTTTATCTCTCCCCAAAATCCCAATAAAATGGTGATAAAAGAATTTTTTTTTTAAGATTTTATTTATTTATTTGACAGAGAGAGATCACAGTAGGAGAGAGGAAGGGAAGAGATCACAGAGAGAGGAAGGGAAGCAGGCCCCCTGCTGAGTAGAGAGCCCGATGTGGGACTCGATCCCAGGACCCCGAGATCATGACCTGAGTCGAAGGCAGCGGCTTAACCCACTGAGCCACCCAGGCGCCCCGATAAAAGAATTTTTTAAAAGGACATAATCCTTCAGGGACAAATATTATGGGAGAAGAGAGCACAGCAAATGGAAGATGCCAACACAATTTTGGGTGTTGGAAAGTAGGTGCCTGAGCATCACCTTGACCTAGCAGACTGAAGAAAACTGAAAACCAAACCTGTAGGAGAAGACAGGATAGAATACTTACACTCTAGAAATCTCCAGAAAGGCTCACAAATTGGAGGCATCAATTAATTCTGAAGAAATTGGAAGCATCAATTAATTCTGAAGACCACGGTAGGGAATAAGGCTGAAAACTGGAGTGCAGATCAAACGTTTATATAAGATGTAATTAAATCCCCTTCCTAAACCCATGAAGCTAGGCTACAAAGTCCACCGCCACCCCCACTCTGCTGCCTTCGATGGAGAGAGACAAATGGCTTCCTCTTTTTATTTTTTTATGTAATGTAAAAAATCGTAATGTAATGTAAAAAAATGGAGGTATGACATCTAATATTATATTAGTTTCAGGTATACAACATAAATGAGTCCATATTTTTATACACTGCAAAATAGTTGTAAGTCTAGTTAATATTCATCACCTTGCATACTCACTATTTTTTTTTTTTTCTTCTGATAAGAACCAACAAGTGGTTTCCTTTCTACAGAAGAGGCAGGTCTCAGACTCTGGACTCAAGGGACCCAAGACACAGAAGAGGGAGGAGTGAGAAGGTCAACTAAAAACAGGAGAATTGAATACAATGCTCTGTATTAAAAGGCAAAGTCTAGGAATGTCCTAGAAAGAAAACAAAATGGCAAAGAGCTGGGAAATAAGAAAAAAGACAAGAAAATTGGAGCATCAATCCAGATGGTTAAACATTAAAATAACAGAAGTTCCATGGATAGGTGGGTAGACAACGAGTTCAGAGAAAACAGAGAGCAGAACCTCATAAAAGAAGTAAGGCAGGTGCACATGGGTGGTGCAGTCAACTAAGCATCTGACACTTGGTTCAGGCTCAGGTCATGATCTCAGGGTCATGAGATTGAGCCCCGTGTCTGGCTCCACACTCAGCACGGAGTCTGCTTGAGATTCTCTCTCCCTCCCTCTCCCCCACCCCTCCCCTCTCTCAAATAAATAAATATTTAAAAAAAGAAAGACTGCAATAAAATTCCCAGAACATCAGAGAATATGTTTCTAAATTGAATAGACCTACCAGGTTTCCATCCCTATGAAATTTCATAGCTCTAGGATTCTGGAAGGCAATGGAGCAGGGTCTTCAGAGTCTAAGGGAAATTCTGTCCAACACAGAATTCCTCAGTCAGCAAAATCATTAGTTAAGTGTGAGGGTAGAATGTAGACCAAGAAATAGAAAGTCATGTCATCTAAATTAAAAAAAAAAAAAAAATGGGATTCAACACCAGAGAGAAGCAAAGAAAATGCCCAGGGAGCTGGTACAGAGAGCCCCTGGGTGACAGCTGAGCTTCAGGCCCTGAGAGTGGAGAGCCAAGAGCTACAGGATGGACAGGAATAAGGGGGAGGAGGAATCTGAGAGTTAGGGAAGGTTGAAAGAGGGACATGGAGCAGGGCGGGTGTGCAGAAATGACCTGAAGAGATGACTTGATAGAGAATTTTCAGACTTCAGGCCTTAAGGGATGAGCTAAGTGAATAAATAAACACAGCCAATCAACAGCTTTAAAGAAAAGAGAGGGCTCTACAGGAAAAGGATAAATTTAGAAGTACATAATTATAATTTAATTGTAGGGTCCTTCCGAGCAACCTTATAAATCTTTCTCTTCTTCCCCACCCAAGTTTTAAATAATTTGATAAGTAAAAGTAGGAATTCAGATCACTTTGTTTTTCTTCTTCATGATAAAGGTTTATTTGGCTAATGTAACTTTGTTTTGAGAGCCAAATTGGCTTTGAACCCCAGAATTAGGCAGATTTCCCCACCCAGGCAGGGCAGTGCTCCAGGCAAAGCTTGCTTCCAGTGGGCAGAAGGACAAAGGGCTGATCCTAATCTACCATCCAGATGAAGCTGCTCCTTCTCCCCTAGAGAGAAGGGAGTAATCACCAAGTGAAGGGCAAGAAAGAACCCAGAATGTTTAGGGGAAATCCCACCTCCTGGAAGAAGACGATAGGAGCAGGGAACAGGCTCCCCCCAACCCCAACAACGCCAACATAGTGATTTCACCAGAAATTGTAACAGAGCAGTGTAAGTGTGAAGGAATGCAGGCGTTTATGATCGTAGAAACATACCACAGCTAAAGCCCTATCTTTATAACAGAAATTCAATGCAGAGTGTCAAAATGGAAAGTCAAGAAGCAACAGCAAAACATACTAGGTGGCAGTAAGTAGCTACAAATAGCTAAAAAGGGTTCCAGGAGTTAAAGGAGGCAGCCTTGGGGAGAAAAGTCTGGGAGGGGAGATGCAGAGCAGAGAACTCCTGCCCCTTCCATACTAACACGTGTCTGTCCTGCTGTTGGACTTCTCAGACGTTGAGTTAGGTCAGAACCTATGAAATTGCCAATATTTGACCATTTATGGCTTTTTAAAAAGGCAATGCTATATAGTCAAATAGTTCATCTAGAAATGTAACAGAAATTTACTTCGGAAAAGCTTTACAATGAAAGGAAAAGGAACAACGCATTGCCCCAGGATCCTTCCCTGTCCCTCTGCCTCTAGGCCAACGTGTGAGCCTCCCCAGAACCCGTCACACTGTGCTGCTGACCTTGCACTAGCTGGTGCCTCCACAGTGTGGAGATCACCTGTGTGCCTGTCTCCCCTGCTGGTCACGACTCCTTTGAGGGGGGGACTCTGTTTATCAGGCTGTCCGCCAAGCAAAAGGCACAGAGCAGGACCCCGTATTTTCTAAAACAACCCTTGCGGGGTGCTTGGAGCAAATGCTTCCTTTCCCAGGGGTTTAAACTAATCTTTCGTTGGTCTATATTAGGATTTCCCTCATTCACCCCAAACACACTACTTTGAAGTTTGTAGAATCTCTGTCTAGTCTCCTTTTTTAGGAAAAAACAAAACAAAACAAAAATAAAAAACTTCAAAGCCAAAAACCCATTTTCCCATCCCTGGATTCCCCACTACCCGTCTGCAGGTTCTCCCAGAAGCTGGGGTGTCCTGTGTCTCTGTCCAAACACCTGACCTCCCTGGGGAGCTCGGCTCTCCGGCTGCAGATGGAGCCACCAGATCTTTCCTCTTCCCTCCTCTTAATGACATGGAACTTCAACAAATTAACTTCATCTCCCTAAGTATAAGGATCCTAGTAACTAAATAAGACAGTGCCTGAAACCATAGAGGAATAGAGTTATTGGCCAAATTAAATGAGATCACGCAGGTAAAACACTGAGCACTGGGAGCATCCAGATGCGTTCCTGGTACCATCTGAAAGATACTCGGCTCCCCCAGGCTGGGCTTCCTTTCCCTTTCATCAATGTTTGCTCTGTGCTTTTCAACCCAGAGATCATTCTTTGTTACAAAAAAATGAAGGTGAACTCAAGTGAGGAGCTCT
>NC_081563.1:65758410-65972616 GCF_022355385.1 Mustela nigripes
GATATATATATATATATATATATATATATATATATATATATATATATATATATATGTTCTTGGCCAGAACACAAGAATCTCTCCAAGCAGCAGACCCACACGCATGACCCCACCCCTTGCAGGACGTACTCTGAAAGTCATTTTATGGTTGTTGTTGCCCTAAAGTCATTTTATGGTTGTTGTTGCCCTAAGCACTTCTTAGGAGCGAGGTCTTGCCTCTCCTCTCTGGCTTCAAGCACTTCTTTTGTCCTTCCTTTGTAAGTGTTCTCTTGAAATCAGGACTCATGGGTGAGCTCCTATGGAAGCACCCTGGCTTCCCTAAGCATCCAGTTAATTACTTGTCATTGGGTGTATTTCCATTTACAGAGTCACCTCTGAGGCTTTGAGAGTTCTTCATCCCCTGTGCATGACCTTCCCTCCAAGTATGTGCTTCTCTCAGAACTCTGGAGCCCAGAGCACATGCCTTATGAGACTCAGCCTTCCTCCTGGGCTCTCACTGCCTCTGGGATGCCATGGTCATTCTCACAGGGCTCTCTCTCCCCCCATCACCCTCTCTTGGTTAGAATTAGATTTAAATCAGCAACTCTGCTGGTCACTTTCTAATAAGCAGGGAAATAACAGCTCATCAGAGAAACCCTATGTGTGTGAAGGTGTTTGTGGAGACACAGGGCAAATGAAGAAGCACTAGTTTCCACTCAAAGGAGCAACTCTAATCATGACATTTCTGACAGTCTGTCTGGCAAGCAAGAGAGAGGATGGTTTGGGCCCTGGATAATTTCTAGATATCTCTTCCGTCATTATGTTGAGTCAAACGGCCAGTCATCTAAATGCAGACCATCCGGATGCTGGGAGGACACGGAGCCGGGAACATGGAGCATCTCTTCTCCTCTCTGAGCCCCTGCTTCCCGTGTGGAACCTGAGGGCATTGGACTGGGTGATAGCAGAGGTCTCAGCCCTTTGACAGTTTCAGGGTATTAAGTATAGACTGAGGGTTTCTCCTGACAACTCATGTTTGACCTAATGTAAAACACAGCATCTTATCAAAGGAAGGACATTAGAGTTCAAAAAAGAATTTTCCAGAGTAAACTAAATGTACTTCCCTTCTTTTTCCATGTTTGCTTTTACATCTTCATGAAGTTCTCTTTTCTGTAAGTATTCATTTCTCTGCAAATGAGACCCCCCCATCACATCTTTTTTTACTCTATTGTTCTCTTTCCCCAGTAGATGGCGCCCCATTACAACTTTCAGTTCCCTTCCGCCTGCAAAGGGCAGACAACCCAGAAAACCGTGAAGAGCATGTGGGGAGCATTTGTTTACCAAACACAGATAAAGAAGAGGAACTTCATGTTAAACACCCACCTAAGATATTCATTGATTTTTCTACAATTTAAACAATCATTTAGATTCTACATAGAATGTGTCGTAAACACCTTAGAATGTTTTGCTCTAGACACACCAGACTATTGTGTGTTAAAACTGAGTCCTGCCCTTCAAAACAATGAAACTTTGAAATCACAGCTCATCAAATAATGCTGTCACATTGCCATTTAAGAAACATTTAGAAAATCACTCTCTGGAAATATAATCTCCTGATCAGTTTGCAGCCTATATGAAAAAAAAAGTCTTAGTGCCTCCTTATGACAATCCCTTCCCAATAGCACCATCTTCCTGGATCATCTTCCCGTTCCAGAGTTGTTTGGGTATTTTAAATTTCCCCTTAGAAAAGCTATTTGCAAATATTCCACAGTCAATGAAATTTGACCATTCACTTTTAATGATTTTGGAAGGAATAGCACTCAACCAATTAGTACCTTATTTTCAGCCCATATGTTCTGTCTCCCAGCTGGCTGCTTTTGCCATAGGGTGGGGGTGAGGGGGTAGAGCATGGGCCCTATGGTAGGAAGGTGATTCTAGGCTACTGGCAAGCAAAGAAGCCGGTAAATGAGATGGGAAAGGCCTCTAGCACTGGGAAACATGAGCTTAGAAATTTGAATTTTAACTTCTGAGAAAAGTAAGAAAGCGGAGCAAAGATCTGACCAGCTTAGATCCAGGAAGAACCAAACCCCGCTTCAAGCCTGGCAGTGGATTAGGAGTCCCAGTACTACCCAGACAGGTGTTACCAGGATTGGTCTTGTTGCCCTTAGCCCAGAGCTCCTGGGACCGGCCTGGCTACTTGATACCCTTGGAGCTAGAACCCTCATCAGTTATTATCTGCATGTACTCCTGTTACCCTCCTGGAAGGGAAGCCCTGAACGGCTTCTCTGGGAGAATCTAGCCCCTTTACTGCATGCGGGAATGTGCAAACATGTAACACCCGGCCCGACCAGCAACCACCTTGAATCTGACTGAGGTATCCTTACCTGCTCTCATCTCAGTGTTGGGTTCCAAGATCTTTATTCTCCACCTCCTAAAACCTACCTCAAGCCCTGCTTACTATGGTGACATTCTTTCCCCACTGCTATGAGCTTCTGTAAACTCCTGGGATTAAGCACCCTGGCTTTTTCCAGCAAGAGATGGGCACCACAGACCCATCTTTACACTATTAACTCGTCGCTCTCTGCCTGGAGAAAAGATCAACATCTGCCTCTAACTTCCTTCCTTCTTACAGCTGAATTAACCCTTAAGGTCAGTTGCATGATCTTTTAGACTTCTGCTTACCTGAACACTTAAAAAATTTCCGAGGCAACCAATCCAGTTTTGAGTTGGGTTTTCAGTGATTTGTTCCTTTAGCTCCCTCTGGTGGTCGAAGCCTCACCCACGGGCTACCCCACCAATTTGTAGTTTTGATGGTCTGCTGATTATGGGCACAGTTTACTGGTTTCCTAAGGGTATGAGGCTACAGCTTCAGTTAAGTGGTAGGGGAACTAGGCCACCTGACTCCCAGGTTAGGTTTCCTTGGGCAAACCCTCACCAATTCTGAACTACTTTCATATTAACTTTCAATATGTTTGCTTTACAGCCTGAAAGCCCTGGGCCACAGGAATTGGCAAATGAAGATGTCAAGGACAATTCTACCAAGAACCTGTATTTCTCTGCTATTATGTCACTTTTTTCTTTTTTTTCTAATATTTATTTAGCATATACTCTGTTCTGCTCCCCGTTCTAAGCACTTTTCCTGTACTAACTTATTGAATTCTTAAAACAACTTTATGGGGTTAATGTGAGTATTATCTCCATTTTCTAGAAGAAAAGATGGCCATACATTGCTTCAAATGCCACAAGCCAGAAAGGACAACAAATATTCATTTTTCAGCTTCATGCGCACAAGTATGTGAATTACATGAGCCACTGAGTCCATAAAGAGGTACCAGGCTTACAGCAGTGACCAAGACAAGTCTCTTTGCAGGAGCTATGGAGCCCAAGAAGAGGTGTTACCAAACTTCACTCATAAATTTCAAGCCAAGGCTTTTAGGAGGTTAACCAGTAACATACAGATAAGGACCAGCTTCCAAAGCAACTTAGGAACACGGAAGAGAAGAGATGTAGAGATGCCTAGGACATCTGAGATGGGCCAATACTGCGGTCTTCCAATAGAGTGACCAGTGGTCCCAGTTTTTCTGGGGCTGAGGGGTATCCCAGCATGTGGTAATTCCAGTGCAAATGCCAGGAAGCTTCCAGGAAAACGGGGATACATAGGTCATTCTATCTATCAAAGAACTGATATTTGCTTTGAACTACTGGAGACTCCAAGGACCTCTTGTTTCACCTCAAGGTTCTCAAGCCTCCTGATTTCACTGGCTTCGATCTTCCTTCAACATTCACATGGGGATGGGGGTCTACGAGTCAAGCTCTATGTCACCTTCTGGGGACTTCTTAGTTGCTTTAGTATAAAAGAAGGAAATCTTTGGCTTCTTGCAAAGAGTAATAAACTTGATACCCCCCAAACAGAACTAGCAGGAAATATATATTTTTTAAGTTTGGGTATAAAGGAGTTCAGAACATGCTACCATATTGACTATTTTGAGTAAGGGCACTTGAGAAACAGTAGGTACAAGAAAGACACCCCAACCTTCATTTTTCCTTCCTGCAAACAGGTAATAAAATTCCCATGTGAAAGCTGCCCTCTCTTACCAAAGGAAGAAATATTCTCATCTCCAGGGACAGGGAGTCAAGGCCAAGAGAAATCTGAAAAAACAAACCTTTGATAAATTAACTCTTATTTTCCTCTAGTCTCCCCATGTATTATAGTATCCTTCTGTAAGTCCTTCTCTTTGTTCAACCTAGTATAGAACCACTTCTTTGGATCTTCGTTTTTCTTGTGATAGTTTTTATTCATATATACATAAAATTCCTATGTTTCTCCTGTTTTTCTATTATGTCAGTCCCAAACTGAGACCATAGGAGGGTGGAGGAAAGTTTGACCCCACCCCCCGTTGGATGGACTAATGAAGTTCAGATCTTTAAGACTGGGAGCACTAAGATGGGTGTGAGGGAAGGAAGAGATATCACATTGTGGATGTCCCTCAGGCCACTATTAGCCAATAAAATGGCAGCACAAGTGGACCATGCATTGATACTGATGCCCCAGTTCTTTATATACAGAAATTCTTATGGATACTTTTAGAGAAAACCATGAACAAATAACCTTGGCTAAAATAAATACATGACTAAAAGGACTCAGAAACAGAAAGTCAATTTGATCTAGCCAAGTGATTTATTTAACCTGTCTTCCATCTTGCCAAATCTAAAATACTTCTAAGAACAAGAAAGAGAATAACTTTAGTACCTGATTTTCTTATCTCTTTTTTTGTACCTCAACTTGTTAGATCTCAAATGACAAGCCTTCCTGAGTTTGGGTAGGCACATAAAAATCCTGTAAAAGAAAGGCCCTGCCAAGGACTTGCTTCCAGGAGAGCCAGTCCTGGTCCTTCGGTAAGCCCTACCACCCAGACCCTGCCCAGCTGCAGTGTCAGACGATTGTCCCCGATCCTGAGCATTTCCAGCTTGCCGTACTCAGATCCATCTTCTTCTCAATTTTGATTTTTGACTCTGACCTCTGAATTTAATCCTTGTTTTTAGCCCCTGTAAACATGATGCTTAAACATCTTCCATCATCAAGATTTCAGCTACAGACGTTGTTTTTGGTCTCCTTTGGGTTCCTGGGGTCCCCTATGGGCCCTGATAGGAACTCACAGCCCTAGCCTTGACCCTGCAAAATCTAATCCACTTCCAGTTACTTAGCTGGGACACATTAGCTGGCCAGGAGTCAGGCCTGAGATTCAGACAATCTGGCATTAACTGTTTAACCTCATGGGTCTTGGTATTTCCATATGAAAAAGGAGTGATTCTTGCACTTACCCACCAGTAGGCCATTGTGACTTCTCAGAACAACCTTAAAAACCCACAAGGAGGATTTTTATAGTCCTAAGACCTCTATTTTTTCTTTATTGACCGAGAGAGCAGGGGTAGAGGAACGGCGGGCACAGGGAGAGGAAGAGAGAGAACCTAAAGCAGGCTCCATGCCCAGTGTGGAGTCTGATGCAGGGCTCCATCTCACAGCCTTGAGCTCTGGGACCTGAGCCAAAATCAAGAGTTGGACACTCAACAGCCTGAGCCACCCAGGTGCCCTTAAGAACCTCTTTTTATATAGCATTACCCTCGATGATGGATAAACATTGCCTCTTCACTTTCAAATATAAGAACAGAAGAAAGGAGGTGCCTGGGTGGCTCAGAAGAATATGCAACTCTTGATCTCAGTGTGGTGAGTTGGAGCCCCACATTGGGTGTCGAGATTACTAAAAGTAAATAAATAAATTAAAAAAAAAAAAAAGGAAGCAAAACCAGACAATGCTGACCTAGACAAGCAAAGCAATTACAAGGCATTAGGTAAATATTCTGAATTGTTAAAGAGAAAGGCACTGTCTAAAACCGATTCCCAGACCTGATTTGTATTCACGTCTCTAGCCTGGAACCAATCAGCAGCACGGCATGCAGAAACCACCGATAAACCCCACTTAGTATAATAAAATGATGACAATCACTCTTACTGCAAGAGGACACAGGAAGTGGAGACATCACCACCTAGAGAATCGCTAAACAGGATTAGTAGGAATGATCCAAGCAGTTCAAGTTTTCTGGTCCCAGTGAAACCATGTCTTTTGCCTACCACGGTCTCCAGAAGTATCTGAACCAGATTTTGATATCCTAAAGGTCCGGTTTTGTGGCAGTGCTCAGATTCCCGGGTTCAGAGATAAGCTCCCTGGTCAAAAGGGTCCTCATCTAAGCAATGAGACCAGCTTTTTGATTAAATGCCCTTTATATCCTCCTGGGACTCTTTCATTTGCTCTGCCTCTTCTATATCTCTCTGGGATACAATTCATTCAATCTTTTTAAATAGAACACATCTGCTTTACCCTGCCCAAAAGAAACTTCTACCATCCTATTTATTTTAATAGCCATGTGATCTACTAACGAACATCGAACAGCAGAGATTAAATGGAAGAAATCTCTCCCCAGTCGTGCTTTATACATTAAACATGTGTGAATCTGTGATGATCTCGGCTTTCCTTGTGCCCAGTGACTAATTGAGTTTGAGACAGAGGCTGTCAAATGCTGGAATAGGATGATTTATGTTAAGGATATTTTTGGTCTCTGATTTATCCAGCTTCAGAGGGAAGAAAAGAAGTCATTACCGTATCAGGACTGTGACAATAGGCAGTTTCTAACAATGGGATCACCCTCCTACAACCGGCCAGTCTATTAACAGAAAGCATATTTGCTTTCACGCACTGCTCCTGGGCAGGTGATCTTGCAGATTTTTATTTGCATTTATTTCAGCTGCAACATTGATTCTATTCCCGTTTATCCTTCCCCCAAGATCTTATTGAAGCTGCCACTGGGAACCATGGAAATAAGTGATAGCCTCCGTGAAGAACCAGCTGCTTGGCCCAGCCCACCATTCAGATGATATATACCCCAGCCTGCCCCTCTCTCAGCAACAGCGACTCAGGAATACTCTGGCTATTCACGGAAGAAAACCATTTCCTGCCAGGAACTTGATTACCCTTGCTTGCTCTCACTTGGGACAGTAAAATGGCAGTAGGTGAAAAGAAATTTGAGGTTGATGTGTGTGAACTAGGTTTTTAATACCACCCTCTTGGGGGGGGTCAGGTGGGGAATGGAATAGGGTGCATGGGACTGATTTTTAATTGTTTTAACATACGGGGAGTGCACAACTCAGAACACAGACTCAGACCTGTCAGCTTTAGAAATACTAATAACCTTTAAGTGCTGAATTCTGGTGACTAGAGGTTTGCCTGACCCTTTTATCACAAGACAGATTTAATCAACCAGCCAGATTTGAAAGACAGGCACGGATCCCAATGCGAAGGGACTTCTGACATTTTGTGACATTGCTTCCCCGGATCTTCTCTGCCTCTGGGAGTTGTCTGTCTCTGATCCAGGAGTAGCATCACTGTTCTCTCATCTACAATCTCCTCCAGGCTCTAGTGCTCTTTTGCTGTCCGTCCGTCCTGCCCAGAGCACCCTCTGGCCAATCCACTCTCCACTTCCTACCCTCGCTGGTGCTCACAGCCCCAATCTCTGAGCCCTACAAGGCGTTTCTGATACCATGTTAGATGGATCTTCAGTGATGTGCAAGGAAATGGACGCAGAATGCGTCCGGGGGGTTAGATACCCAAGAGTGAGGCATTCAAAGGACAGATATTCACATCTCAGGGGAACAGTGGGAAGTAGTTTTCCCCTCACCTCCCTCCTCTTTCGTGCTCTACCCTTCCTGTCCCCCATCAGGGGTCCAGTGCCTTCAAGTGGCCTCCACAGCTCTGTAGCAACTCTCCATATTGTTTGCTCCCCTAGGAAGGGCCCCACTCTAACATCCATCAGCAAGATTCATGCAATGATTGGACTGTGACTCTCAGATGGAACAGACAGAAACTCATCTCACACTTAAATCACAAAGGAAATTTACATAGACAGGAAGTTCAAGGGGCAAACTGACTCCAGGCATTGTCGGGTCCAGGAGTTTAGACAATGTCCTCAGAAATATAGCACCATTTCTTAGCTCTGCCTTTTTGGTCTCAGCTTCATTTTAAGGTGCGGCCTCCTTAGGCATTAGCAAAGTGGTCACCGGCAGCTCTAGATTCACTTCACTTTTAGGGATCCCAATATTCCCAATAATTCCAGTACAAATCCCAGCATGTACTCTGGCTGACCTAATCATGTGTCACACCTAAACCGTTTACTGTGGCTGGCTGGATTGTGTATTCTAATTAGTTGGCCTTATGTCCTATGCTCACCCTAAAGCACTCAGAAAGGGCTCCCGAGTGAAATTAGGGGTTTCGTTGCCACAAGAGGCATGCAGGGCAAACAATGATAGCTACGATAACAGACCTCTATACTGATTACAATGTCTCAGCCCAGATAAGTAGCTCCATAGTGGAGAAGCCTCCTCCATTAATAACAGTTAGTAGGATACAGAGCCTTTTCAAGCAATTCTAGTCATATTTCCTGCATGCTGCTATTAATTGCAGTGATATCTAACCCTCTCGAATTATTATAATATGTGGAATATTCCCACTGGAATGGACCCAGCTTCGGTATCATTCTCTAAAGCAACAATACTCAAATTTGCTTTTAAGCACCATGACAGTCTTCAAATAAAATTGCATGTAAATTTCAATATTTAAAATAGAAGTGAGGGGCTCTATTTGCAGCTGACAGTTGGAAGGGCTGAACCACGGAGATAAAAAGACACAGAGTGTTGCGCAGCCCTCTCCCACTTGCTGATCCCAAGGATGCCTCTTTGGAACCCTTGGGGGTCCTGAAAAAACAGTTTGCAAACAATAGAGCCAGCTGCTCTGGACCCCAGGCTCATAGGTCAGCTTAACTAACACCTATAGTTAACCCAGTTCCCTTACCATAACCATTTGTGAAGGAACTCAATGATCACACTAGCTGATAAACTGAGTCTCAGCAGGTTTAAACAGCCTTCTCAGGGGTGCGTGGGTGGCTCAGTTTGTTAAGTGTCTGCCTTCGGCTCAGGTCATGATCCCAGGATCCTGGGTTCAAGCCCTGCATCGGGCTCCCTGCCCTTCAGGGAGCCTGTTCCTCTCTCTCCCTCTGCCTGTCACTCCTCTTGTTTCTGCTCTTTATCTCTGTGTCAAATAAATAAATAAATAGAATCTTAAAAAAAAAAAAAAAAAAAAAAAAAACAGCAACCTCCCCAAAGCCATACAGCTGGGTCTGTAAGTGGTAAAGCTTAATTCTAACCCAGTACTTCTTACTCCCAAACCGGTCCCCTTATCTCTACCCATTAGAAACTCAGCACATAGGACAAAAATCGATTGAAAAAAAGAAGGACCCAGCATTACATAGGTCTAATGTGATCCTACCTATTAAAAAATATAAATGTAGGATTAAATTATTAGGAGATTGAAAGGGAATATACTAAAACATTTTTTAACAGATCATCTGGGTTGGTAATTATGACAATTATAATAATAGCTAAAATCTAAGTGCTTACTACATGTCAGAGACTTTGCTAAGAACGATATATAAATTGTCTCATTGAATCTTCATGACAACTACTTGGGGCCAGATATCATCATTGTTCTCATTTTACAAAACAGGAAATGGTAAAGGACATGCCTCAAATCATACAGCTTCTGAGTTCTGGGCTCAAACTCAATTTCTGAAGACTTTGCTCATAACCATACACACTGGTGCCTTTCACTAATAATGGACATGTATTTATTTCTCAATCATGCAAAAAATTAAAGAGTAAGATAAAATCAGACCTGAAACCAAATCTTCTTCAGTGCGTGATTACTAGGCAGGACATGGGAACTTAGTGGGCTTGCTGAATTTTCTGCCATAAAGGTTAACCTAAGCTAAAGGCCTTTCAGCCTACACTGGGCCCAGGGCTTGCAGGACACCCCACCCTGCAAATATCCAGCCATGAGAAGCACCCTCCTTCGTGGTCGCCCTCCCTGGGAATGCTCGCTGGGTGGTCGGCTTCAGAACTAAGGTTATATGACAGGGATCTAATAATCACGGTTGGTTTGAACCACCCTTTCCATTTTCCCAGACTCTGATTCAGTGCCTGCTTCTTCTCTAGCCTCCTTTCCTTGCCAAGTCTCTGACTCATCTGCAGACAGAACCTACATTGCTCACTTGTAGGTAGCCTTCAAAGGATGGACTGCAAATGTCCACAAATCACAGCTACAGCTTCAAAAAAGGGCAGAAAAGGCTCAGCTGCCAGCATAATGTCCCTTGGACTAACTAGTCAGTTCAGGCCTGACTCCTGACGGAGGCCCCCGCACCTCTTGGCTTTGTGGATTTCCCTGGTACCGTGTCTGCTCCAGGAGCAGGTGGCTGGTGAGTGCTCCCCATAACTGCCTCCTTGGTGGCACTTCCCTGACTCCATCCTCACCTATAGCGATCCTGGTGTCTTCCCCGGACGCTGAGCTAATCATGCCTTCCTGATGTCCTCAATGCTGTCCTTTAGGTGAAGTGATTCCGGGAGCCAAATTTCTGCATCCAGCAGTAGGCCTGACACCCACTCTGTCAGCCGGCTGACAAATGTTCCTGGCCGTGGCTTCCTTCTCGTGGAATGGGTCTCATTGGTGCACCTGGAGCCCAGGTGCGGCCCCTGAGCTGTCAGAGATGGCTGGTCCAGAGCAAGCCTATGTGACGGATAACCCTCAGAAGATTCTAGTGTTTGGTGACCATGGACCGTACCTGGCTGTCCTCAGGGCAAGGATAGTATATGAGAGCAATCCTCCAAGCAGGACTCCTTACAATATTATCCGCTGAGACACTGATGCATTACAAAGGAGGAGAAAGTGTGTGTTATTAAATGAGTTTGGAAAATTCTGCCTCCATGACCTTTCCTGGCGATTCACAGCTCCCATTAGAATATTCAGGAGGCTGTGAAATCCTGCAGTAAAGAAACCTGCTTAACTAGGCTATATCCAGGTTTGCCTAACCTCATTTATGAGGCCACAGCTCACCCTCCGTCCCCGAGAACTCCTAGGGGCCCCACACTGGTTGCTGGTGTTCTAATGAGCTGTCTGGAAAATCTCAGTGGCCTGAGAGTCCGGTAGTCATCCAGGTATGTCTCTAGCCAGTTCTGTGCGGGTCACTTCACTTTTCTGGGTCTCAGCTTCTTGATCTGTAAAATGGGGGCTAGATTAAGGCTGTTTTCAAAGGAATCCTGAAGGCATCCTGAACTGTCCATGAGTCTACCTTAGGTGCTTCCTCAGGGGAGGAAATAGAAGAGAGGTCAGCTTGGAGCCCTCCAGACTCCCTCAGACCCACTGGCAAAGCTTTGTTGATAGCTGTTTTATATATAATGGAGTTTCCTTGTAAGAGATCCTGTGAAGAAAGTCCTTTTGGAAGAGAAGGTGGTGAGAAAAGGACAGAAGGGGAGGAAGAGTATGAAGATGCCCATCGCCATCTTGTTCCCCTGACTCCCACAGTACTGTCTGATGCTCCCAGCTTGGGCATCAGTTTGGCACCACTGCTCCCCACCCCCGGCCCCCCAACAGCCCCCCAATCCAACCCCCAAACTCTCTCAGGTCTCCTACTAACCAAAGGCTGAGTGTGATATGGTCTGGCACCACCATGCCTCTAGCAAACCTCTATTCTCCAAAGTGAAGCATAGGAACTCTCCAGCTGTTCATTAAAATGCAGATTCCTGGGCTCTACCTCAAACCTACTGAGTCAGAGTTCAGGGAGAAGGGACTTGAGGATCTGCATTTTAACAAAATCCCCAGTAGATTCTTAGCTACTCTGAAGTTTCAGATCCACTGTCCAGATCTTGGGAGCTGGGAAATTTCCACGCCACAAGGTATTTGATCCCCCACCCTCCAACTCCCTGCTCTGGCACAGCGCTAGAACTCTGTGACAGCCCCCACCACAGATGGGGCGCATGGGCCCCGGGACCAACTTCATAAGCATTCACAGAGCAGGCTGAGAGTGAGGCCTGGGGATGAAGGTCCAATGTTGGTTGTTAGAAAAAGGAAGTCTGGAATGAACACAGGGCGCTAAAACACTGTAGTGAAGGAGACTGGAGTTGGAGAAGCAAAAAGCAAGCTAGGGAAGGTCTATATGGCCAACACGAGAGAAAGCAGGGCTGGCTGCATTCCAGAAATACAGGGCAACCCATGGCTGGGTTTCATTATGTCCTTTTTAATGTGTTGTGATGGGGTATTCCTGTATTCCCAGACTGTGTTGGCGGAAGCCAACAAATCCATGAGAGAGGTGGCAGGAAAGCAACACACAGGCATGAGCCAACCTGCTCAGGCTCAAAGAGAATCCCTTTCCATCTTTCCTCTTTCCCCAAAGTGCACATTACCCCCAAAGGTCACTGGGGAAGGACACGCGGTCTTTTGGGATAGCTCCTCCCTCATCTCCCAGCTCACAGGAGGGTCATGAGATGGGCTCCCCAGAGCACCCCACAAGGACATCCCACAAAGGACACAGGTCAACGCAGTTTCCCCTGTCTTTCTGAAGCTAAAGAGCTGTCGGATGGAACCCAGGCAACAAACACGAGCTAGACAGCTTTCTGGGGTTCATGCTCATGTGCTGGAGCTAAAAGCAGATCAGGATGAAATCACCAGGAAAAGTCCCTAAATCACAGCAACCAGTTGCTCTCTAGCTGGGTTCTGGCTTTTCCACCTTTGTGACGTCAGTGACCTCAGATTTCCATCCATCTTTCCTCATAAAGTGTGTGGCTAAGAGAGTGGTTTGGGTGTCAGACAGACCTGGAGTTGAATCCTGGCCCCGTGGCTCACGTGCTGGGTAGGTGAGATCCCTCCCAAAGCTAAGGGTGAGTAGTGTTCTCCTGCGCATGGGGGTCAGGGATGGGTGGTAGGGGTGGCGGGGGGTGGGTAACAATGGGAGCCACATTAAGGTCTTTACAAAGATTCAGTGAAGCAGTGACTGGGCAATCCTTAGCACTGGGCTTCTTAACACATTTGGATTTTTATTGTAATTTCTAATATGTGCTGCAGGCCTCCAACTAAGGCCCTTTCGAATTCATGTAGCAGAGAGGGCTCGAAACCTTCCTTTTTTTTTTTTTTTTTTAAGATTTTATTTATTTATTTGACAGAGAGAGATCACAAGTAGGCAGAGAGGCAGGCAGAGAGAGAGGAGGAAGCGGGCTCCCAGCTGAGCAGAGAGCCCAATAAGGGGCTTGATCCCAAGACCCCAATCATGACCCGAGCCAAAGGCAGAGGCTTTAACCCACTGAGCCACCCAGGCACCCCTTGATACCCTCCTTGATGGTCAGAAGTTATTGAGCCAAACTGAAGGACAGGGAGAAGGCAAGGGTGCACAGAGGGGGAAATGCAGGACTCGCCTTTGCATAAAGTAAGGAGAGCAGGGATTTCAAAGAGACTTGGGTGCTTTTCTCACTAGTTCCTACACAATAGCACAAACCAACCAATCTTCCTCCTAAACAGGAAAAATAGTCACACAGAATCCCAGGATGCTAACTGGAAGAGATACAGATGGGAATGAAAAGTCTGTGGAAAGGCATCCACAGGTCCTTAACAGGATACGGCTTCTCTAATTCCCTCTGGCTGCCCCCAGGTTGGTCCCAGGTTCACCCTTGCTCCTCCATCTGTCAGGGTAAGGAACCTAGAATCACCAGGAGGGGTTGTGAAAACAAAGACTTCTGGGCCCACCCACAGGGTTTAGGGATAGGGTGCTTAAGGGCGGAGCCTGAGAGTTTGCTTTGGGCTGGGGAGGTGGGGGAAGGGGGGCTAGGGGGTGGGGGGTGCTCACTGTGAATAGCACAGGCCTAACTGCCTCCCTGGTCAGTTACTGCACCTCTTTATGCCTCAGGTGCCTCATCTATAAATTGGTGATAAGAACATCGACTTCACAGGATTCTTGTGAGGATTAAATTAGTTACTCCTCATAAAGTGCTTAGGACGCTTTCTGGAATTTATTAAGCTCTCAATAAATGTGGGCCATATAAGCCATCATCCCAGAGAAGGGTTGCAGGAAGGATGCACTTTGCTATAAAGTTCTCCATGCTTCTTATAGAACCCAAGCTGTCTCTCAAAATGGGCTCTTCTCCCCTTGTGTTCATCACTCCAGCTTCTTTTCCAGCTGTATTTAAAATTCATAGCACCTAAACTGTACCGAGTACCCAGTGTGAACCAGGAACACCAAGCAAGTCACCTGGGTTCTTTCTGTCACCTTTGCAACAATCCTGTAAAACGAGACCATCACCCTGCTCCTGCAAAGGACAATGAGACTGCTGTAGTATCTCCACAGCCGACTTCTCCTGCTCTGAGTCCCACAGCTTCCACGTGGCAAAACTGGGGTTTGAGCTTTCCAATCCCATTTGACTGCAGAGCCTATACCTTTGTCCATCCTGACGCAGCAAATAGATTTCATTGTCCCGTCATCCCATCTGCTAACAGTCACCTGGGGCAGGGGACTTTGAGGCATAGCTATCTTGGTTCAAGGGAAAGGACTGCTGGAATTGATTAGACATGTCCAGCCACCATGCAGCTGGAGAGGGGGTGTTAACACATAGGCCAGATATTTGCTGCACCTGCACTTTGCTATGGCAACACAGATGGTGGTAAAGGTTTCCTAATTTTATTGAAGATTATATTTAAATACACACAAATCAGGTGAATGCCCCCAGGAGTCACTAATGATTTCAGATCCGAGCTCCTCTGCCCACTGTAATTTCATTTACGTGGCATTTCAGCGCACACCGATCCAGGCAAACAGTCATGTGACTAAGCCACATCTGTAGATGATCCAAAACCATTTTTTTTCTTGCTGTTTGAGAGTTCCAGCAGGGATACCGTGCTTTCAAACTGTCAATAGACTATCTGACATGATTGATAGATATTCTAACAAGTCTCTGGACCGTATGCAAGGATTTAAAGAGGAAGGACAGATTCCATCTTCAGGTGAAACTGAAAACACAAAGCTTTGACCTTCTGAAGTTGATTCCTGGTGTTATGAAGGTATTCCCTTAAGCCCATGGTTCTCCGGTGCCAATGCATGGGAAAAACTTGCATTGGGAAGTTTGTTTAAAAGACAGATTTCCAGTTCCCCTTGGGAATCCTAATCCTGACTGCCAGGGATGGGGCCAGGCAATCTGCACTTTAAATGGTATCGCAGAGTCTTGGGACCATACCTGGGAAGCCCTGGGAAGCCCCTTCAGCCATATGCTATCGAATAGCAATGCTCCCTGTTTGTGAATATGAGGAAATCTTGAACTCAAAAAATTCCTCAGACATCCCTTGATAGCAGTTGGGAAAAATGCAGCATGTCCAAAAAATTACAATTCATTTTGTATGATTATAGACAAATATGTGTTTTATTTCTGTAATACTGTATACATGAGTATTTGAGAAAGAATAGGAACTCTGTGAAAGATAGTGTTGAATCCATCTCTGTGCAATGCACAGAGCACAAACATATGAATTTAAGAGTTTTGCAGATACTCTGCTAACCTTCCCGCCAACCCTGCCTGCCCACCCTGCCTGTAGATATCCACAGGCCAACGTGAGAAATCACTGACCACAGTTTTGATTCCTGTCCACTCTTTAGCATGGCTGTCTCTTGGCATGTGGAAGGGATGTCGCTCACCTGACAGGGAGAGGAGAAGAGAAATCGTATTCATTGAGCCCTTATGCGACAGAAGTGGGTCCATATTGGCTGGTGTATACACATATTTTCATTTAAAAGCAGGAGTCCAATTCTTTCTTCTATCATCTGCATCAACAGAGTAGAAATCCAAATTTGATTAATAAATCTTCATTTTACTGTAAAATCAGATATCTCTACCTCTTATATTTCTATTTCAGTTTTCATGCTTTACATGACTAAAACTCACATTTGAAAATAATATCGAATCATCCAAAAAAAGCCGTTGGGCATCTGGCAAGCAAAACACTATGCTTTTAACAAGAAAGACCTCACAAAAATCAGCTTCGGGTGAGTACGGGGGATTCTCATCTCTAAAGAGACATATTTGGATATTTTGGGGTGGCCCCATTTTGTTCACTAAAATAAAAAACTCCTCAATTTCAGAAATGGAGAAACGGGAAGGCAGGATTGTCTTTCCATAATAAAGAGTAACTGGTTCTAATGCATGTGGCTTAAAAAAAACAAATTACATTTTGCTTAAATTCACATCAAATTGGCTGAGAAATCCCACGGTAAATGGTGGGAGATGCCAGTCTAGAATCAAAAATTTACAGAGTAAATCTATCAGGCGTATTTGGACAATAAGAAAATGGATGTTCTTAAAAGTCAAAGGGGAAGGGGTACCTGTGGGGTAAGCCTCTTCTTTCACTCAGGTCATGATCTCAGGATCCTGGGATCGAGTCCCACATCAGGCTTTCTGCCTGGGATCGAGCTCTGCATCAGGCTCTCTGCTCGGCAGGAAGCCTGTTTCCCCTTCTTTCTCTCTGCCTGCCTCTCTGCCTACTTGTGATCTCTCTTTCTTTGTCAAATAAATAAATAAAATTAAAAAAAAAAAAAGACAAAGGGGGAGACACACCACTGTCACCAAGAAGTGATGGCCCAGTGGCCCAGTCCTGCCTGGCCCTGAAGGCCATGTGTTTGTCTGATATTGTCATTAAGTGGTAAGAGGGAGGACTTGGGCTGGGGCAAAGACCTGAGCTTAAGGACACCAGGACAAAAGTGCTCAGAGAGATGAACCCATGGACGCTATTCTGGTCATTTCCAGGGAGGCTCTGCTCAGGCTGAAGACCATCAGGCTCGTAGGGGGCTGAGCCTACTTCGTTAAGAAATGCTCAGAGGCTGATGAGAAAGGAGAGCGTCATTGGGAGAACTTTTTTTCTTTTCGATTGCTATTTGTCTTCATGACACCAAGGAGAAGCACAAGGAGATGCAGCAGCCACATTTAGTTTGTAATGGCCTTTCCCCTCTGCTGACCTTTGACCTGGCTGTTTCAATTACACAGACAGGGAAACGAAACTCAAAACTCGAAAAAACTCGACCAGGTGATGGTTTAGGAGCTTTTCCCATTGTGGTGCGGTCGGGGGAGAGAAGTTGAGAAGAAAATCTCTCCAGTGAGACAGATCACCTCTGGGCTTCAGCTGACAAAGGGTTAACAGAACATCAGGTCCAGTTTCCTGCTCGGTTTAATTGCTGCAGCCAGGGAAACATTCAAGGGAGAGACGGCTGTTCTGTTCGTGGGGACCTCATTTTTCAAAGACCTGTCAGGAAGCTAGTCCACGGAATGGGCTGAATACAGAAACCGTGAACTGGGTCTCTTTTCCGAATTCAGATGACTCAGATTCTGTTCACTTGTCTCTCTGCAGGAGTTCTCTAGTTGTTGACTACCCTGGTTCTTCCATGTGTTATTGCATTATTTCCCAAAAAAGGCACCCCACAGGGAGGGTGTGCGTGGTGTGTGTGTGTGTGTGTGCGCACGTGCACGTGCACATGTGTGATTTTAGAGCAGGGCTCCCAAAGAGAGGCATGCATCAGAGTCCTTAGGTGGCTTATTACAACAGTTGCAGACCCACGGGGACAGTCATTTCAGTAGGTCTGGGTGAGGCCCAGAAATGGGCATTTCTAACAATTTCCAGGTTGCACTGCTGCTGCTGGTCTTAGGACCACTTTGTGAGAACCACTGTTCTAAAATACACTTTTCACTGTCATCTTTCTGTCTGAACATAATTATACACACACACACCAGCATAACAAACATTACATATTATATGTTTAAAATGCCAGTTATTATTATCACTATTAATAACTACTGTGAGTACCCACCGTGTGTCAGTGATACTCATTTTTAAGGCAGGTATTACTGCCCATTTTACCAAATTAAAGCATGATCCAGCCCAAATCTTACCCGTAAGCCCATGTTCCTAAATACTTTAATACTTTCTTACTAAGTAATTCAACAATAAGGCAAAACCAACCTACAAGTGTTTTTAAGCAATGTCTTTTCTATATTCTAATAAAATATATATTGCCTTAATTCTAAGTAAAATAATATAAATTTTCTCTTCCCTTATGTAATTTATGAATATCCAAGGAATAGTACAAAATTAACCTGCTGACAGATACATACTGAGCTCTTCCTGAACGCTTGAGGGCCACCATGACAAGCCAGTTCCTAATCCAATGCACCTGAAACAATTCGGGAATAGTCCAAGATGAGTGCAAATGTCAAGGAGGGCCACAGATTTGGTTTGGCCTTGATAATTATGCCAAACATGCCAAACAGAACATGGGACCAAATCAATGTCTCAGAGCAGTAGTTTACAAGCTTTAGGCAGCCTGAGAGACCCCCCCCAAGGACCTGCTGAAACATACATGGCCATCTCCCACTTTGTGACTTAGAGGAACCTGTAGGAGGCCCAAGAATTTGCTCTTCTAATAATTTCTCAAGTGATGCTGAGGCTGCTCATTCTGAGCCCATACTTTAAGAGCCACTGTTTTAGAACAAGTCTTCCTGGATTAACTCAGCTTCTCTGAGTCATCTTTTATACACTGATTCAGCAGACATTGCTGGCGTGTCTACTGTATGGGAAGCTTCTTTTTTTCATTCCAAGGATAAAGCTGTAACCTAAGAAGAAGAAATCTCGGCCCTCACAGAGCTCACTATCTAGAAGGAACAACCAACCAGAAATAACAAATATGTAATGTGACCGGAGGTCCAAAGAAAGACAAAAAAAAAAAAAAAGGTGGGCAGATGGAGGGATGCTATCTTAGTGAGGTGTTCACCTCTCTGAGGAGACAGTATCCATCAGGGCAGAGAACAAGCCAGTGTGGATGTGTAGGTGAAGAGAGTTCCAACAGGGAATTAGCAAGTATGAAGGCTCTGAGGCAGAAATGTGCTCAGTGTATTCAAGGAGAACTGAGGAGACAGGAGGCAGAAGGAGGCTGTGTAAGAGAGGGAATGGTAGGAGATGAAATTCAGATTTAATAGGAATTTGCATCTTTTAAAAGCTTCCCAGGAGAGTCTACACATCCAAGTTTGGAAATGACTTCTCAGTTGCACTTATTTCTAAAGCTCATCCAACTTTTCTCAGTTCTCATCCACGTGACTTTGGTGTGTGAGCTGAGTAGACACACCCCCGGAGGACAGACACAAAGAATGCATCCCCCAGGGTAAGGTTTATTGGACATGCCCAGGGACTGAGCTCCACATGATTGTCATTTAAAGAAATCATTTCTTCCTCTGAAACAAGAGCCTGAACCAAGCTTGTATACTGAGTGTGCAAATGGAAGAAAAGGGCTGAATCCAAAGAGGAAAAAAGGAAAAGCTTTTACTCCTATGTCTCCATAGGAGGGAAATGACGGATATGCATGGCTGTCTGGGGGGATGTAGGGAAGGAATGGAATTTACACGAGGTCCACAGGGGGTCTGATCTTAGACACAAGTCTATGTGAATCAAATGGAAGTGAGTGTGTGTTAGGGAGTAGGGGAAAAAGGTTTGGAAAAAAAGGTCATGACTCTGTTATGCAAACGGTTGACAAAGCCCTCTTATTAAAGAAGGTCCCTGAAGAAGTGGACGATGAGATTGGAGAATGAAAGGCCAGGATTAGGTCAAAGTGGAAGAGCTGGCCCAGGGGAGGAAGAAGAGGCACAGAAGCAAAAGCAGAGTGTAGGAGAAGTACAGCGCCCCACCAGACCATGACCATAACGGGCAGTTTCCCACAGAGCTGCCACAAACACAAACCGGGCAGAGGGCACTTCTCCCGTCCTTCAAGAACAAGTGGGCATGGAACCAGCTGGCTTTACAAGAGGGATCTGGCATTATGGAGAATACTTTATCCCATAAATAAGTCAGACTCAATTATTTTATATCAAAACAATATCTTAGCTTTTAACGAGCACAACTGCCAATACCCAGAGTTACGCATTATGAATCACTATTTGCTCCTTCCTACACTTTCTAATTTCCTGCTAAGGAGACAAGGCTGAATGGGGTCATTAATCTGAATTAGAAATACTGTGACCTGCTCTGCACTTTGCTTGCTAACACTGTGTGGCGGAGCTGGACTGGGGTAGGGGGGTAGTTGACTTTCTATACAGTTCTGAGGAAGGGGTGGGGTGGTGGAGGAGATGCAGAGCGAGTTTTCACTGTTAAGCCCTCTTTAATTCCAGATGCCATTTGGACAACTTGTATTGGGCTTTGCAATCATTGCTCTCATTGATGATGAGAATCATTGCAATCATTGATGCTTTTATTGGAGCTGTTGTCAAAGCTGCTGTTGACAAGCTTTGCTCAGTCTCTGTTTGGAACTCTAGAAGGTTCACCTAAGCAGCCTAAAATAATGTGCTCTCCTTATTCAAAAAGAGGGACTTGTGTATTGTTCAGGCCGAGTTGGCATAGCCCAATGGACATGTCACTGGTGATGTCATGGAGGAAAGGCTCTAAGGGAATCTGGACCTTCAAGGCAGTTGGTTCACTTAGTCTCTCTTGCATCTGCTTACTTACTTCAGAAGGAATATAGTGAGTGGTCCTTGGAGAAGCATCACTACAAAGCAGACTTATTATGTGGGCTGGGATAATACACAGACAGAAAACTCAAGCTTATTAAGTCACCTTCTTTTTAAGACTCTGGTAAGAATTTTGGTGGACTTTCTGGGGCTAATGGGAGCTGGAGACTCTCTCCTTGTTCTCCACAGGCCCCCAGAACAGAACCACAGACTACAACAGATCCTAGGTCAGCAGCCTTTGGCCAAAAGATGCTGTTCTTGACCTACATTACCTTGCTCTGACCCCTAATTGGTCACACCGTTTACTGCTAACCATGATACTGGGGGAAACTCACTAGATGTAAAAAGTGAGTTCCAAGGGGGTGGAAAATTCCCAACAGCCAGGTCTGGGAGGGTCAATCTGCAGGTGCAGCCTCAACCTTCTGAGGCCATTAAGAAGAACAGCTGTGTTCCCTCAAGTCACTCCCGGATGTCTCCCCCAGACCCAGAATGCAGAGCTGAAGGAACTGTGTTCTGAACTGAGTCATTCATCTGTCCTACCCACTGGGCTCCACTGCACCATTCCAGACTCCTTTAAAGCTGGGAGGATGGGATCCTCAATTTTTTCTCATGGCTAGTGCATGGAAAGTTTTCCCTTTCGAGCCCTCCCTCCCTCCCCCACTTCCATGGTCCTGGCTGGGGAGGCCCTTGAAACAGCTCCAACTACAGCCTTGCCTGGAATCTCCTGAACAGGCCGGCCTCCCACTGCCCCCTCCACGTGCCCCCTACTTGCTGAGAGATCCAGAGGTGACCACAGTCAACCTGCTTTGGAGCCTTGGGTATTGAGGGTTTTGTTGTTGCTCTAAGGCTATGGAAAACTCGAGTAATTTTCTGTGGTCACAACCCCAGGGTCCTCAGTCAGTGTAATTATAAGTCAATCACTCTCCTTCCAACTCTGGTTCCTCTTCCCTTTGGGCAGGTAAAATCATTACCATGGCTCCTTTCTCCCCTCTGCCAGACATTTATACAGGCCATTTACCTTATGTCTCATGAATCTTCTCAACTGAATGTTATTTGGTGGTGGTGGTGGCGGCAGGGGGGGTGGACTTATTTATTTAACTCAGAGCAGCAGAAGGCCTGTCATTGATTTCCCCGCCCTCCACAGCCTTGGGCTACCTTCTGTTTTGCTAAGTGTGACTGAAGGGTGGATGATCCCCACAAAGAAACCTTCCTGAGGCACAGCCCTGGAGGGCCCCTCAACATGCAGCCCTCAGCCCACCACAGCCTGGCCTGGAGATGCCCCCAGCATACAAGGCCAGGGGAAGCAACAGGCTCTCCTCGAGGGAGGCACTGGGGTAGCATAGGGAGAGAGGTATTTTTGTGTATAGAAAAATATGAAGAACTCCTTCCAAATTTCGCTTATGACACTCATTTGAAAAAGGGAAAGGAAAGTGCTTTCTTATGTCAGGTAAAGCACTTCCAAACACAGTATGGTCATTTATGGGAGAACTGAAGGGGCTGACTAAATTCTCTGCAAGATACCTCCTAATTGTCCTTCTCCTTCTGCTCCTTCAGCAGTCCTACCAAATAATCTCACAGAAAGTGCTCAGTCTATTTTAATTTAATTTAATTTTAAGAGAGAGAGAGAATCTTAACCAGGGTCCATATATCTCAGAAACTTTAAAATTCCCTAAATGATGTTCACTTCCAAAGTTCTGGGTTGACAGCTTCCCTTTTGCTGAGGGCACAGATTTAGTGGTCAAAAAACCTGGAGCCAGATTCACTTCCCTTCCTGCCCCTACGGCACATACTTTCAGAGGGCTCGTCGCATTTTTAATTTTGTAGTTTAGCCCCTGTCAGCATTTCCACAGCCATTTCTCATGATTCTTCTTCCTTCAGTGTTCTACAACATAGCAGCCACTCCCTTAAAGAGATGTCAATATAGCCGCATAAAATAATGGGAGAGTGTGGTCACAGAGTCTGGGGGACCCAGGTTCAAGTCCCACATCAGCCAATTATTAGCTGTGTGTTCTTGGACAAGATATTCAAGCTGCCTAAATTTTAGTGTCTTAATAAATAAAATGGGAATAATAATACTACCTGTCTTATGGAACAGTTATGATAAAGAAGATAATCAACAGAAATAAAATAATGAATAGAAATACTTAGCCTGATCCAAAATCTATAAAGAACTTAACAAATTCAACACCCCCAAAACAAAAAACCTGGTCAAGAAATGGGCAGAAGACATGAACAGACATTTCTCCAAAGAAGACATACAAATGGCCAACAGACACATGAAAAAGTGCTCCACTTTTCAGTGGAGCTTCAGGAAAATACAAATTAATTGGAATACAGAAATACAGCTTCAGGAAAATACAAATTAAAACCAAAATGAGATACCACCTCACACCAGTCAGAATGGCTAAAATTAATAACTCAGGAAACAACAGATGTTGGCAAGGATGTGAAGAAAGGGGAACCCTTTTGCTCAGTTGGTGGGAATGCAAACTGGTGCAGCCACTCTGGAAATCAGTATGGAGTTTCCTCAAAAAGTTAAAAATAGAACTACCATATAACTCAGCAATTGCACTACTAGGTATTTATCCAAAGGATACAAACATAGTGATTTGAAGGGCCACATGCACTCCAATGTTCATAGCAGCAATGTCCACAATAGCCAAAACGTGGGAAGAGCCCAGATGTCCTTCAACAGATGAATGGATAAAGAAGATGTGGTACACACACACACACACACACACACACACACACACACACACAAATAAAGGAATATTACTCGCCATCTAAAGGAATGAAATCTTGCCATTTTCAATGATATGGACTGAACTAGAGTGTATTGTGCTAAGTGAAATAAGCCAATCAGAGAAAGACAATTATCATATGATTTCACTCATATGTGGAATTTAAGAAACAAAACTGATGAACACAAGGGAAGGGAAGGAAAAGTAATATAAGATAAAAACAGAGTGGGAGGCAAACCATAAGAGACTCTTACCTATAGGGAGCAAACTGAGGGTTGCTGGAGGGGAGGAGGGTACGGGAATGGAGTAAATGGGTGAGGGCATTAAGGAGGGCATGTGATTTAATGAGCATAGGGTATTATATACAACTGATGAATCACTTAACTCTACCCCTGAAACTAAAAATACACTATATGTTAACTAACTTGAATTTAAATAAAATCTAAAAAAAAAAGAAAGAAAGAAATACTTACCCTGGGTCTAGAGCAATACTGTTCAATAGACACACAATGTGAGCCACATATGTAATCCTAAATTCTCTAGTAGTTTCATTTTTTTAAAAAAGGAAAAGATCCCTATGACCCTGCAATTGCACTACTGGGTATTAACCCCAAAGATACAGATGTAGTGAAAATGGCCATCTGTACCCCAATGTTCATAGCAGCAATAGCCACAGTCACCAAACTGTGGAAAGAACCAAGACGCCCTTGAACAGACGAATGGATAATGAAGATATGGTCCATATATACAATGGAGTATTACGCCTCCATCAGAAAGGATGAATACCCAACTTTTGTATCAACATGGTTGGGACTGGAAGAGATTATGCTGAGTGAAATAAGCCAAGCAGAGAGAAAGTCAATTATCATATGGTTTCACTTATTTGTGGAGCATAAGGACACAGGACATTGGGAGATAAAGAGGAGAAGTGAGTTGGG
The DNA here is from genome assembly GCF_022355385.1 of Mustela nigripes. Lineage (NCBI taxonomy): Eukaryota > Metazoa > Chordata > Mammalia > Carnivora > Mustelidae > Mustela > Mustela nigripes. The sequence goes on from NC_081563.1 coordinate 65,782,518, forward strand.
GAAAATCAGAGGGGGAGACAAACCATGAGAGACTATGGACTCTGAGAAACAAACGGAGGGTTTTGGAGAGGAGGGGGTGGGTGGTTGGGTGAGCCTGGTGGTGGGTATTAAGGAGGGCACGTATTGCGTGGAGCACTGGGTGCGGTACCTAAACAATGAATTCTGAAACACTGAAAAGAAATATAAAATAAAATAAGAAAAGAAACAGGTAAACTTAATTTTACATATATATATAAATATTATCATTACAAAACAACATCAGTATAAAATATTAAATAAGATAAGTTTAAATTCTTTTGGTCACTTGAAATCTTGTCTGTATATTACACATCTCAGTGCTGACTAGCCACATGCCAAGCTTTTTAGCATGACTGCTGTGAGGCGACACAGGCCTAAGACATGGTAAATATTAGGTAAAGGCACATTCCTTTCACAAAGTCTCTGTCCTTCCAGGCCTCGGATTTTAGAGATATTTGGAAATGAACTCTGAAGTCATCTTTAGCCCTGGTGCTGAAAGGTCATTTTTGAGTTCCAAAGTCAGTCCTTTCCTGTAAGGGAACAGGCAAGGCCTTGGTACCCAGGCCCCCGTGCGCAGAGAGAGTTCCATGGACGCTCTCACCCACCATCCTGACTTCCTGGAACCCTACACCTCAACGTTGCAGGGGTCCTCGGTGGGCCAGCCCAATCTCTTCCCGAGTGCTTGAGTACCTTACACCCCAGCAGTGAGCAGCTTGCCATGCCCCCCGAGAGTGCCTGGTTCACTTTCAGATGACTTTGGCTTAGAAACCCAGCCCTCTTCTTTCCACCTGCTGTCCATGGGTCCGAGCACCTGCCCCTGGGGAGAGAATAAGTCAAAGCTTTCTTTGATGTGATCACTTTACCAGTATTTGAAATTCATTCTCAGTTGCCCTCTAGGTGTCTTTGCGTCAAGGATGAGGTTATTTCCATGGTCGCTCATATGACAGAGTGTGAAAGCCCCTCTCCGCACTTGGGTGTAGGTGCTGGTTGTTATGCCTCCTTTGCAAAGTGCAGCTCCCAGAACTACATAGAAAATGTGCAGTTGGGCCTTGAAGATAAACATTCCTGATTGCGGGCAACATCCCTGCTACTGCCGTCTTGGCCAGGGACACACCACAGCCACACCACAGCCCCAGCACCTGAGAGCAGGCACACATGAGGCCACCACATGCCCAGCTCCATGCCAGATGCCAGGCACTCCCCACTCACCAGCTAAGTATCTCCCCATCCGCCCCACCGCCCTGATGCTGGCTTCTCTCCCTGAATGCAAAGAGAGCCAGGAGCACCAGTATCACCTTTCCTCCTCCCATGCCAGAGTCTCTGAGCCCTTCCCAGTTCCTTCACAGCTTCATATACAGAGGCCAGGAACCCCAAGGATCCCTGGCTTATTGCTTCTCTGGAGGATTAAGGTTGCTCCCCTGTCCCCTTCTGGCCTTGGGGAAGCCCTTGGCCAGCCTTTCTCCTGTGTGATATGGAGATTCCTGCCAGGATCGAGCACTGGGGCTGCAGTTTCAGCCCCTCCCCTCTCGATGTTTCTTTGCCACTGATTAACTCCTCACCAAACGCCCATTAAGGCCCAGTTCAAAAGAGTGGGGTGGGCAAGGCCTGTGGCTGTTGGGCGGGGTGGACACCCTTCTCCAGAGATCCGGAAAGGAGCAGCTGCAAGGGAAGATTAAGCTCGGCCTCAGTCCCATTGATCAATAAATCAGTCAATCTTTATTGAGCTCCTCCACCTGCACATGCTCATTAGCTAGCATGGACCCAAGAGTTGCAGCTCTGAGTCTGGGACTAGAGGGGGAGGAGAAGGCCACTGGAAAATAGTTTCACCTCACAAAGGTCAGTGGTTTCCCTGTAGGGTCATTAGCTAATTCATGCTAAGGTGTTAATGACTTATCAGCTTGCTTGCTTTCTAAAGGGACTCTAGCAGGGATGGCCTGGGTAGGGACCTCCTAAAAGGGTAAAAGATGGAGAAATAAATGCTAAAGGCAAACGTCTCTGTCTGGCCATTTCCCCCAGGGCTCAGGATGCTGAATATGCATGAGGGTCAGGGAAGAAGGGAGGAACAGAGCTGCCGGACTACTACTTCCATTCCCTGCTCCTTCCCGTCTCCAAGTGTGCCCTGCAGCTAGTTCCCTGGCCTCTGGAGCCTCTGCTCCCTCACCAGTAAAACAGGAGCATCCCCCAAATACAGTCGGGAGGATAAAGCACTTGGTACAGCTCTTGGTTTAAAACCAAACCAAATAAAAAACATGGTGATTACTTTTGTTCATATTGAATTAAACGCAGACTGACAAGAGCGACGGTCTTCCTAAAAGGGGATGGTTGGCAGATCTTCCTCAGCCTTCAACTCTAGCACTTCCTGTCATCCAGACCTCATGTGGTGGCCTTCTAGGACACTGTCATTTGCAAATTTTCCAATCCTCCTTGATATTCATTCCCATTCATTTATGTGTCCTCCTTAGATTACCTCTTAATTAATGAGACTCAGGCAGCTGGATAGTTCAGTCAGTTAAGCAACTGCCTTCGGCTCAGGTCATGATTCCAGGGTCTTGAAATCGAGCCCCGTGGCAGGTTCACTGCTAAGCTGGGGGTCAGTTTCTCCCTCTCCCTCTCCTGACCTCCTGCTTCTACTCTCCCTCTCTCTCAAATAATTAAATAAAACCTTAAAAAAAATGATAAACTAATAAGCCTCACAAAGTTTTTGTTCTAAAATCACCTCCCTGAAAAGTCAAAGGCAGCCTCCTCAGCCTAGTGTTTTGGGATTTGATAATCAGACTGCACTTCCCTTTTGATTCATAACTTTATAGATTCTGCTCCTATCTTAGCTTGGGCTTTTCCCTCTGCAGAGCCTACCGTGTGTCTTTTTGTCTCAATCTTGCCTGCTTCACATTAGTCATCCATTCATTCACTCATTCACAAACATTTACTGGGTTCCCTCTAAGTGCTTGCTGGTAAGGACAGGACCACAAACACCATCCCTTTCCTCATAGTCATTATGTACTATCACGCAAAGACATAAAGGAATAGGTCGATAAGCAACTAAGTAAAATAATTCTAGTGTAACGGAGTATAAATAAGATAATGAAGAAAACAGACAAGAGTCTGAGTGGTGGGCTACTGGTGGGCTCATCAGGAAGGAAGGAAGAAGTCCTCAGCCGGCAAAGAGCTCAGCACGAGACCCCAAGACACTGTGCGTGGGGGAGAAGACATTACTTAGGACATCTAATTTTTTCTTGCTTTTACATTTCTTGGGGTAAAGGGCTAGGCTAGGGGCAGACCATCAAAAGGGGCTTGAACTTTATGCTAAATTTGTTGAAATGTTGTTGGTAGGTTTTCCTCAAGGCAGTAACATAACCTGATGTATATTTTAAAAGGTTACCTTTGCCATCACATAAAACACAAGTTAGGTTTTGGAAGGAAATATTGTAAATTTGGAGACTGTTGCTGTAACCTAAATGAGAGACAGTGGTGGCCAGGACCAGTGGAAAAGCAGTAGATAAATTCTAGGCACATTTACAAATTAGAAGTGATAAAAGAAAAGCAGGGGGTGGGGAGTCGGGTGTCCCGTCTCAGACACACATTCATTTTGTAATGTCTGTGAGGTGCGAAGTGTCAAAAAAAAAGTGGATGGGTAGGTGAGCCTGGCGCTCACACACCTGACTGGAAATGAATTTAGAAATTAGACCATAAAGATGACCCATCACCCACAGGAGTCCATCCACTCACCTCCCTCGTGCCAAGTGTTCTATTTCCTCTCCTGCAGAGACAATCTCTAGCTGTTATAATCCCACAAATTTCCAGGAGAACCAAGGAGTCCCAGAAAGAAACAGAATATGAAAGAAGCAGGAGCCCCAGCTATGCTTATGCAACCATACCGTCAATTCTCAGTACTGCTCTGGAAGGGGTTGTTTTGCCCCCCAGGCTCTTCGCAGGTGTTATCATATGTATTCTTTGAGAAAATGGCCATCTCAGTAGTACTGAAGCAAATACTCGTTCAGGTTTTGAAAGTGGAGATCAATGAACATGGCTCTCCCTCTGATTGGCACCACATCTTTTGGGCAGATAAATTTACTTTGTGTTTGTTACTCTTGGCTTTTTGAGACAAACATATTTTAGACATTACAGATACCTATAGTTAGGACGCCAAACGAAAGGAAATGTGCAGTTTGATAAACACAAAAAAAGGGCAAGAAAAGAGGGGCATCTTTGATTCTGTTGCAACATCCCAGAGGACCCAGATTTTCACAATGATTCTTCAGAGTTACCAATGAATCATGAGTAACTCAGTGAATCACGAGTTACCAGAAGAGAGAAACATTACTTAGGACATCTAATTTTTTCTTGCTTTTACATTTCTTCCATTTTGACAATGAAAGGAAAGATGGATTCTTATGTGTATAGAATGAACTCCCAAGCAAGGTTTAACAAAATTTAAATTTCATACTTTCAAAAATATTTCCAGAGGGTAGTAATTGATAAAGGAGATTCTGGTGAATATGTACTCTAAGCAAAAATCACTGGACCATTAAATGTTTTGCATGCTGTTGTAATATCTTCCATATAAAATTACCAAATTATCTGCTAACTGTTACCTGCTCTCAGCCTAAGGAGAATAAAACAAAGCCATCAGCATATGCCATGCCAGCAACTTCTTTTCGGTTTCAAACTGCAGTAGGAGCCTGAATTTGCATGCTAAAGTAAATGAAATGATCTGATTAGATTTGCTGAAACAGCCCATTACTGTATATCATTTCTGAGACCACAAAATTTAGCACATGTATCGAAATGTATTGCCTCCTTCTAACTGTGGGGAAAAACTATAAAAACACTGGGTATTGTGATGGATTGAATTCCATTACATGAATCTGGCTCATTTTCTGACCATTATCTTGCTATTACTTGAGTACAGTTTAAATACAATATACGTCTTAAGTCTTTGTATCTTGCCTGTGAATATGTTGGTGTTTCCTTTAGAAAGACATCATTCCACATTAATTTCTTTGCATCTCATCTTCTCAGCTTATTAGATATTTGTTAGCTTCTGATGCCTAAAAGAAAGTACTGTTGGATGCATGAAGTCACTCAATCAACAGAGAAGATTGTCAGCCTGTAACAGTTTTAATTTTAATTTAGAAGTTTCTAATGTATTTGTTTTCTAGTTAACATACAAAAGAATATGTGGGTTAAAGGAAGATTTTTTTTTTTTAATCTTTCTCTATGGGAATACATGTGCTTAAGCAACTCAGCAAGCTAAAATTAGAAATGTTCTTTTGTAAAAAGCACAAAAAGTCTACAAGAGGCCTGGGAATTGAACAGAGTGGAGAATAAAAACTTATAAGTCATGATAAGGAAATATTTTGTGACCCAGTGTGAGACTTCTGTGTAGACGCTTGTGTTCACCCTGGTTATGTACAAAGCCGTTTTGTGCTCCTGGTTTCTGTCTGACAGTTTGGTTAGGAAATCAGAATGAAAATATACAGGTGTCTCGACATAATTTGGGGCTTTTTTGTCACAATTCAATTGAGGAGGACTTTTCTTTGTGATCAGAGAAGAAGCATACTGTCCCAAACATCCAACAAAACAAAACAAAACCCAACACCTAATCCTTAAAGAGACATGTGTCAAGGAACTTTTCTCACAAATGCTTCTTGATACAGAACATCTTAACAAGAATACCAAGCCAATATTGAGCCAAAGATAAAACTTTGAAACAAGAATATTATGCAAAAGAAAACTGCAGGCCCATGGAAACAAATTAGAAAACCAAAACAGAATAACTAAAGGAATAACAAAGATGTTAGAAAAGCAAGGAACAAAATAAATACCACTGATAGTCAAATTACCAGCATAGAATAAAGGTTTGAAATAATTAAGATACATGGACATTTAAAAAGATAAAGCAAGGAAAAGAAGACAATAGTCCTTAAAAAAGCCTGATACTAGAATGATTATGTATTCAAAAACACAATACAAGAAAATTTATCTGAGTCAAAGAAACATTTTTAAATTATCTATAGTTGGAATGAACACGTGTTGTTAGAAAATTTAATACAGGACTCCATACTAGGACAGATTCTAGTCAACCTCCTGAATTTCAGGAATAAAACAATTTTAGGCATCTGGACAGAAAAAGCAAATAACCTACCAGAGATTAAAACCAGGCTGCCTTAGCTCAATCAATGCTGTAAGACAATGGAACAACTGTTCTGAGGTGAGAATTGCACAACCCAATAATGTGATACCCATGGTGGTGATCAAACAGAAAAGCATTATGAGGTATAGAAGGACTAAGGAAGCATGCCACCCACGAGCCTGTCTGAAAAAAAAACTAGGCAATGAACACCTGTCAATTCATTTTTAATTAAAATTAAAATCTCAGAAATAGAGAAGGTATGATTTTTTAAGACTAATAGTCAACATTCAATCCACTTAAACACTGATTCTTAGCATAAAGAAATTGAAGTTACAGGATAAAATGCAATGCTATAAATCCAAACAATGTACAAATAATAATAAAAAAAACTTACAAAAATTGAAGGTAGAGGAGAGAAAGATAAGAAGACATGTGATTGTACTAGAGCCTTATTCTTTCATAGCAGGGAGTAAATTTACAATGTTGAAAATTCAAACATATAACTTTAAAAATCTTTATTCCAATAATAATGTGTTTCATGTTTTCTTAACTTTTGAAAGACATTTCATGAAATAATATTCTCTGAGATGAGGAAATATGTATTTGAAATATAATAGTTCCTCTGGTCTTCTATAATTTTGAGTAACACTAAATTTAATAATTTTTACTTATAAATAGTATTTATAGTTTTATAAAGATAATGATAAAGCACTTTCATCTTTAAAAAGACTGGAAAGAGATATGCCAGGATATTAACCATGGTTCATTTGAAGTCATGGAAATAGACGTTATTATAGTTCCACCTTTGCTTTTTCTGTAATTTTTTAAATTTAAAAATAAAATTAAGGCAAAGGTTAGAGTTGGACCAGGGATATCAGATAAGAATTCATCCTAGATCTTCCAGATTCCAGGAATTTTTGTATTGAGCAGCCAGGGGACTCATGTAGCTGCCTGTGTACTACATCATGCACACGTTAAATTTATGTATATTTGTATAACTGTTTTTACTACTGGAAGAGGAAATTCAATTGCCACTTCTAGTTTTCATTTTATATATACTCTTCTTACTCTGCCTCTCATGAGGTCCCAGTTTTTCTGTCCTTCCCTCGTTCCCTGGACTGGAGGAATCACAGCCTGGTGTCCATGGTCTGCTCCCTCACTTAGCCTCAGGTTAGCAATTTCCTTTTCCAGACCTTGCTACCCCACCTATTACACATTATCTCCTGCCTGGTGACAGGACTTCAGTGAACTAACTAGTCAGAGAAGACACTTGGGTCGGGATTGGGAGACATGGAAGAAAACCAAGCATTCCCAGTTGGGTTCCAGTCCCAACTATCTGTAGCAGGAGCTCCAGGAGTAAGGGGTGGTTGGCAGAGAGGGGAGGAGGGCAGCTGGTTCCTGGCTGGACTGAGATGCTCACTCAACCTTGGCCAAATGAAGGCCAACAGCACAAACATACTGATGAGTTCTTCAGTTCTTAAACTCTCCTATTCTTTTTTACAGATTTGGAAGGTGGAAAGGTTTTGGGGAAATAGTACAGGGAGCAAGGGGCACCTGGGTAGCTCAGTGGGTTAAGCTTCTGCCTTCAGCTCAGATCATGGTCTCAGTGTCCTGGGATCAAGCCCCGCTTCGGGCTCTCTGCTCAGCGGGGAGACTGCTTCCCCCTCTATCTCTGCCTACTGCTTTGCCTACTTGTGATCTCTCTTTCTGTCAAATAAATAAAATCTTTTTAAAAAAGAGAGCACATTCTATAAATTTATAATAGTTCATTCTATAAGTTCAATAATAATCATCTGTAAGCAAAGAAAAGAGGATTTGGGGAGGGACAAAGGTGTAAAGCTGCTCTATGACAGCTCTTTCAGTAAATGTTTGCATAGCCCTGGACTTCACACCTGTGCCTTCCTTGAGCCCAATGACAACTCTGAGCATTAAAGAAAGTAACATCCCTGTGGTCTCCACTTGAGAGATGACAGGGGTTCAGCCCCACCAGGGATTTCCCCAAGGTCACTAGGTTAGTGAGTGGAAGAGTAAGGATCCCAAGCCAGATCTGTTCAGCCTAAAGATGGCGTTCTTTCTAGTACCGCAGCCTTTAAACACAAAGCCATCACAGCCTTCAGTTCATTTAGCAAACAAACAAAGCAGAGAACCTACAGAAACACAGAAAAGGGTAAAAAAGAAGGAAAGCCCTCCAAATTTCCAAGAGCTCTTGTTCCTGACTAGCCCTGTTCCTCCTTCTCTGTGGGCAGCATTCCAGGTGCATGCCTCCGAGCTCTCCACCCGCAGTGCATGAGGTTCTGCTAACACCCTACACAGCGGGAATGAGACAGCCTGTGGGTAGGCTGTGGGACTTGTTTGTGAGGATTTCATTCCCCATATCTTTTCATGTCCCTATATATACACACACACGACTTTACTGATCTGCTGGTAACCTCACAGAATTAACGGGCAGGTACCACGCGATTCCTCTTATGATAAAGAAAATAAAAAAGTTTTCAGAAAATATTCATATGTCATATATCTCTAAGCCCAGAGGGGGACTGCAGTTCTGTCAGTCTTTCCAGGTATCCTTTCCACATAGGACTCCTGTGGCCAATTTCCTCACTTCCTCCACTAATGTGATCTTCAGTAGTTTGCAGCAGGATTTGAATTGCAACAGGAATGGCTAGCAATTCTTGAGCACTTAAGATGTGGGCTAAGTGGTTTGTTAGTATTATCTCATTTAAGAGCATTACCATCTTGACATTTTAGATGACGGAACTGAGGATCGGAAAGGTTAAGGAAGCCATTCCCGATGGCACAGCTTTTAGGACTGAGGATGAGATTCAAGCTCTGGCCCAGCTGATTTTAGAGCAATATTCTCAGCCACTGGACCAGCATCCTACACATTTCCACTGGGTAACACCAGAGCTGAAGAGCACAGAACACCTGCTGAATGCCTAAACAACCTCCTGAGAGGCAGCATGGCATTGCGGCAAAAAGTTGGGGCTTTGGAGTCAGGAAGCCTCATGTACTCAAGTTCAAACCCCAGCTCTGACCCCTACCACCCGGCAAAATGCTGGAGCCTCAGATTCTCTAGGGACAAAAGGGTAATGATGGCAGCAGCATCATAATCATTGAAAGGATCAAATAAGATTAATATGGAAAAACTCTTAGCTTGATGGCTGCTGTATTACAGAGATTCCAGAATAGTGCTATTATCTACAGTAACCCCAAACAGAAGCAACTATTCCTCTCTATCCATTGCCATGAGCAACTTATTCAAAGTACAGCTAATAATAGTTTACGTATTTTAAAACCATTGGCTAAAATGAGTCAATCACCTGTCAGAGAACCTACTTTTCTAATATTTACCCAACAACATCACTGCAAAAACTGTCCAGTCGGTAAATCAGCCAACTAAGAATCACGAAGCAAAGCCTTTGAGACGCACTAGTGAGTATAAACCCACATGCCTGCCCCCAAAGGGTTTCTGAGCCCTGTTATATAACAATGCAATATATTACAACAACAGCAACAACACAAAGACAATCCAGCAGAGGGATTTATACTTCTTTTTTTTGAAGGGTATAAACAAACATTTAACTCAAAGTAAGTGAGCCAGAAAATTTGTATAGGCTTAGAGGGAAAGAAAGAATTTAAGAAAAGGCCAAAAGACGGCGAAAAAGAAAAGTTCGTACCTGGTAGTGCAGAGCCAGGGAAGGAGGGAGAGGTGGAAAGCCGTGTGTATGCAGGTGGCTGGAGGGGGCATAAAGGGGGATGAGGTCAAGTAGATAATGAGGTTCTCACACCCCTTCTTCTCTACTCATGAGCACAGCTCAAGGATGGAAGAAAAATTAAAACCCTATCATAGGGTGCCTGGGTGGCTCAGTGGGTTAAAGCCTCTGCCTTCGGCTCAGGTCATGGTCTCAGGGTCCTGGGATTGAGCCCTGCATCGGGCTCTCTGCTCAGCAGGGAGCCTGCTTCCCCCGCTCCCTCTGCCTGCCTCTCTGCCTGCTTGTGATCTCTCTCTCTCTCTCTGTCAAGTAAATAAATAAAATCTTAAAAAAAAAAAAAAAAAGCAAAACCTTATCATAAAGTGGAAGTCTGGAAATAGGGTGACAACTGTTCACCACCATTAATCTGCTATGAAAGGGGAACTCATTCAAAGAAGGGAGCCATAAAAGTCCATTACTCAAAATACAGTAAAAGCTCAAAAACTGATAAGGCTGGGTGAGAAATGCAGTTAGATCTTGGCCAAAATTTTCTAATGAATTTGTCGGTCCAATGGGGACAAAATGGTATAACCACAGCCTCCCCACAAATCCAATCCAGGCAGATCACCGCACACTGCCGGAAACAAGACCATGACACATCAGGAAGGGCTCAGCATCCTATCCTCCTGCCAGCCTTACCAGTCACGTGTGCAGCAAGGAGAAGGGACAGATGATTCCCTCCCAGTGCTTGGCCCGTAAACATACATCAATAGATTGATAGATTGATCAATACATAGATTGACAGATGATAGATAGCAGAGTTTCAGAGTGTAATAAATAACAACTAAAAGAAACCTTTTATCTTCTGTATTTTCCCTAGGAATTTATTACTGAGATTTAGCTTGTATCTGTGAACTAGTATATTTTAAAAATCGCTTTCTGTGTTTTAAGAATATTGAATATATTTCTGCTGTTTTGAATAAGCATCTCAATTTCACTTCCTGGGAAAACTACAGTAAGTGGAATCTCAAGGTCCATTTTTTTAATGTTTCAGATTTTGCAAATTTAAACATGTTGAAATTAGGGATAAACTATAAATTTTGTACTTTATTAAATAGGCTAGAAAATAAATCCTGATATATTTGAAGATTATTGTCAAAACTTGAACCAAATTCAAATATCCCTCCCAAAGAATTAAAGGAAATGAAATCCATCAGTGATAGTGAAACCTACCAGCAAGTACATTAATTGTTTTGTTTTTGTTTTGATGTCACAATGGAAGACCTAAAAAGTGACTGATTTCAAAATCTGTATATTTCTCTCTTCCTTTTCCCAATCCAATTTGAAACTCCAGTGTCTTAATTACTTAAGCTAAATATTGATCTGATTAAAGCAAATAGTATCAAGATGACTAACTCATTGCCCCAAATGTCCCAATGTGCATTTCTATTCCTGGGATGCCCTTTTTCACTCAAGTGACTCTGATGGATAGAAGGTGGGTTGCTGAAGTGAGCAAAGCTCCCCCCCACCCTAAGTCTAGACCTCGGTGACTGTTCAAGTCATAAATCCTCTAGGAACGATAAGTTCTTTTTGATGTTCTAATTGCTCAGGTCAGCACCACGGTCAGCTAAGAAAGAGGAGATGATGATGCCACTCACTGTAGGTACAGGGACCTGAGACCCAGCTGTTCCAACCACCTAGGTGGATGGGGGAATTGGTCTCAGTCTGGTACATGTGAGCTTCCAACTTCTAAACACAACCTGAGAAATTTAAGAATTTCAGGTGCCTGGGGGCTACCAGATAAATTAAGGGTCTCTTTCCTCTTGGAAAGAGACCCTTATCCAACTGGCTTAGATTTTTAGATATCCTAAAGAATTCACAGAGTGAATTCACTGAGTGGGTCAACTCAACATTAAGTACTGACATTCCAACTATGAAAAGTAAGAGTTGCTCGATGTCTCCACACACCCAAAGCAGAAGATATTCAATTTCAGATTTGAATTTTTTTCTCAAATGGTTTTTTTCTGCTGCCCAGGCCCCATCTCTCTCTGATGGTACAGACATTATCACCCTAACCCAAATTCCTCCAACATCATCCCTCAAAGCGACCACACATTCATCATCTCCCCTAAGTCTTCTCACAATAAAAGCTCCTTTTTTCTGTCCAGATTACCTGATACCTAGAGATGATATCCCCATATAATGTATCCCCAAACTCATTCTGAACTCCAAAGAAGGGATCCACAATTAGACAAAATTATTTAAACAAAGTACATGCTTTATGAAGGGCACGGGGACTTAAAAAATAGTCTGTTGAGCTTCCTGAGTCCTAGTTGGGCACAAGTGTCCTTACTTCAGTGGTGTCCAAGTTATTAGTGACCCCCACTGATAGTACATTGTGGACTTCAGAGTATAGGCAGCCTGATGGCAAAAAGACTCAACCTTCCCTGGAAGAGGAATGTCAAGGAGGCACAATGTTCCTGCCACTCAAAGGGAACCAATTGTATCTTAAAACAAACACTAAAAAATAGAAAAATGGGGGGAAATTATTTGTAGTAAAATGCTGGTATGTAAAATGAATCAACCTCACTCATTGTGTTGTACTGACAGCCCTACTTCTCCTCTATTTCTCCTTTTCAAATCCCCCTAGATTTTAGAGTAATGATTTCCAATGGTTTCCAGGACCAGCAACTCAGTGTCTCCTGGAAACTTGTTAGAAATGGTATTCCTGGGTCTCATCTCAGACCCACTGAATCAGAAACTTTGCAGATAGGGGATAACAATGGGTATTTTAAGGAGCCCTCCATGTGGCTCTGAGGTTCACTAAATCTTGAGAAACACTGCTTTATTTGACAGGGAGAGAGAGGTTGAGTGAGCACAAGTAGGCAGAGTGGCAGGCAGTAGCAGACTTTCTGCTGAGCAGGGAGCCTGATGTGGGAATGGATCCCAGGACCCTGGGATCATGACCCGAGCCAAAGGCAGACACTTAACTGACTGAGACACACCGGCACCCCTTGACTTTGAATTTAGCACCTCCACCACCACGACACAATTTAAATTGTATAATTTTAGAAGCTCATTTTTTCTTCCAAACATTATCCAAATATTGAAGACTGACCAGTAAACATGGTTTTACTTATGGTCATTGCCTTCTCTCTACCTTTTCCTGCCATGTTTGTAACTTATGGCCTCATCTTTCAGTCAGCAAAATGTCTCATTCCCCGAAACCCCTACAAATATTGAGAGCCCTTTGTGGTGCCCAATGGCTGAGAAAGGCCACTTGGCAAAAGCAATTGAAAACAGATCTCTGAGAGGGCAGGTGAAATGCATTCAGGAAGATGAGAAGGGGTAAGACAAAATTCAAAGAAAGGCATGAACCTTTAGCAAGGAAATCTAGGTCCAAATGTTGCCCTTAAGCTCAATGTACTGAATTAGCTTTGTTAGTAAATGAGCTAAAGATGAGGCTATATGCTTGGAAATCCATTCCAACACAGCCTTTTTCCTTCTCCAGATAAGCATAAGCTTGTGGAGATTACTAGGAGCTAAATGGCTTCCTTCCCTCCACTCCGTGTTTTCTAGGTAATTCCTATCTTTTTCCAATTTATTTCTGAGAACTGCTTTGGCCATTTTCAGAAAGAGAATGTTGTTCTGCTGGGTCCTATCCAATTTTTCTGTGAGTGCTCTGAAAGGACCGGTACTAAAGGTAGGGTTTGGGTTGATCTGGAAATGTTGGACACATAATTGTGATATTTTGGTCTGGGTGATGTCTGAGGAGACAATGTTCTCTGACACAACAAAAGGATCTGTCTTTCCGGGCATGATTTCCAAATGCCAATTGTACATTAGATGGCTAAAGACTAGGGCTGAGGAATGTTTTATTCTCCTGTAACCAAAAAAAAGTATTCATAAGAAAAACAATAGTTTGCAAATGTCATTTATTAAGAGCACTACATCCTTAGAATAAAAGATTAAGAAATGAACAATGCATCAGATCTCTTTATTTCTTCTTTTTTCTTTCTCCATCTTCCAAAAACAATAAAAAAATGTTCATGTTTGTTTTCACCCCCTTAGAGTCCTGAAATAATACAAATGAATACCTGGTTTATACCCCATCCCCCACGAGCATAAATATCGAGAGGAAGTTCTGTTACCTTTGATTTATTTAGAATGTTAATTTTTGGTCTCTAGGTATTGCCTAGGTGACCTCAAATAAATGTGTTTCGTATAAGAGAAAAACCATCAGAGAAAGACCACTAGCAGAGTACCCAGTAGAGATACAACGCCAAACAAACCTCTTCATTTCCCATTTTACTTAACAAGTAAACATTTTACAAAGACAAAACTTATTGTTCCCTTGGATGGCATTCAGGGAGGGATGCATTTATATAATGTGTGGTTAGAGGTTAATCAATATTTCATTTCTCTTTCATGGCAACGAAAGTTCATATAAGTTATTTGGTTGTCCTTTGGCATTTTATGAGTTAAGTGAAATTAATTTATTCCGCAAATATTTATTAAATGCTTACAACAGTTCTTGCTACATAGTAGGTGTGTAGTGACAACTGACACAGAGAATGTTTTTTGAGAACTCACTATATGCAGACTCGGTACTAAGGTCCTTGGCTGAAATGCTTCAGAAGCCAAGATGAGAATTTTTTTTTCTCTCAGAGCCCTGAGTTTACGACTATGAAATCATTTGCATACCAAGCATCTCTGGCCTCTTCCTTCCTCTACCCTGGCCATTCCCGCCACTGCTAATGAGAAAAGAAATCTCAGAGCTTGAGCAATGTGTCCATAAATCCATCTCTAAGGGTCTGCTCCACAATATGAGCCCCCTCCCCCCGAGACCCACTGCAGGAAAACATGCACAATCTGAAATGAAGCATCCGCTGCCATAGGAAAGCTCATGCATCAAATGCCCACAGCAAAGTCCAATGCTCACCGGCTCGGCCACTGTAGTAATTGCAATCACTGATATCATAGCGGTTTGCTGAAAAGAATAGACTGATCAAAATCTATTGCTCAAATCACTCCTGTACTCCTAGGAAACTTAGAGATGAAAATCTCCAAATAATCCCCTCCAGGATCTCTTTACCTGGATGCCTTCCCTGATGCTTCCCCCTTTTCTTTAGCAGGAACCCCTTTGTTCTTTGTGCCTCACTCTTCCGCTCTGAAAATCTCTCAGTAACACCAATGGTTGCATTCTACCAAAATTATTTGTTTGCACATTTCTAGAGAGCAGGAGCTCAGGCTTCCTCATCTTTGAAGCCTCAACACCTCACATGGGTGGCAATGAAAAAAAAGGTTTTTGAGTAGATTTTCTTCGATCTTAAGGAGTCACGGAACAAATACCTTTTAGTCATAGCCCATGAGATAGTGGAAGTATCTGTTCAACCTGCTGTCTGCCTACCTAGTGGTCCCATAAGGTCCTTGCCATAGTTCATCATTATATGCAAAGCCTAAAAAACATTTTGCCCAATTACACTATTAAAATAAAAACATAATTTTTGAACAAGTGTGGTCTTGAATATCTAGAACAAATCCCTTTATCATTTCATAGATGAGGAACCCATCCGAGACTCCCAAGAAGTAAATTAAGGCCAGTGAATAGCAGAGAAAGAATAGAATCCAAGTTTCCCTGCGTCCTGCCCAGGGCTTGGTTTTTCAGTCCACAACCTGGATCCAGTTTGCTGAGGGCCTGTTTCTTCCAAAGCTCATGAAGGGGCTTGCGGAAGTTCCCCGGCAGTTGAGCTGGATTCAGAGAGAGGGAGACAACCTCCACAAGCTGCTCTATTTCTTTTTCCTTCCCAGAGACATAAACACGGCCAAAAAGCTGCCTTAGTACAAGCAACAAGAGAAGAAATGATGGGATGTGACAGAATTTGCAGCTCAGGAGATAAAAGGAGGCCCTCCAGGACAGTTTCAGGTTTATATGTAGGGCAAGATAGGCTGCCGCTGGGCCAGATCTTGTGCAGTAGTTGACATCCAGAATAGTCTTTGGGTCCACCCTGGTTCGAATCTCTGTCCCTGACTGAAATACACCAAAATGGGAACAGCACATAGCTTCAGAAAAAAGGCAGCAACTCTTCCTGAAGCTTTTTTCCATCGGGCAGTGATTTATCCATCAACTCACCAGATGTTCACTGAGCATATACTAAACGTCAGGCAAGGAGCTTAGTACTGTGGTTATAAAAATGAAGGAAATAGAATCCCTGCTCTCAGGGAACTCACCAAGTATGCTATTTCACACACAAACACACACGCTGTGTTAGAAACATAGGAGCGCTGGGACACCTGGGGGGCTCAGTTGTTTAGGCGACCGACTCTTGATTTTGGCTCAGGTCATGAATTCAGGGTCATGAGATGAGCTCCACGTCCAGCTCTAGGCTCCTCATGGAGTCTGCTTAGGGTTCTCTCTCCCTCTCCCTCGCAGATAAATAAATAAATAAATAAATAAATAAGAAAGAAACACATGAGCATCTCTGTCACAACTCAGGATTTGACCCTCAGTACTGGCCGAGTACCCACCTAGACCCTAAACTTTCTGTCTGGTAACTAATACCACTTAGGCTTCCCTATATCTTTTTGTCTTATATCATCAAAACAAAAGGCAACTGTGTCCAAATGCTGTGAAAGTTTATGGACAGTGACACCGCTGAGGTCCAAATGGACACTGCTTAAGAGGAGAATAGAATATGAGTAGCAAAAGCACTTAGGCAAGAGAAAGGACAAATTAATTCTCTTATCAAACCTTCCCTCACAGATAGAATAAATATGGTAGTTTTTCACAAAACTATAAGTTACTTCTCTTCAAGTACCACCTTAAGGTTCTGCAGACACTCACAATGAGCTCTGTATCTGCGGTAGCTGCAGGCGGAAGTTCACCACATCAAACAACTGATGTTACTCTTATATTTGTCTTCATGTAGATCTGAACATAATATGTGTGAAGAATAATAAAAATTCTTTATATTGGGAACCAGATGAACTCTCAACATTGGAACTGTGAATAGTTTTATGTTTATAAAAATGCTCAGAATTTAAATTTTAAATACCACTTTTACTTAAAAATTGTTACATTCATAAATTACAATTTGTATTTTTAGCTGTCATTAAATCTTGAATATTTTAAGATAAATGTAGCTTTTAAAACATGATAAATGAATTTGATGTTTTTATTTCTACACTTACTCTAATGTAGGTGTATATATATATATATATTTTTTTTTTTTAGATTTTATTTATTTATTTATTTGACAGAGCGAGAGATCACAAGTAGGCAGAGAGGCAGGCAGAGAAAGAGAGAGGAGGAAGCAGGCTTCCTGCTTAACAGAGAGCCTAATGCAGGGCTCGATCTGAGGACCCTGGGATCATGACCTGAGCTGAAGGCAAAGGCTTTAACCCACTGAGCCACCCCAGCTGCCCCATAATGTATATTTTTGATAAAATATAATCAACTGTATACTTTAGAGTACAAATATATTTTGTTTTTAATCCTTTAGTTCATTTCTATAGATAGCACTTAAATGATCAAAAATATTAGGTATAACAATATAAGTAGTGATTTTGCTAAAATGAATCTCCTACAGAATAAATATATAACAATTGATAAAACATGCATATATTTTATTACTTAGCCAAACATCATCAGCCCATACCATAACACCAAAGCATGCACAATGATAACTAAATTTAGTCATTCTTAACATTTGCCAACATTCTATCGTATAAAAAAACATGGCTTTACCCACATGGTTTTTATTTCTCATTATGAAGGTATGTAGTAGAAAGAAAGAACATATTTTATTTAGCAGTATGTTAGCTTGATTTAGAACCTTCATGTGTGTAGACATATGGTCTGTGAGTCTCTGTTCTTCCTCTCATCCCAGGTGCTGAAATATTGGGGGGAGCGGGGGGATGGCTGCCAGCCTCCAAGTCACCAAAAGTTAGCATTAAACGACTGAAGCCCCAAAGTAAGCCAACAAGGTATGCAGGGAAATAAGCCTCTTCTGCTTTCTTGAAGTCAGGACCCGCTTTCTCTTGAACACTTACTTGCTGTCAGTCTCAGGTGGAACTGTACAGGTACGTGAGTCTGTGGAGACTGTTTCCATCTGTGGAACTGCTATCCTCGAAGGACCAATCGATTCAGCTTTGCCAAGTGTTCCTGAAACGACTCTTCCGTCCGGATGGATGCAGTTCGTGCCTACAGTTAAAGGCCCCCTGAAGTACAAAGGATATGAAAATAGCAAAGGAACTTTTTGTGGTTAGAAGCCCCGCCAGCGGCTGCTGTGTCCCCGGGGTACTGAGGCTTAAAGCTGATCAGCCCTGAAATGCCTGCTTGGCCATAGCTGGATGGTCTCTGTGGGTCTGGCTCGGCAGCAGGATATCCACGAAGGTCTAAACAAGGCTATGGTGAAACACAATTCTATGTTTGGTTTTTCGATTCAGAGCCCTTGGAGAGAAACACATTTATCTTTCATTTATACATTAATGTCTTACTCTTTCTGTACATTTTGCCAATCTCTTGGTGTCTTTTTTGACTACAGTTAATCTGCCCAAACAACCTTACTCTTGGATTTTATCTTATTCCTCATAGACATTTTTTTTTTTAGTAGCATTGACACACAATGCTACATTGGTAAAGAAAAATTATTAAAGTCTGGTAAATTTTCTCTTTTTGGCAGTTTCTGCACAGTTATTTTTGAAGTTCCCTAACATTTCTGGTGTTCGATGCCAGGCTGCCTGTGTTCATCTTGACACCTTAATTGTCTTTCATGTTGTAGAAAAGGGTCTCGAAATATCGGGCACCCACTGACCTTGAAAATTTTAGATAAACAAATCAAAGATGAAGAGAGTGACAGCGTGAGAAGGAAATCCTGTTTAAATAGTGCAAGCCACACGCCTACCCACACCACCTCCCTCCGGATCCCACCCAAAGAACACATGACCAAGTGAGCCTCCGCAGGAAGCCTTGGATCTGCCATGTCCTGTGCACTGAATAAGATTTCAGTATTTAAAGACTTACTTCTTCAGATGCTATCCCTAACTGCAAGCCAGCCACATGCCCCCACAACAAAGCAGCAGTCTGTCCCACATTTGGAGAATGTCCCATGCTACCTGTTTTGAAGACAACAGTTGGCCTCCAAAGTGTTGCCTTCCTTAGTGATTTGACTAGTTGCGATTTTCACCTTACCCTTATAACCAGCTTTAAAAGTAAACCCGTGTGCAAGCTATGAATTAGAGTTTTCTATTCAATCCCATCTTCCAGTAGGTTCTTAGTGAATAGCATCTATGTTTGACTCACTCTTTGCACCCCCTGCTGCCCCAACACAGTGTCTTGAACAGAGAGATGTTAGAGAAACTGTTTTGAATGCATCCATTAAAAATATTAATTTCCAGGTAGGAAAAAGTGCGACTCTCCACTGACCTCTAATCCACCTAGTGAAATGGTCACAAAACAGCTGCTAGCACATTGATCTTAGCTCTTTCTAAGACACTGTTTAAAACAGTGTTTCTCAAAGTGTGGTCGCCTGATCAGAATTATTTAATTATTTAAATTAAATAAATTTAATTATTTGAAAGTTAATGTGTGGGCTCCACGTGTCTGGGTTCGGCACCTCTGGGAGTGAGGACCCAGAGCCCGCATTTCCTGATGTTCTCTGTGTAATTCTAGTGCCCTCCAATCTTGGAGAACCAGCATTCTCTAAGTGGTGGTGCCTGGCACCGTCTGTGCATTAGAATCACCAAAGGAGATTTTGTTAACAAAATCTGGGTCACCCCAGACGGATCAATTGGGATCTCTGGGATGGGGGTGGCCATCAGCCTATCTTTGAAGTTCCCCAGGTGATTCTAAGGGGCAATCAGGGCTGAGAATCACGGGCTCAGGGGCTTCTCCTGCCTTAGCCCACTTACAATCTAAAGTAGCAGCTACATTCTGCAAACACTGGGCACTGGGAAAGAACGGGAGAGGAGCAAGGATAACAAACAAATACCAGGGTCTGTGGGAAAGCTAAACCCTAGGCAAACTGCCTTGCAGCAAAGGCTTTCAAAAGCAGTCGGTGGGGCACCTGGGTGGTTCCGTGGGTTAAAGCATCTGCTTCCGGCTCAGGTCATGATCCCAGGATCCTGGGATCAAGCCCCACATTGGGGGGGGGGGTCTCTGCTCAGCAGGGAGCCTGCTTCCCCATCTCTCTCTGCCTACTTGTGATCTCTGTCAAATAAATAAAGTCTTAAAAAAAAAAAAAGCAGTTGGTGTCATAGCCAAAATCACTGGCTCTCACCAAGCCAGTAAAAGAGTGACATTTGATGGGGGCACCACAAAGAGGTCTTTGCTATCTTATGTGTGTTACCTAAAATAATTAAATTGCATCCATGAAACTCTTCCTAAGACTGGCCTCTGGTAATAGTTATTTTTCAAGGTCATGCCATATGTTTTGGGTAGTTACTTCACCAATGCTTATTGTATTATTAAACCATTTAAAAATAAATAAAGTAGAAAATACGTGATCAATAATAAAAATGTGTCATAAATCAAGAATTCTGACTAATCTTCTTCTGTGCAAGAGATGTTCATGAGACACAACTGTTAAAAAGACAGGAAGAAAAGCAGTTCCAACACTGGCATATATGAGGGAAAATAGGGCTGGTGTGTGTGTGGGTGTATGTATCTGTGTAAACTGGGATAACCAATTTAAAAGGCAATTTGATCGTCTCTGTTAAATTAGCAAAATGCATACTCTGTGCCTCACTGGAATTAGAAGAGTATAAATTAATCTCTTCTTTTAAAAAACAAATATTTGACTGTTCTCTAGAAAAAATAAAAGCCTACTCTACATAAGGTGTTTATAAAAAACTATCGCTATTGTCTCTTATGAGCCATCTGTGCTATATGCAGGAAAAGCACTATTGTCCTCACTTCAGAGATGGTAAAATCTGGGTGGAAAAGGTTAAGTAGCCAGCTCTAAGCCACACAGGAAATGTAAAAAGCAGGACAGAACTCAGACCTTCTGACCCAAACCCAATTTTTCTTCTCACTCATTCAAGTTCACCAATTTTATCCTTCCCCAATAAAAAGAAAAAGGATTCAGATTATATAGAAAAATCTCACCTGCCTATAGCTTTCGTATGATACCTACTACTTTCCGCTTTATATTTTGTAATAGTTTCAGTGCTAGAGCTCTCTTGCTGTTCTACGTGAGAGAGAGAGAATATGTTTGATTTGTCTTTTTATTGCCCACAATGCCCAGCTCTGAACAATGCTGGGTAGTCAGTAAGTGTTTCTTAGATAATCAGATGAAACTCAGGTATGGTTTAAACTTCAGATTGTAAAACATTCGAACGGAAAGCAAACATAATCCTGCAGATC
Organism: Mustela nigripes; assembly: GCF_022355385.1. Classification (NCBI taxonomy): domain Eukaryota; kingdom Metazoa; phylum Chordata; class Mammalia; order Carnivora; family Mustelidae; genus Mustela; species Mustela nigripes. The sequence goes on from NC_081563.1 coordinate 65,803,726, forward strand.
ACCAACTGATGTGATCTTTTCTAGAACATCCCTGTCTTCACCTTACGGTGCCATCTTATACAATAATGGAAATTATATACCAGGACTCAATCACAGTTTAAGAAGTCAATGTTTTAGTTCCAGACCCAAATGTTCTTTCTTTTATCTCCTTTTTATACCTCAGCTTTACTGAGGTGTAATCACAAAATATAAATATATTTAAACAACATGATGGCTGGATGCATATACATCACAAAAGGATTCTCAACATGTGTCACCTCAGATATTTACCCTTTTTTGTGAGAAGACTGAAGTTCTACTCTCAGCAAATTTCAATTATACGATACAGTGTTATCTACTATAGCCACCATGTTATACATGAGATCCGCAGACGTTACTCATCTTCTAACTGAAAGTTTGTATCCTTTAACCAATCTCTCCCTATTTCCCCATACCTCCCAGCCTCAGACAATCACCATTCTACTGTTTCTATGAATCTGACTTGTTTTTTCTTTTAAAAGTCCATATGTAAGGCAGTATTTGTCTTTAAACAAGCCGTATCGATCTGGCTTATTTCACTTAGCATAATGCCCCGGAAGTTCATCCATATTGTTGCAAATGACAGGATTGCCTTCCTTTTTTTTTTTTTTTAAAGGCTGGCTGAGATGCCATTGTGTGTATATACCATATTTTCTTTATCCCCGTATTCGCTGACGGACACTTACGTTGTTTCCATCCCTTGGCTATTGGGAACAAGAAAGAAAGGTATCCAAACCGCAAAAGAAGAGACACTTACTATTTGCAGATGACATGATACTAAAGCCCTAAAGACTCCAACAAAAATTGTTAAAACTAAAAAACAATATTGGTAAAGCTGAAGGATATGAAATCAATACACAAAAATCTGTAGCATTTCTATACCCTATTAATAATGAATTACCAGAAAGAGAAATTTTAAAAAATAATTCCACTTAAAATTACATCTGTTTCTTGATTTGAGTAGTAGGTACAGGGTGTGCTCACTTTGCAAAAATTTATCAAAGACTTTTGTTTATGTTAAACAAAAACTTTACTTAAAAGGATGAGACTGTTGGTAACACCTAACTAGCAGTGTACTGATTCAAACAAACTTCTAATTGGTAGGAGTTGGGGAGTTACTTCTTCACAAACAGAGGATTTTAGTAGCAATGTTTTACGTCTAGTTAGAACTCAGGTACTCATGTCTTATTTCTCTGATTTAGAGTTTTTATAAATTCACATATTATTATTATTTTCACATTTTATAAATACCACATATTACTCTGACTTTTTACCATATCAGAGTCTCTTGATGCTATTCACCCTCAGTCCTCTCATCGTCCCCACCTACTAACCAAATACTCCTCAGACACCTTCCAGGGCATGAAAAGAATTTCTCTCTGTAGAGCTAGGGATTCAGCTCTCTGTACCTAGACAAGCTGAGAGAGCCATGTTAGGAGGATGCACTTCAACAACATCAATGGTCTTTACTCCAAAATCTCCCTTAGTTTCTACTACCACTGACTTCTGGAAACATCACTGGCCAGTGCGTAAGTATCATAAATAGCTCTTTCAGCTTTTTCCCAGCACCACAAAGCAATTTCAAAATGGACAAATAAAAGAGCCATTCCAAGAACACATAAAGAATATTCTTAATCCAGTGGGCCTTAGAACCCATCACTTCTATTTCCCCGCTTGGCTGCCACACACAAACTTTGTCTCCAGACTTCCCAAGGCATCATTTTAGTCAACTTCCTCTCCTTCTAGAGTCTAACATTACAAAATGATTCCCACATTATCTCTTTTAGGAGGCAATTTCTATACTTGAGAGTGGAGGAAACAACCATCTCAGCAAGTTTGAAACTCCTTTTAGAAACTGCCAGCAGCAATGCATGCTCCTTTTCCAGTAAAGACCTAAACTCCTTGGCCCTATCTGGTGATTTCCAAAATCCAATAAACTCACATGTTGTATTTAAAGTCTCTATCAGGAACTGTATTCTGTCCCCAGACAACTCTGGAGTCATAGTCATTGAATCTCTTTTGTTGATAAAATGATGTCCCATCCCTAGGACTTAGGATGATCAGATTTGCATTGGGGCAATGTGACACCAGCAGTTTTTGTAGCTCCATTAATTTCAAGTGATGTCTTAATTCTAAGCAGGTTATGAGATCAAATAAATGGAAAGAGTACTCCAGTATTAAAACATAACTTTCAGGGGCGCCTGGGTGGCTCAGTGTGTTAAAGCCTCTGCCTTCGGCTCAGGTCATGATCTCAGGGTCCTGGGATAGAGCCCCGGCATCGGGCTCTCTGCTTGGCGGAGAGCCCGCTTCCTCCTCTCTCTCTGCCTGCCTCTCTGCCTACTTGGATCTCTGTCAGTCAAATAAATAAAAATCTTTAAAACAGAACAAAACAAAAAATAAACACAACTTTCATGCATATTGCAGCAAATGCTTCACAAGTTATGTTCTGGGAGAAATCTTTAAATTTTAGATGTTTATTTTTCCTTCTGTTATCAATGTCTGCCAGTAAATCAAGAATTAGGGACCTTCACTATAATACATTGGACCTGGAAAATATTTTTACCTCCATTTATTTCTCGAACCCATTGAAATGACATTGAAGATACTAAAAAAATAAATAAATAAAAGTCAAAAGAGTTCTAGGAAGTGAAGACTAGAACATAAGTGGGCCAAAGGTTAAAAACAAATTTCTTGAAAATGAATAGCATATGAGATTAAACTAACAGGTAAAAAAGAAAAGAGAGAAAGGCACCAAGTACAAGAGAAGGCACAGGAGAAGCCACAACAAAGGTGAGAGCTGTTATTTCACAAAATGAGCCCTGGATCGAGCAGACATGAATGCAGCTGACTGAAGAATCTGTGGATTGACTTTTGGGTAGTGAATAATGAAGAAAGTTTGTTTCTGATGTCGACAAGAAAAATGAAAGGAAACTAGAAATTCCAGGAAGAATAAAATGCTGTACAAAAATTCATGGCAAAAATATGAGGCATGATTATAATACATTTATGGAGTCTAAGAATAGAAAATCTTGAACTTGGAATTTGAAATATTCTACTCTAAGCAGACTTGATTTAAGAACATAAATTACATCGCTACAGTCACACTCTGGTTCTGCAGTTGATATTAAGCAACATCATAATATTATCAATGATGTTCATTTCTCTTTGGTTTTCAGAATTAATATATAGGCAAAAGCATGGACGACTTAGATAAAGTTACTATTTAAAATGCAAATGTTTTAACCTTAGTGATGTGAAAGTGATGGTGAATTGACCAGCAGTAGAGCAGTTGAGGAAGAGAGATGGGAGAAAGTATAGAGGTCATCAACTCTAACATACTTTGTACCATGGTGTTACCCTATAAGTCTGAGATTGATGGAATAAGAATAAAAGCCAAATCTATGATTTAAGTATAACCAATAGGAGCACCAAAAGCAAAAACAAAACAAAACAAACAAAGGAAAAAATCCAAAAGCATGAAGATACAAGGGAAAAGGAAGAGGGCTGGTAGATGTAAGCTGAAATACACCTTTTTTTCTTTTTCTTTTTTTTTTTTTTTTTACAGTAAAGAGTTACCAAAAAAACTGATAAGCTAAAAAATAGACTTAAAGTTTTATAAAACTGATATCTAGAGCTCTAGTGATAACCATTAGAAGAGCTAAAAACAGAAAATATTGTGGATGGTAACCTCTTGGGAATAGGGCTATGCCTCATGGAAAAAGATGCCCTTTTCACTTGGCATTCTTACCTTTGATTGAAATTGTATTTCCATAAGCATGTACTTTTAAGATTGTCATTAGTAGGCTGACTTATAACATTCCAAGTTTTCTACCTTTTCAGCTTTCTAATCCTTAACCACTGAGACAATGCTTTCCATACAGTGATTAAAGCCTTATAGCAGGTAAAATTTCCATGATCTTTGGGGTGCCTGGGTGGCTCAGTCGTTAAGCATCTGCCTTTGGCTCAAGTCATGATCCTGGGGTTCTGGGATTGAGCCCAGAATTGGGCTCCTTACTCAGCAGGGAGCCTGCTTCTCCCTTTCCTACTCCCCCTGCTTGTCTTCCCTCTTGCTGTTTTTCTCTCTGTCAAATAAATAAATACATTCTTTAAAAAAAGATGATTACATTCCCATGGTCTTCAACTCTAAGGTCAGTAACCGCCTCACCAGCACTCTCCAAGTCTGGCACGTATAACCTTGTGCGCTGTAAAAGCAGATAATTCAGAACCCTCTCCAACTGCCTGCTTGTTTTTCCTGCCAGAATCACCCATTTTCTGTGAATGTCATCTTATCTTACCACTGAGCATCATCAATCTCTCGCTAGGTCTCTTCAGTAAGGTGTTCTGATTAAATCCAGGGATTTCTCATTTTGGAACTACCAGAAAAGAAGAAGCTGCCAGAACTGAAATCCTGACAGGACATTCCAACTCTGAGCCCTAGCAGAGGATACTGATTACACTTCTGAGCACTTGCAATCTTAGAAACTTCTGGACCCTAATGACAAAGATGGAAACAATGATTATTAAACCCTAGAAATATCCCTTCTGCCTACTTTAAAACGCCAAATCCAAATGCTAAATCATCAGAGGATAAAAGGTAATGCTGTGCAATCTGCTTTGGAAGATGCAAGGTCACCATATTTTTTCTCCACTCTCCACCCTTATAAAGCCTCTAAGCACACTCCTACCTTCACTTGACCTTGCTTGGTTTAACATACTCCTAGCATTATTTCACTTTGCTTGGTTTAACACTTCTTAGCATCACTTCATCTTATTTAGTTTAACACAGGATAAAATACTGAGAGAAGAGCAAATGCGAACTCCAGCTGTATGATCAAAACTTCTTAAATGAAGAGATATTCAATTTTGATAGTTTTTTTTTAAGCACATAGACTTTTAAGTAATACAAAACTATTGTAGGGTTTCAAATTAGCAAGTTTAAGTAAGCTCGGTAAGGTCACACAGCTTGCAATATTAAGAGTCCAGTCCAGAACTGTTTTTTTTTTTAATCAACTAAATAATGATGAGGCATATGGGGAGATGATAGTCCTTAAACCTATCAATCTATCACAACCCAAATGAATATTGTCTGAGCTAAAAACCGATGACTGTAGAATTTTTTTTTCTCTATATTAGCAAATTTTTACTGAGGTTTATTCTAAGCTTTGACAGGGTACCTAAGTCCAAGTTTGAGTTCAATCCAATAAAAATTTGGATTTTCCCCTTCAGATTAATCATAAAGAGACTGGAACAGAAATCATTCTGTCCGATTATACCAATCTTAGAATATCCAAAAAGAATTTTTTAAAGACTAACCTATTCATTCCAATATTGCAGAGTTAGTATAAAGTACCTTTTTCAAAAAATTCATCAATTTTTGTCCAACTGTCCTCCTGTTTATATGGCTAAATTGGGAAACGCAAAATGTTTTAATTATTATGGTTTGCAGTAAAAAAAAGTTTGAGTGCTTCCCTAAATCTATTCCAGCCATTTCTATAATATAGCTCCTCTACTTTACCTTTTTTAAAAAAATTCCAGTGTAGTTAACATACAATGTTGTATTAGTATCAGGTGTACAATATAGTGGTTCCACAATTCTGTACATTACTCATCATGGTAAGTTTTAATCCCCATCACCTATTTCATCCATCCTCCCTGCCTACCTCGCCTCTGATAAACATCAGTTTGTTCTTTATAGTTAAGAGTCTGTTTCTTGGTTTGTCTCTTTTTTCTTTGTTTCTTAAATTCCACAGTTGAGTGAAATCATATGATACTTGTCTTTTTCTGATGGGCTTATTTTGCTTAGCACTGTATTCTCTGGATCCATCATGTTGTTTGTGAATAGCAAGTTTCATTCTTTTGTATGGCTGAGTAATAATCCATTGTATATATGCATATATACCACTTCTTTCTTATCCTTTCATCTATCAATGGGCACTTGGGCTGCTTCCATGTTTGCCTATTGTAAAGAATGCGGCAATAAACATAAGGGTGCATGTGTCCCTGAAAATTAGTGTTTTTGTATTCTTTGGGTAAATATCCAATAATGGAATTACTGGGTCACATGGCAATTCTGCTTTTTTTAGGAACCTCCACACTATTCTCCAAGTGGCTGCCCCAGTCTGCATTTCCACCAACAGTGCACGAGGGTTCCCTTTTCTCCATGTCCTCACCAACACTTATTGCTTCCTGTGTTGTTGGTTTTAGCCTTTCTGACAGGTGTGAGGTGACATCTCATGGTGATTTTGATTTATATTTCCCTGATGATTAATGATATTGGCCATCTGTATGTCTTCTTTGGAAAAATGTCTGTTCATGTCTTCTGCTCATATTTTAATTGTTCTATTTTTTGTGTGTGTATTGAGTTCTGTAAGCTCTTTTTTCTATTTTGAATACTAATGCTTCATCAGATATGTCATTTGTGTCTATCTTCTCCCATTCGGTAGGTTGTCTTTTAGGTCCGTTGACTGTTTTCTTTGCTGCGCAGATGCTTTTTATTTTGATGTAGTTCCAATAGTTTGTCTTTGCTTTTGCTTCCCTTGCCTCAGAAGATACATCTAGAAAGATGCTATTATGGCCAATATCAGAGAAATTGCTGCCTATGATCTCTTCTAGGATTTTTATGGTTTCAGGTCTTACATTAACTCTTTAACCCATTTCAAGTTTATTTTTATGTATGGTGTAAGACAAGTTGTCTGGTTTTATTCTTTTGCATGTATCTGTCCAGTTTTTCCAAAATCGTTTGTTGAAGAGAATGTCTTTTTCCCATTGCATATTCTTGCCTCCTTTGTCAAAGATTAATTGACCATATAATCATGGATTTATTTCTGGGCTCTCTACTCTCTTCCATTTATTGATGTGTCCATTTTTATGCTGTACCATACTTTTTTGATTACTACAGCTTTGTAGTATATCTTGGTATCTGGGATTGTGATATTTCTGGTTTTGTTCTTCTTTTTCAAGGTTGCTTTCGCTATTCAGAGTCTTTGTGGTTCCATAAAAATTGTAGGATTATTTGTTCTAGTTCTGTGAAAAATGCTGTTGGTATTTTCATAGGGATTAAATCAAATGTGTAGATTGCTTTGGGCAGTATAGATATTTTAACAATATTTGTTCTTCCAATCCATGAACATGGAATATCCTCCCATTTCTTTGTGTTGTCTTCAATTTCTTTCATCCATGTTTTATAGTTTCAGAATATAGGTCTTTCACTTCCTTGATCAAGTTTATTCCTGGGTACTTTGTTATTTTTGATAGAATTGTGAATAGGATTGTTTTCTTAATTTTTCTTTCTGCTACTGCATTATTAGTGTATAGAACTACACAAAGGATATTTGTATATTAATTTTATATCCTGCAACTTTATTGAATTTATCAGTTCTGAGAGTGTTTTGTGCAGTGTTTAAGATTTTCTACTTCTGTTATCAAATCATACCATCTGCTGCAAATAGTGAAAGTTTTATTTCTTCCTTACAACTATGGATGTATTTTTATTTCCCTCCCTTCCTTCCTTCTTTCCTTCCCTCCTTCCTTCCTTTTTCTTGTCTGATTACTATGGCTAGGACTTCCAATACTGTGTTGAATGAAACTGGTGAGAGTGGTCAATCCTTGTCTTATTCTTGATATTAGGGGAAAAGCTTTCAGTTTTTCACCTTTGAATATGATATTAGCTGTGGGCTTTTCATATATAGCATTTATTATTTTGAGGTATGTTCCCTCTAAATCCACTTTGTTGAGGGTTTTTCCTCTATTTTACCTTTAACTTAGGAATTTATATCCCTTGCTAAAATTTATCTGAAAATAAATTACATTTTACCCGTTAATACTAACTGGTAATAGTAGTTGCTTGGAGTACTGTGTTAAGAAAGATTCTGATGTTGTATCCAAGTTTAGTGGTAAGGGAGACCCTAACCAATTAACATATTCACTACAGAAACAAAAAGAGAAAATGACAGAATGTGCTTGTCATCTCTTGCCAGGAGCTCCAATCTATCACATTTTTAAACTCTGGATAGTTTTATGTTTTCTAAAATAAAACACAACATTGTAACTTGAAATTCTGTAATAGAAAACCTATATCAAGTCTTCAAAAACTACCAGAATTGTCAGGGTTACCCAAGCTGCCTCAGAAAGAAGAGGGAAGCATTCCAACATAAATATCAACCTGTCTTTCAGAGTACAGAGAGTAAAGTCATAGGCATCAAATGACGTGCTAACCTAAATTCTCTAACATAGCACCATTCTCCTCTGAATCCAGTCAATCTCTCCAGGGATCATTACGGACCACAGACTAGAAGTGTTTGCTTTATTTTTTAAAAATATTTCCTTTTGAGTAGATAGATAACCTAGTAAGAGACCCAAGTGAATTTTATATATATACACACTTAACATATGATCAAGGAGATATCACAAATCAGTGGGAAAGGAGAGGATGATTCTGCAACAACGAATTAGCTATTTGCATTTTAAAAGATAATTCAGTTAGAGCCTTGTCTCACACATACAGAAAAATAAATTCCATATGGTTTAGATTTAAATAAAGGCAATATCATTTTTTTTCAAATCTATAAAAAAATTTAGGGGTGAATTTTTACCTAGTCTCTGATTAGGGGGGGAATATTTAAGTGCAAAGGCAATGTAAATAATGACCAAGAAAAAGACCAAAGACATAACTATCAAATATGGCAAAGCATATATATTTTTTAAAAACACCAAAAGCAAAATTTGGGGAAAAAAATCTTAAGGCTTAAACAAAAGATAAAGAAATTGCTATAAGTAAGAATGATTTTTGTTGAAAGGAATGGATATCTATTCCAATGACTTCCTGTGAAAAACTGGTGAAGAATGTAACTGAAACGAAGTACAGGAAGTACAGGTGGATTCATGGGAACTGGAAGATGCTCGGGCAGCTCCCCTCTTCATCCTTATCTCTCTCTGGTCCACCTGGTCTCTTTTCTCTGGCCCTCTGCACACCTCCTCTACTCCACCTCTCTCTTTCTCTATCTCTTAAGGAAACCAGGACCACTTTTCTTCTACAACTTTAGTCTCATGTGTCTTTAACTGGACTTGATGCCAAATCTGGCTCCAGAAACTAGCACCATTGTAATGACTCAGTCTTTCAGTGGCTCTATTTTAAACTTCTGAGAAGGTATAACTGGCCCAACTTGGGTCAGGTATCTGTACATAGTTCAACCAGATATGGCCACTGGACTTAAAAAAAAAAAAAAAAAAAAAGTGTCCCATGGGCTGGGAACTGGTGAGGCCTAATTGTTTCTCTGAAGGTTCTGGAGTCCAAGGTAACCCCAAAGACAGGGACAAAGGATGGGCAGGCAACAAAGACAAAACTACTTTTTATGATGGTATTGTGATGCAAATATGGAGCGTCATTAAGCAAGAAAAGCCTACTACAAAGTTTTATTACTTATAAATTACCTCCAATATGTGAAGAATACTATGTTTGAAGTACTAGACAGGGGTGACTTTTTATTTTTCTGATTGATTACACCTGTTTGTACTTTCTAAAATTTCCCCTACAGACTTACATAAATCCAATAATCAGTAAAGAAAGAAAAGACAAAGAAGAAAAACCAGCAGTTTGGGAAGCTAACTGCCAAGTATTGACATTAGGGTGATTCTCAGGTCATGTTTTTTATGATATGTTTCAAATTTCAACCCCACCACCTCCCTCCACAGTCATTATTACAGTCCAGCAACTTCTCTGAAAACTGCTACCCATACTGATCCACTCCACCATCCTCAGGGTCATGTTGGCTAGAATATTCACCAGACTTTCTCTGCCCAGTGGATACCCATCACCCCTCAAGGCATAGATGAAACAGTCAATCTTCCTCAACCGCCATCAACCAGCCAAACTACTCATCTGTGTCTTTTAGCCTCGAGTTTGTAGCTCTACTGTAACCCTCATCCCAACTGTGAGTTCATAAGCTGAATAAATCTTTGTCCTCCCAGCTACATTTACACATCCTTGTTTGGAGGTGTTCTGTCTTAGTAATGCTGTTTTATAGCAGATACTACAGGATGTAAACAAGAGCAGGTTCTTAATGAATATCTCGCTGAATAAATGTTGAAGTTCAGGGAATTATTTCTGTATTAGAGTGAGAGACTTCAAATTGTTCTCATTCCAAAAAAATTTTTTACTAAGGAAAAGAATGAGGTGTTTGCAATATACAGGGGGAAAAAAAAACCATGAACTTCAGAGCCCAGTAGACCAGTTTTAAATCCCCCCAAAATTGTTAAGCTTTTTATTTTTCTTTTTCTAAAAAGATATTTTTTAATTTTTTATTGTTTAGAAACATATATTTTTATCCCCGGGGTACAGGTCTGTGAATCGCCAGGTTTACACACTTCATAGCACTCACCATAACACATACTCTCCCCAATGTCCATAATCCCATCCCCCTCTCCAACCTCCCTCCCCCCAGCAACCTCAGTTTGTTTTGTGAGATTATGAGTCACTTATGGTTTGTCTCCCTCCCAATCCCATCTTGTTTCATCTATTCTTCTCCTACCCCCTTAACCTCCCCAATGTTGCATCTCCAGTTCCTAATATCAGGGAGATCATATGATAGTTGTCTAAAAAAATTCTTATTTATTTATTTGAGAGAGAGAATAGGGGAGGGTACAGAGGGAGAAAGTCTTTCAAGTAGACTCCCCACTATGCATAGAGCCTGCGGCGGGGCTCGATCTTACAACCCATGCAATCGTGACATGAGTCAAAAACAAGAGTTGGACACTCAACCAGATGAGCCACCTAGCCTCCCAAGCTTTTTGGAGCCTCAGTCTCCTCATTTGCAAAATGGGGATGACACTACTTCATGAAGTTGGTTTGAGGATGAAGGGTGAAATATATAAAGTGGTTGGCACATTTAATAAATGATAGCTATTATTCATATTGGGATTATTAACTTGATTAATGAAATAGGCATGAAATACCCAGAGGATTACATACTCATAGAAAATACATAATATTTGAATTATTTCTCAAAACATTAAGAGGTATTTTATCACTAAAAATAACCAGTATATTCATAAGGGTATCAAAAAGCCACTACCCCTGGAATGTACAGAATTGTAAAATTATGTGAAATCCTAAAGACATTACAGGGGCGGGCACCTGGGTGGCTCAGTGGGTTAAGCCTCTGCCTTTGGCTCAGGTCATGATCTCAGGGTCCTGGGATGGAGCCCCGCTTTGGGCTCTCTGCTTGGCAGGGAGCCTGCTTCCTCCTCTCTCTCTTTGCCTGTCTCTCTGCCCACTTGTGATCTCTCTCTCTGTGTCAAATAAATAAATCTTAAAAAAAAAAAAAGAATTTACAGGGGCCTGTCTGATCAAATTTGAGTACTCAACCCACCATTTCAGAAGCACATTATTTTAAACAACCCTCAGGTTGTCAAACTCTGCTATTGCACTGTTCTGGCAAGTCGGGTCAGATTTTTCCTTTATTTTTAGCTGTGAACAAGGCAAAACCCAATGGACCACTTATCAATAAGAACAGTCTAAGAGGAATGAACAAGCCAGACCTAGAAGGTAGAGAAATTCTTCTCTTTGCCTATGCCTTTACATATGATGTGGCAAGGAAAGACACACAGTAAGAAACTGGTTCTGGATAAATTGCATCCTCTTAGGAATACCTGGTGGCTCATTCGGTTAAGCATATGACTCTTGATTTGGGCTCAGGTCATGATCTCAGATTCATGAGATTGAGCCCCTGGTTGGGCTCTATACTGGGCATGGAGCCCAGTTAAGATTCTCTCTCTCCCTGTTTGCAAATGACATATCAGATAAAGGGCTAGTATCCAACATCTATAAAGAACTTATCAAACTCAACACCCAAAGAACAAATAATCCAATCAAGAAATGGGAAGAGGACATGAACAGACATTTCTGTAAAGAAGACATCCAGACGGCCAACAGACACATGAAAAAGTGCACAACATCACTCGGCATCAGGGAAATACAAATCAAAACCACAATGAGATACCACCTCACAGCAGTCAAAATGGCTAAAATTAACAAGTCAGGAAATGACAGATGTTGGCAAGGATGCGGAGAAAGGGAAATCCCCCTACACTGTTGGTGGGAATGCAAGCTGGGGCAGCCACTCTGGAAAACAGCATGGAGGTTCCTCAAAAAGTTGAAAATAGGGACGCCTGGGTGGCTCAGTTGGTTAAGCGGCTGCCTTCGGCTCGGGTCATGATCCCAGCGTCCTGGGATCAAGTCCCACATCGGGCTCCTTGCTTGGCAGGGAGCCTGCTTCTCCCTCTGCCTCTGCCTGCCACTCTGTCTGCCTGTGTTTGCTCTCGCTTCTCTCTCTATGACAAATAAATAAATAAAAATTAAAAAAAAAAAAAAGTTGAAAATAGAGCTGTTCTAAGACCCAGCAATCGCAGTACTGGGTATTTACCCTAAAGATACAAATGTAGTGATCCGAAGGGGCCTGTGCATCTGAATGTTTATAGCAGCAATGTCCACAATAGCCAAACTGTGGAAAGAACCTAGACATCCATCAACAGATGAATGGATAAAAAAGATGTAATATGTATGTATTTATACATACACACACCACACACACATACATATATATGTATACACACACACACACACACACACACACACAATGGAATACTATACAGCCATAAAAAAACACAAAATCCTGCCATTTGCAACAACATGGATGGAACTAGAGGGTATTAGTTATCATATGATCTCTCTGATATGAGAAATTTGAGAGGCAGGGCAGGGGGTGATAGGGGTAGGGAGGGAAAAAATGAAACAAGATGAGACCACAGACGGGACCTGGTTGGCTCAGTTGGTGGCTGAGCCTTCGGCTCAGGTCATGATCCCAGTGTCCTGTGATAGAGTCCCACATCGGGCTCCTTGCTCAGCAGGAAGCCTGCTTCTCCCTTTGCCTCTGCCTGCCACTCTGTCTGCCTGTGCTTACTCTCTCTGACAAAAAAAAAAAAAAGAGAGAGAGAGAGAGAGAGTTTGTCTCCCTTACAGAGGGAGACAAACTGTAAGATACTCTTAATTTCAAGAAACAAACTGAAAGTTGTTGGCGGGTTGGGGGGGAGGGATGGAGGGCTGGGTGATGGACATTGGGGAGGGTATGTGCTATGGTGATGGGTGTGAATTGTGTTAGACCAATGATTCACAGACCTGTACCCCTGAAGCAAATAATACATTATATGTTAGTTAAAAAAATAAAAAATAAAAGATTCTCTCTCTTTCCCTCTCCCTTTACCTCTCCCTCTTCCCCCTCTTCACCTCCCTCTCTCTCTCTTAAAAAAAAAAAAAATGGAATCCTCTCAAAAGCATGGTTCAGGTGGGACAGCACTTCTTGTGGATACTTGTGGGTGGGAAATTGTGAGTGGGGCAGAGTCAGCTTGGTTGTGGGTTAAACACTTTGTTTTATTATACTCATGCCCTTTTAAGATGCATATTTATTGAGCACCTACTGTATGGAAGGCCCCACACTGAGGACTGGGCAGGATACAAAGGTAAAAATGGGGCCCATGCCCCTCAGAAGCTTCCACTCTAGCAGGGAAGCATCACAAACTGACAAACCACTCCAACATCATGTCATGCAGGATACGCGTCATGATGCGTACATTTTAATCATCCTGAAGACATTATATGGTTTTGAAGGACTCTCGGCACTGAAAGATTATCGCATAAGAAACACGTTCAGAACACCTACTGAAAAATTACTCAACAGCAACCATAGCAGTCCTAGGATTGGATGAGTAAGATTTATACAGGAAATGCCTCCTTAAAGCTTATGCATAGAGTAAATATTTCCCTCCTACAAAGTGGATGCTTTGGCGGGGAGGGGATTCATTTACTACAAAAATACTATTAAGTTGTCTACACTGATTGTGATTGTGTTTTAAATTATAATAGCTACATTGGGGCCTTTGCACATCCCATTGTTTCCCCATAAAGAACTCTTCCCAGATTTCACAAGTCTTGCCCCTTCATCTTCTAGGGTCTCTGTTCAAATGCCATCTCCTTAGAGACTCTTGTAATTACAGCCCTCACTCTCTCTCTCCTGTTTTCTGCTTTGTTTTTTCCATTGGTATTTATAATTACTTGCCATTTTACTATAGATGTACTCATTTTCTGTCTCCCTTGGCTGAAAGCCAAGAGCACTTCTGTCTAGTTCGCCACCATAGCCCAAGACTTAGAATAGTACCTGCTCGTAGATGGCACCTTATAAACACTTGTTTAATCAATCAAAGAGTGAGGGATGTGCCTTCTTAGGAACATTAGATCCCTTTTAACAGTCTCAAAAATGGTAAATCTCCATCTAGTGAATGTCAATTTGAATTTTTGAGTCAGGTTTACTTAGAGCTTTCTGGTTAATAAGACAGGTAGATGAGGCTGGGTTCACTCACTTGTTCATTCAGACTGAGGACAGCTGTGTGCCCAGTGTTGTAGGTGCTGGATTATTGGCCCCAGATGAAATGTGGCTATGAAGACCATGCTTTATCAAGTGAGAGTAAACCAATTCTGAAAAGTTCCAGTGAAGTCTGTCGCAGCACCTAGCAGCACAACTGAAACAGAAACAAAGCGTTCAAAAATGACCCACTAGTGACTAACATGTGGAGGGTCTATCTGGTATGTTTGTTTTTAAAAGATAGGTTTCAGGGACACCTGGGTGGCTCAGTCATTAAGCATCTGCCTTCAGCTCAGGTCATGACACTGGGGTCCTGGGATTAGGTCCCACATGGGGCTCCCCACTCAGGGGACAGCCTGCTTCTCCCTGTGCCTGCCACTCCCCTACTTGTGCACACTCTCTCTTTCTGACAAATAAATAAATAAATAAATAAATAAATAAATAAATAAAACGGGTTTCACCTTCTCATGATTCTATTTCCTAGAAATAGGTTCTCTCTGGTGCCCACAGTGGGTCTTGGGGAAGCATGAGGGGGAGGGATCGTAATGATGTCTTCTCTAAATTATTCTGGACATTCTACTCTGCAATCGATTCACCTTCCACGGCTGTTTGTGGGTGGATATATAAGTCTACAACTTGAAGCATTGACTCTTTGGGGAGCTCAAGGGAAAGTATTTCCAGATGTAAGGAAAAATCCTAAAGACATGAGTGCGAATAATGTATGCAAACAAACATATCTATGGTTGTGTTCTTTTTTCCTTTGGAGTCCAGAACAGAAATGACTTGATAAGTAATCACGGCTTATAATTGAGGGCTTTAGAACAAGAACATCTAAATCCAATCTTCCTAGTATCAAAACAGCTCTCAGTACTTGTCTACATCTAACCATACTGGAAGGTTCTAATCTATTCCCCATGTGTTTTATTCTAATGCCAACTCAGCATTTACCTACAAGAAATTAGGAAGGACCAAATTTGGTTTTGTTTTTCTCTAAAGGACTGTCTCTGCATGTTCTTCATTCTCAAAACAAAACAAAACAAAACAAAAACAAAAACAAAAAAACAACCAAAAAAACCAAATACCTTGCCCTTTGTGTTCAGTTACAAGAAATATTTTCCCCCAAATTTCCACAGGGTAGCCTTCTGATGGAAACAGGTTTGGGTGTCTCCCCTGCTTCAACTCTTTCAGCCCAGCAGGTCCTGGAGAACCGGATGTCCAAATTAAAATGGTGAAATCCACATGACTGCAGGGCACACACCACTGTGGCCCCTGTGAGTTCTTAAATAAAATATTAGATTGTGTCTATTGTTAGTGAGCTGTCCACGGTCCTGTGTTCAGCTGGCTAGGGTGAAAGGGTATGTAGATTAGTTGGCCAGCTGTTGGGTAATTGTCATAGCCAGTTACTTGGTAACCCACAGAACAGCGTTTTCTTGAGGTACAGGCTTTGTTGCCAGGCAATAAATTCAGGTAAAACATCCCTTCCCTGGTTCTTATCGGTCCAGTTTCATAACACAAGGTATAGGTTAGGTTGTATCCCTAACAGGCTGCCCACTGCTCTTTTGTTTTCCCTCCCAGGCAGTAAAATGAGTGTGACAACTTGGACAGCTCATGTTCGCTGGGACTTGTCTCCTGCTCATGTGGGGAGGGGGAGCAGGGCGTACTGGGGTATGCTCTCAGATGGTCACTGTCCTCACATACCTTCTGGATCTCAGTTTTGGGATTGGTGGATGTATCAGTCAGGCAGGCACAAAGAAGACCAAAACCAATGACAGAGATTTCATGGAAAGAAAGGAAAATGCGTGTGTGATGACATTTTGTCTACATTAGTATCAACTCTCTAGTAGTAGTATTATTGTCATTATTAATATTTGTTTATCTTGAAATACCTCCTTGCTCTCAGTGCTTGAATGAATGCTTTTTAAGTAAATCACTGTGTGTTATGGAGACCAAGAGCTCTGAGAAGGAGACTCAGGCAGGCAAATCTCAGGTCAGTCCCCTTCAGGACAGGTTGGATCCAGCTTCCTCCTCTTAGGGATTCCTTGCAAAGGGCCTAAAAACCTGCTCTGTAACTGTACTTCCTGCTACCTCAAAATTTTTGAGGAGGTCAGGAAATATTACAGGTGAATTTCTGAGGTAAATTCTGCTTGCTATTTTTATAGTCTCACCGGATAGTGTTTGAGTAGAAAAAAATAAGAGTTATGTTCTGGTTCTCTTAAAAATCTATGAATTCAACCCATGAATTCTGAAGCATGCTTGCCCCTTGGTTGTGGAAAGTCACTGTTCCTCAGAGGCCATGTTTGGATCTGCCACTTGGTTGCAGAGTAGAATGTCCAGAATAATTTAGAGAAGACATGATTACTATCCCTCCCCCTCATGCCTCCCCAAGACCCGCTGTGGGCACCAGAGAGAACCTATTTCTAGGAAATGGAATCATGAGAAGGTGAAACCCATTTTATATGTACAGGGTATAAAAATTATGGGATGCAAGATGCCACTTTCTTGGTGACACCGTCTGTCCAGACTCTCAGCTGGAATTTAAGGGCTCCACACTGAGTCGAGGAGTCTGAAACCTGATCCCTCCCACCCCCATTTATTAGCTGAGCAGCCTTGGGCAAATTACTTGACCTCTTTGCCTCCATTTCCTTATCTTTTTTTTTTTTTTTTAAGATTTATTTATTTATTTGAGAGAGAACGAGAGAGAGAGATCACAAGATGGGGGAGGGTGAGAGGGAGAAGCAGGCTCCCCACTGAGCAGGGAGCCCAACATGGGACTTGGGATCATGACCTGAGCCAAAGGCAGATGCTTAACCAACTGAACCACCCAGGCACTCTTCTTATCTTTAAAATGGGCATAAAAACAAACTTATTTAAAAACAGGATTATTGTGAAAATTACATGACATTATGCACTGATACCCTAACTGTATAATAATTGTGGGCTTTGATTATAATTAGCTCTCCTTTTGGAACTATATTGTCTTAAAAATAACACTAACAGATGTCTATTGTGTGTGGACAAAGCTTTGTGCTGGTCACTTAAAATCTCCTTCAAGTTCAATGAAGATAAGACTTTAAAGCAAAGAACTCTCTGGGTGTTCGGTCCTCAGTGTAATTATAGGACTTTTCTAGAAAAACAAGCCTACAGAGAACAGGAAGCAGTGACAAGGCAGAAGCCTCACCGCATGAGTGGCTTGTCCCCGCCTGCGCAGCAGCTGGGACACCTGTGTGTTTGCTCAGAGAGTTCCCTGGGCGGGTAGTGGGCATGGGCATTTAGCTTTGCCACTTTCCCTCGCCCCAGTAAACCACCAGCCCAGAGTAAGTGGTCTGTAAACATTTGCTCAAATTGCTGAAGCAGGAAAGGATGAGGCAGAGAAAAGAGGTCACATTCAGTGGGTTTTCTATAGGTGCTGCTGTGGTTTTCTTCCCTGTTTTCCTTTTAAATCTGAAATGTTCACATCCTTGGTGAACCCCTTCACCATGCAGGTAAATAGACAGGCAAGCTTACCATCCTCCCCGGTGCATGGATAGGAGATTGAGAGAACATGCTGGATCGCAGCCCCCAAACTGTAACAACCACTCAAAGTGAAACAAAACAACAAAAACATTTATTTGGACAAAATTCCACACAGGCCTCCTCCTACACCTTAAATCACAGGGTTTTCCTGGAAAGGGCAGTTTAGAGAAGCCAGTGCATTTATGCAGACAGAGATGCTCAGAGTCTTTCAATAAAAAGAAATTAACAATGAGAAGAAAGAGAAGCGTAATTCTGTGCACTGAAGGACAAAACACCCAGACAGACCTGCCCCAGCTCCACGTGGACACACACCTGGCAGCCCTGCTCCACAGAATCTTCTGTCCAGCACCCTTGGCACCGACAGGAGCCAAGGGCCCCTAGGTAAACTGATGGATGAAAAGGATAAAAAGAATTCCCCAGGACAGTTTTTGTGGGGCCAAAGAGGAGAAATCCTCATCTGACTTCTGAGGATAGTGACAGTTGAACTTGGTAAACTCAGTTTGTGTACAGAGTAAGTGCTCTGGGTTAGGAGGAATTCTTCTTGGCCATAAAGGAGGTTCAAGAAGTCATTACACTGCTCATTTACACTTTGTGCACAGTAAATTTCTTAGTCGATGGCTCTAAGTAGAACCTAAAAGAAAATGTCCTGTGACCTGTGTAACGTGCTAAATTATTTTTGTTCCTAAACTTCACCCTTTGTTAGACTGATGATCAATTATCACATAAGTTTATAAAATTTAAAATGGGCTTTTAACCATCTTTTCAAGTCTTATGGATACCCTGCAACCCTCCTATAACGATTTCCTTGTTGCAATAATCCCCTTCTTCATGGCACCAATCCTTGGGACAGCATTACCTCATAAAGAAGTCATTTTGATATTTCACGAATAAAATCCCTTTGGATAGACTCCAAGAGCTGCTTTAAAACAAATTGGTCTTTGTGACAAGTCATATATTAAGATTCCTGTGTGTTTTAACTATGGTCCAAAGAACATTCTCTCTCTCGGATACTCCAATGTCAGAATCCTAAACTAAGATGTATTCACTTTTTTGCTCTGTCCTGTCTCTGAGTACTAAAAGACGCACTATTTTCACAGCTGAGGCACATTCTATACTGATCACACAAACAAGTCACACTTGCACATTTTATCACCACACAAGATAAACCCAGATCAGCCTCTCTTTCTTCCGGTGCCTGCCATTTGGCCATGAGGCATTATTTTTTGCCTCCTTATTCTTGTTGTTTGAGCAAGTGATGTTTTAACTAAACTTTCTTTTTTCCTAGACTTAATGATCAGTTAGGTGTCTCCTTGCCCCCACAGTTATGGAGGGAGACTCTGTGTATGTGGTTCCTACTTCTTTAATACAGAGCTCTTGATGAGTGGGAACAATTCTTATTTTGAGATGGGGTAGACCATGAACACATGCAAACAAACAGCAAAAGGCCTCCCAAAAGTATGCTCTTCTTCCAACATATTTATCACTAGCATGATACACATCTGCTCTATTATTTTTTGTCTAGACAAAACTCTGGTGAGGATTTTTTGTTGTTGTTGTTTGGTTTAGGTTTTGTTTCGTGTGTGTGTATTTCTTTTTCTTTTCTGTCTCACAAAAACCAAGTGTTCTCCAGCAATGAGGCAACGGAAAAAATCAATACTTGCCATGTACCATGTAACCAATAGAATAAGGGGAATGATTTATGTATGGATGGATGCAGCCTGAATCAGCTGGGGCCTCGCACAGAGAGCGAGAAAGAGAGAGGGAGAGAGAGGAAGAGAGAGCACACAGAGGGAGGTGGGGGGGTGTGAGCTGAACTGTGGTGATTATTTCTACAGTGCGGCCAGATTTTTCCTTTTTTTCCTGCAGCAATAATCCCCTTCTCCAACACTGCAGGACGTGGGGAAAGCCGGCGATCCGTGGACTCTGGGATGGCTCAGCTCCCCTCAGAGCCCCGATGTCATGCTCACACTAAGGTGTACGGAGGAGGGGAGCCTGATGTGTGGCCTGCAGTCCTTCAGCCTTCCGGTCATCTCCACCCTAAGAAAGGCTAAGGATGGGTCGACAAGCGCTAGTTGACAGAGTCCAGTCATCAAGCAGGACTGAAAAAATAAAACGTTCCAGAGCGAGCTTCCTAAGAAGACCAGCGGGAAGGGCTTCCAGATGAGAACTCTACCTCAGGACTTTCTGCTGGAAACAGAGTTTGGATAACTGGAAACCCAGGGCGCTGCAGCATGAAGCGACTGCATCCTGAAGGTAACTTTTAGGCTGACACTCTTGCTCACAGCTCAGATCCTCACTGCGTGAGGTGCTTGTGGTCTGAGGGTGCACATCGCACTGAGCCCCACTCCTTCGCAACCGGGTACACAGCACTATGGTATATTGAATTCTGGTGGTTGTGACTTTAAACTGGGTTAATTGTTTGCTTTAGAAGGATGTAACAGATATTTTTAAATGGAATATTTTCTGAAAATCCTACTCCTGTTTCAAACTCAGGATGAACCACGTAGGACTCTGTGATAAGCACAATTGACCATTTCTTTGGAATATCTTTGGTTTTTGATGGGCATTAAAAAGTATATATATATATATATATATATACATATATATATATATATATATATATTTAAGTTGCCTGCTTTCTGCATTGTGCTTGAAACTACAGGAAGTTTGAGAGTATCATATTTCCATCAGTCTGCTGAAGAAGACTGGGTTGTGTCCATTCAGAAGGCACACTGATGCCATATAATTATGTTTTTGCCTCCTTTAACTCAGATACAGTGCTAATGTCATACCTAGGTATTCCCTGTAAATATCCTGCATTCCATGTATGATTCATTACACTGAATCATGAGACATGGAAAGATATTTTAAATACTGAGTGTGGCAGAATAATGCCATACCATTAATGTATGCTGAATTTGGAGCCGGGAGTGTTAACACCCATCAGCTATTTAACTAGCTGTTTTTTTGTTGTTGTTTGTTTTTTTCTTCATGGAAAGTATCCATTCAACCTAACATTATTATAAACTCTCATGAAAAAATGTCATATTATTTTAAAATATGTATGTTTACCTTATACAAAGTATGTTAAACTCCGTTGACAAAATTACGTGTTGTTTTTAAAATAGGGATGTTAACCCTATAAAATTATCACAAACTCTCCCAACAAAATTCCATGTTGCTTTTCCATTATGCATGTTCAAAGTGTCCCAAATGGCAGTTTTTAGCATTTTTCCACATATATATTTATCTAATTTTTTCTTTCATTTATTACCTAATTATCTTTTTGTTCCTAGTACACTGTATTTAGTTGCTCATTTACATGGCATGGTTTGAACATTTATATTGTAACTAAGTGCATACATAGGGCTAAGGCTTAGAAGAAAAGAGTAGAAAATTAGAAAAATATGAAGAACCATCTCAGTAGTCCTCTTCCAAGTGACTCTTGGTACTTCAATACCATCTTTATGGGTGTTATTGAAGAGCAATTAAAGTTGAAGCACTGTCAGTTATCAATTAGTAAATATTCTCATGTCTTACATTACAGTATCTAGTCACTGACAGATTTGATCTATTCTGTTCCTTGCAAAATTATTCTGGAAAGATCTCTATGAAAACTAAATAAATGCATATGGTGTCTTTCCTCTAAACAAAATTCGAACAATAAAAATGCACCCCGCAAGTGAACTATATATGTAGTGAAATATCTTTCGGTAATTGTCACACCAAGATGATTACCCAAATCAGCAGAAACTATGCATAATCACCCTGAATGGGGGAGACCAAGGAGATGTTCACTGCCCCCACACAGGACACATGAGCCCCAGTTCTTACATTTTGCTCCCGACCTTCATCCTTTTTCTCACTCTTCTCTTGGCCCAAACAGGTGAAACAACAGAAACCCTCTCTGTCTGGCAAAGGGTTAATAAAAACAGAAAACCTGGAGGTGGTCCAAATATGGTGAGGCGTGTGAAGACCAGCTCAGCATGGCAGGTCCAGAGCCAGAAGGAATGTTGTTAGCCCCATGAGTAGGTACGAACTCACCAAAACACTGAGGCACATTGAAATGAAAAAGCCTGATCGCGAGCCTGGTGCCACTGAACAACAAGGTAAGCACAAGCAGGACCTTGCTGTGGGTTTATTTTGGGGATTCTTGATGCCGCTTAGGAAAACCTGTTACCTAGAGCGGAGGAAGAGATTCAAAGCCTGCCGAAGGCCACAGAGAGTGGTCAAGGAGGCTGGCCATGTCTATTACATTGTTCGAGATGCGCCTCATGACCACAGGTACCCAGCGTGCTGGCAGACAGAAAATCCTGGCCCTAACAGTAGCAGCAACATACAAAATGAGGGACAAAGTAACTGCAGGCCGGAGGTGGGGAAATGAAAAGCCCAAGAGCTGGGTTTCATCGTCAGTTAACAGAGCGCCAACAGTGTCTTTTTGTTTAAAAAGTTTACGTCTACTGAACATAACTTCCCAATTTTTAATGAAAGCCAAAGATACCCTCTCCCCAATATGAGATTAATTTCCTAAAACATCTGGAGTTAAACCGCATAAATGAAACCCAGGTTGGCATCTTATGCTGTGACCAAAAAAGCAAATCTCATTGTGAACAAGGTCTTCAGTGAATACCTGCTATGGTTTGTTCTCCTTCATCGGTGGTTACGATTTCACTGATGAAATACCCATTAAAGAGAAAAATCAATATCTGAGCTAAACCACCTGCTTTGTTTTAGTACCTCAAATTATTTTAAAAACTGATTAACATAAATAACTCACTGTTTAGGAAATACAACAGATGAATGTTTCACATGGCCATTCTAGCCTCCACCCAAAAAGAAAAAGAAAGATAAGGTGATATCTGGTTCTTATTTGCTTAGAAACTCCTTAATTCACTAAATTAAAAAAAAAAAAGAAAATTCTACATTTTTACTTTCTAAAATCTAATTTCGTCCTTGCATTAAAATAAGAATGAAAGATATAATGAACACAAATGAAAACGTTTGATGTTAAAAACAAATACTATTCCTCCTAAATAAATCTGCTTACAAGGAGGTAACTTGTAGGTTCTCCCTAAAAGAGCTCTTTCTCACTCTCTTTCTTTTTCCTTCAATTAGTTGACAGCAGCCAGAGCGTCTTGGGTTAGCCCAGTTTAATCTGAACATAATTGGATGGCAAATTTCTAGTCTCTATTCTCAATGAGCTCACCTCAAAAGCACGTAGAGGGTGGATTCTATTGAACAGAAGGTTAAACAAGGACAGCAAAATGTGACATTGCATTTCTGTTCACTGATAAACCATCACATATGATTACCTGTACTTCCTAGACCTTGCCAAGGCATGGAAGCAGAGGCAGCAGTCTACTGAAATTATTAAAAGACAGAGGCCCAAACCCTCACCCTCGACCCATGTGTCTGGTAGCACCAGCTTCCTAGGCCCTCCTCCTGGCTGTCTGCATTTGCATCTTTATAGATTAGGGGAGATATAGGTCCCTTCATGTCTCAAAAAGCTGTCTAGTTGGAGCCACAACTCAGATGGGTTTACTGCATAAGCTGCTTCATTTATTTGAATAGAATATTTTTCTCTGGTGAGATCTAAATGAGAGCACACCCCCCCCCCCCCGCCAACCCCTCTCCTCAGGGAATAATCCAAAAAGATCGGAGGTTCTTAATAAAACAATTAATTGTGATAAATTTCTGATTTTTGCTCCTTGGTCCGGGGCTATTTCCATGGCAACACCCTCTCCTCCTATTGTTGGGTTGTTCTTCATTCACACAGCAGGTTAAGCCCAGGGCAGCCAGGGCAGGCTGATGGTCAGCCTTTATTTTCTCTGGTCCTTCAACAAAGGTTAGTTGAGGTCACCAGAAGCCAAAGGGTAATTACTTTTCCTCCACAGGGTTAAAGGTACACAGATTGCTATTGGGACAACTGTATGGATGACCTTCAGCTTTTACTGTTCAATCTTCTTTTCTTTCATCAGAGCGAATAAGTATGATAGGACAGTGGAGATGACACCCCCATGCCTGAAATTCAGAATAGAGAGCCAAAGGCCTTTTCATGTTGCAAGCTAATGTCTGTTAGCATAATATACTCTTGGAATCAATTTGGAAAACCCAATGCATAAAAGGTTTCCTAGCCCTTAAATCAAAAAAGCAAAACAACAACAACAAAACTTAGGACAGTAAATTGCAGCTGTTCACTGTTTTTTTTTTTTAATTTGATATTCATAATTTCCCAGGCTTTAGTCATTTTCCTAAGCATGGGCTCTATAAAGCTGAGAAGAAAATAGAAGCTTTCCTGGCTTCAGGAAGCAACTGGGGCTCTATTTTTCCCCCCTTCAAACACCAACTGTGGCCCTGTCCCTCTGAACTAAGAGTAAATCAGATTCAAATGAGCTTCCATTCTTCGTTTCTCTAGTCTCAAAGAAAGACAGCCTCTAAAGTAATTTGGGGGAGGGAGTCTTTTGAAACTGAATATTCAGAATGCTTTGCCCACTTGTTTGCAGAGCTACTTTGAGATTTCAGTTCCTTGCTTCCATCTGAAACTTTAAAGGAATGATTGTTATGGGCTCCTCCAAAAATAGAACCAGCTACCAGCCCGATGGCTGCATTTGTCATTGTTTCGCCATCAGACAGGGACTTTCAGCTCCCGGAACACCATGGCTTGGCTGATGGTTCATCTCAATAGAGATGCACAGAAGGGCATCTGAGCCCCTTTGGAGGGGAGGAGCTAAGAGCATCTATCTGAAAGAGCCTCTCATCCAGTTCTGCAGCCTTAGCCAGGGAGAACTGTCAGCTGGTTGACAACAGTGTCCCCCACCGGTCAAAGAAGTTGTCCTTTCCTCAATTATAGACCAAAGCCAGAAGAACCAACTGCATTCTCTGGTCAGGGCTCCCTCGCCAAGGGCACTCCATGAAAGCCGGTCTTCCAACTCCTAACACTGACTCTAGGCTGGTTAGGTGGGGCTTGAAGAAGTGTCAGGGAGAGTGAAAGTTCTCACCAGGCAAGCCTTAGGAAAGGTTTTCTTTTCCTTTCTGCATCATTTCTTTCCTTCATTATTCCCTCCCCATCACATGCCCAGATATCTCAGCTCCTCAGAGTCCTATCTCAAATGGGCTTTCATGTCAATAGGGCCTATTTCCCCCAGATCTGTGAGAAGGATTCCTGGATTTGGAATACATAAGCACCGAATCTGGAATGACAGCATTTCAGGCAATTTGGGTATTCATGAAGGAGGTGTTTAGAAGTAAGTGTCACTCTCCTAGACCCTGCCAGATCACGCTTTGAGTGCTCTCTGGGCCAGTGAAAAACTGAAAGGAAAGTGCCCAGGATGTGTTCGGTCAAAGCTTCCTGCAGCACAACAGGTCACATGCTTTCATTCATCCCAAAGTGGACACAAACATTGGTCCTCACTAGGCAAGTGATTCAAGCACTTGCCCTTAACTATTTCTTAAAGCTCACGGATTTGCTCTTGAAATCCACAGCCCCTGGGTTTTGTGTTCTACAGGAGACTTCTCTGTTTCCCATTTTGAAGAGAAAATGTTACCCAAAGGTTTAACATAGAAGAATTTTCACATTCACAATCGATTCTTCCTCGTGTGCCAGAGAAAGACGTGACTTGTCATCTCTTGGAATTGGTGTCTTCAGAGATGTGATGTAAGGCTATCCCCTACAGAACCCGCAACGGAAACTTCTCTAGTGGTTGTTGAGTTTTTATGGAGACCGAGAGGAAGTGTTGTGGTCCAGAGCATCAGGCCCGGGTGACAAATGAGTGATGAGTGCTCAGAGTTCCAGCGCTGACAGTTGGGTGCTGTAGTGTCCTAAAGCTTGGAGTCCTTCCAAGAGTAACATAGAATATTAGCCATTCCAACGCTAACCCAAAATGGGACCTGGGAAGAAGACAGCAGCACGGCACTCACGTTTTCACGTGCATAAGAAAGAGATCTCTCTTCTCTGCATTTCACACTTCTACTTCTAAAATGTACTGCCACCTTTCCATTGGTCAAAGGCTTTTTCACCTGTTCAGAAATGCTAATGCTAGTGGTCTCAGACACCACTCTGTTCCTTTCCCGCCTCTCTGTTGCAGTTTTCACTTCATTTTGCCATAGCCCTATCGTTCATATGGATTATATGGCCCCTTAAGAATAGTGCTGTTTTTTCCTGTTTCTATTCAACTTTAAGGCAACTCCAGTTTTCTGCTATTAAGGCAGAAAAAATACTCTTGCCTTTCACCAGTCCTCTGTATCCACAGAATCCCCTTTAAGAAATTCCGAATGCTCACATCTCGACCAAGCCTCAGGTGATCCTTTCTCTTCTCCACCTTAAATGAGCTAAGAGATTGCCAAGACACACAAGGTGACATAATCACTTTCTCAGGAAGCTTCTACTGGGGGGTGGCAGCTTAGTACTGTGGGGAAGGGCATGGGCCTTCAGGCCAGCTAGGTTGGGTTCCAGTCTTTTATTAGCTGTGACCTCCTGACAAATAACTGAGCCTTTCATAGCCTTGATTTACTTTTCTGCAAAGTGGGAATAATAATGCACACATACATACCTCAAGAGTTATGAGAATATTTGAATAATATAATGTATAAAAAGAGCTCAGGCATAGTGGCTAGAATGCAGTAAGACCGGGGTAAGTGGCAGCTATTAGTTATAAAGCCCACGTTATGAACAAATGGCTCAGTCTCTAACATTCCAGCCCAGTTGCTTCCTTGTCAGATAATTTTAGACAAAATGACATATCTCTGAGTGTCCGTTTTTTCACTATTAAATGAGGATAATTCACCCACCTTTCAAGACTGTGATAGGCTTAAAATAAAGATACATAAACTTCCCAGCACTCTTCCAGAAGATACTCAGCCAATGACTACTACAAATAGTATTAAGTATACTGCCCTTTATGCGGCTGGGGTCAGAGCACAAGTCCCGCCTTTGACTTTGAACTCCAGACTCTGAACAGCTCCTTCAGAGAGACTCCCCCAGCTTTCAGCCTTCCTGCAAAGTAGCACCACTATTTAATTTCTGTGTTCGTGGAAGCCTAAACAAGTTGTTCCCATAGGTGGTACCCAGACTTTGGGATTTCACACACCAGGAAACATATGTATATACATAATAGATATAAATATTTATTATATATTTATTAATTATACATTCCTCCATGGGGCTCAAAAATCAGGCACCAGCTTTTTCTCAATAAGGAGATTCTGTTCTGTTTTTTTTTTTATCTACCATCTCTCAATACAGACGTTTCATGAAAGAAAAGACATTTTATCATTGAGCCGCACATCAGTCAGGAAAATAAAAGTATGCCTGTTACACGCACACACACACACACACACACACATACACACACACTGCCTTGTCTTCACATTTTATTGCTAATGGGGAAAATATTACCATGGAATGCCAAGTGGTACACAAATGTGAGCGGGGGCCCCCGGCTAACATCACCTTGGAACTGGCCTCCTCTGCACTCTAGATGGCTTTCCTACTGTTTTTGGCCCAGGTGAACATGGTAGGAATAGACCTCTTCCAGGTCCTGGATCCCACGGCCACCTACACTTTCAGAGCCCGTGAGGAATGGAAAGGTCAAAGTTCCCAGCCACTTGATCTGTGTGTGTGCAGTGCCCGCCCTTCCTGACCGAGGCTGACCTCCCAGCCCAAGTGGGCTCCCGGGTGCTGGCTGCTAGGTGATGCTTCCCAGCACCCCCCATGCCTCCCGGTGTCTTTCACCTCAGCTGGGTCAGCATTTTGCAGGCAGATGCTCATTGATCTGCAGGAGTCTGTGCATATTATTATTACCCTGTCATGGATACGTGGATTGAGGTCCCAAGGGTCAAGAGGCTCTCCCCAGAGAGGCAAGAATGAGCCCTCTCTATAGCCTATTTGAGTCCCAGGACAGGATAGGAACAATAGAAAATGGATGTCTCTCCCAGGCAACAATGAGACTGCATGCACAGAACTCCCCAGGGTCACAAGCTGAGCATGACTTTGTTCCACGTCAATCCAGGGGGCATTTACTGAGTCCCTTTTAGACGCTGTGCTGGGGCCCTGCCTAAAAGCATGAAGAAATGTAGACTCTTCTCTCAGGGCAACAGTGTATAGTTTATTTCTTCCTCTAGCCCAGGGAGAGAATTGTATAATTCTCACTCATTATGCCAGAAACCCGGACCAGCAGGTGTGATATTTGGGCCACAGGCAGGCAAGAAAAGGCAACACAACCAGCAGACTCAGGGGGAAGGGCTTTCTGGGGATTTATGCAGTGGGAGGACATGATTTTATAGTTCCTTGGGAGAGGCTCCTCCTTCCCTGGAAAGACAGGTGATTTTTCCTCCTTTGAAGATTCCTGAACGATTTTGGCAGATTTTTCTTTATTTCAAAATGTTCTTGAGAAGCAAGTCTTGCTGACTGAAGTGTAAACAGGGGGCAACGGGAAGCAGTAGAAGAACGCTGACCTGGAAGTCATGTAG
Source organism: Mustela nigripes (assembly GCF_022355385.1). Classification (NCBI taxonomy): domain Eukaryota; kingdom Metazoa; phylum Chordata; class Mammalia; order Carnivora; family Mustelidae; genus Mustela; species Mustela nigripes. The sequence continues at coordinate 65,832,135 of NC_081563.1, forward strand.
ACGTATTCTAGTCCCTGCCTAGACGCCGAACAAAGAAATGTCTTGAGCAAGTCACTTTGCCTCTCCAGACCTCAGCTTCCTTATCTGAAAAACGTTAGCCATAACAGTGTGCGCGGTTCTCGCTCTGTGCAGACTCTCGGGGGCTCTGCCCAGACTGACTCACTTCATCCTCACAGTCAGCCTGTGAGACAGAAAGCAGTCTTCAGACCTGCTTCCCAGGTGGAGGACACTGAAGCAGAGAGAAACAAAAATTGTCTTGCTCAGAGTCATGCAGCTAGTAAGCGACAGAGATGAGATTTGGATGTGGTCTATTTCCGGCATCTACTCTCTTGAGCGCTATGATAAGTTGCCTTTCGGCAGGTAAGACTAGGAGGTACTAATGTCCCTCTCAGTGCTTACATTCTATTGATCTATGGGTTCCAGATGAACCCTAAAGCCTTGGTTTCTATATTTTAGACTACTGGAGCAAAGAGTTTATGGAAAAGTATTTGTAATTTATGAATCAAAACTACCAGCTCATGCAAGCATAAAAATAAAAAGTTTTGAGTTGCTCTCAGAGATGTGATCACTCAAGAGCCTCACTGGATCTTGCCTCTATTGGGAAGACCAGAGCATCAGTTACCACGCCAGAAAAAGGAAGCTCAGAGAGGTCAGGACTTGATGTTGTCACCCAATAAAACCAGCATCTAAGCCATTGGTTGAGTCTTACTTCTCCAGCAAGACCAGAAGCCTCCTGGCTGGTGTCCTATAGCCTATCCTGCTTGAGTCACACATTTCCTTGAGAACAGCCTCTTGGATTCAGAGAGACACACTGAATTCTGAATAGTGGCAGAGAAAGGAGCCTTTCTCTCTGAGGCTCTCCTCCATGCTTCTCCAGCACTGGGTCTTTCACATCCAGATACCTGGTCCGGCAACCAAGGGCGTCAGCTCACACACCCTCCATAATTCAGATGCATATGGCGGTCCTTGCAGAATGAGCCACTTTGGCCTTGAATTCCATCTTGGGCCTTTTAAAGGGCCATCTAACCTTGCAGCTTCTGCCAACTCGACTCCTCCTCCTTCCTCCACATTTGCAAGGTAGCTTTTGCCCTCCACTCGGGGAAACTGCACTCTCAAACATCACCTGTAACTTCCCAGTCCAAAGAGCAGGTGTTCATTCCCTTAACACACCTGCTGCTTTCCCAGCAGTGACTTCTGCTCACATCCTCCCCTCCCCCTGCAGTATGCGGAACACCATCCCCCCCTTCAAATCCTACCCTTGTCCACAGGCCTAATTTACAAGCATCTCTTCCAGGAGGCCATAGAATAAAAGTCTTTCCAACCAGATATGCTCTATGTTTCTTGGATTATCCACAGCCCTTTTCTTGTGCCTGTCTTTGGACACACTTGACTTCTGCTTTTCTTTTCTTTTCTTTCTTTTTTTTTTTTTTTAAATCGCCATTGGCCTTATACTTTCTTCTTTCCTTCACATCAGATGGCTTTTTACCTCTTGGTAATGCCAGGAGCAGTGGCTGGCACTGTGAAACACCTGCTTGACCTTAAATTAATCTTCTCCCAAGCCACAGAAGGATTTACTCTGAGAAACTATATGGCAAAGAAAAGGGATCGTTGTACTCTAACTCTCTAATGTCTTTCCTGAAATTTCATGAAATGCTTTCTTTTTTTCCTTCATCAACTCCTGACTGACAGAGCTCAGCCCCAGAGGTGAGAACATCCTTTCAGTAAGTGCCATGTGGCCTGTCTCCTAAGAGGAGTCTGAGTATGAACACACTAGGCCAAGACTCTGTTCATTGGACCTTAGATTGTTCAAGGTCCACAACACACATCTGCTGTTTTACCAGAGCAAACAGAGCTGGGAGGACTGAAGGCAAAGGAGACAGAATCAGGAGAATGACCTCACTCTTGTAGAGCCCTTGGTTTTCACTGAAACTGGTTGTCCTCACAGAGGGAGAAGGTGGGACCCAGGAAATCTACTGAGGTAGTGACGTGTTTATTCTTCCTCTTTCCCCTCCCATAGTAATATATTAGAGAAGGGGACTGTAACTTGGAATTTTCACAATTAAAAAAACTTAAATTCTTCTAGTGGAAAGGAAAATCCCAATCCTTTCCTCCAAGGACAGCAAAACAGGTCAGCATAACAATGCTCCCAGGATTTCCAGGTCTCCTAGAGTCTCGCCTTACAAATAGCTCCAAACACCATAACTAGCATTTGACTGGCTTCTTGGCCTACCAGCACATGGCTGTGGAGAACCATGACCTGAGGATACTGTGAGTGGCACAGCACTTTGGGGGATCAGGTCTGGTGGAGACGAGAGGCACTCAGGCTTCTTCCCACCTCCACCTCAAGGCAAACACAGGGCATGTCTGAGATGTTGACACAATTCGCCAGCAAACAGGTTGCCATCATTCATCTGATCAAATGGGTGCTTTGGGAAGGCTGCACAGAAAGGTGAAAAGGGCCTCCTCTTCCTCACAGGCAGTACTTCTCAACCTTCATCATCCCACTAAGGATTCTTTTTAGACTTTTTTTTCCAAATTGCCCCTCCCCTTGACATTTTAATGCCACAGATGCAGTGTGTATCTGTTTGTGTTCTGGGACCCTTGGGAGGCCACAAATCATTGTAATGCCTCGGATTTTTTGGTTCCTCAACAGTGACACCCCCTGTCCCCAGGGGCAATACCCTTCCCCTTAAGAACGCAAGTCACAGACCTATCCTGTGGGTTGAGAAGCAACAGGACACTTCCTGGGTACCGCCTCTGAGTTCCTTCTTCATTCTTTTTTCTCACTCTCCTTTAGAGCCTTGCAGGCACAGGGCCACGAGGCCCAACATGACTGGGCGACCGCTCCATGAAATGCCATGGTGACATAGGGTGTTGGGGCCGAGAGGCTGACGAGTCCAGAGAATGGGTGGTTTCATTCGGTGAATGCTCAGGCTCCACAGTTGTGAGTGTTGAACTAAAAATTATGATACAGGGCTTCAGGGGTAATATTTTCTGCAGTAAACTGCTCGAAAGACTGGCAGTATGGAGTTCAGAATTGGTTCTCCTATCACCCTTTTCATCAGCAAAAGGGTCTGAAATTGGATATTCCCTTCTGTCCAATCCTGTTTTCCAATATTATAATTAAGTGGAGAAACAGACCTCCATCCATTCCTGCGCTTTTGACTTGCCCACTTTACGGACACAACATAATGATTCTATTTACTAGCTCACTCTAGGCCAAAAATAAGAGGGCTAATAATACATTAACATTTCCATTATCAGTCAGAAAATTGCAGGTCAGCTCTTGAAGGATATGTTGCTCAGCACATTAAATCCTTGAACTCAGCAAAAATGTATAAATACTTTCACTCCTGAAATTACGGTTTGAGAGAGACATGTGGCAGGGCAAATGGGAGAGGAGGAGGATAATCAATTTAGATTGGTCTAAATGGAAGAGCAATGGATTGCTATATTCCCCCTGCGAGTGCCCACCGTCCCTCTTTTGATATTCATTAGATACCCATTTTCATATCAAAGTGGTGGCAATGAGTAACCCATCAGAACTCAACTCTCAGCCTTCGGCTTGGTGCTGGTACTTGGCCATCTGCTTTGGATTCAGCACCCGGGGAGAGCACCAATGGACACCTGCCAGCTGCTATCACTAAAATGGGGTTAAGAACAAAATTATCATCCTCTCATCTGGGCACCAGAGGACCTAATTTTTCTGTCTGAAGCTAGTGCCAATTTGGTGTGCCACTCCTGCAAAGCCACAGGTTTATTATTAATCTCTTCCTAAACATTCATTACTGCCAATGTTGTGAGAGCTCCATAATGCTTCCAAGTGAATCTCCTCTATGACACCTGTCTGTTCCACCAAATAAGAAAAAAAGAAAAAAAAATATATATATACACACATATATATGTATATATATATAGACATTCTTTTAACAATGTCTATAATAGGGGTAAGCAAACTAAAGCCTGTGGGCTAAAATCAGCCACACCCTTTGTTTCTTTCCATATTGTCTGTGGCTGTTTTCCCTATAAGAGCAGCCCTGAGTCTTTGAACCAGAAACTGATTATTTGGCTTGCAAAAGCCAAAAGTAATTACTGTCTTGTCCCTTTATGGAAAAAGTCTGAACTCTGCTTTGTGATATAGATGTTTTTGTTTTTAACTAAAAATGGAAAACGAAAGTTAAAATCTTTTTCTTCTCTAATTTTAGAATTCAGAATTTAGGATTCTCTTTAGAGAAGAACAGTATACAGTTGTTTTTCTATACCCGGGAATGAAAGTTGGGGATATAAACTCAGAAATGTAGTTTAAACATTATTGATAATGATAGGTGTTGTTTATCCATCACTTATGTTGAAAAACAATGTTAAGTTTTCTCTTTGAGCAATAATTGTGGATACCCATTACAGAACACACTGGCATTTACCCAAAGGACAGATGTTTTCTTCATAAGCAAGGAAGCATGTTTGAAAAATGAACATACAGGATTTTTTTCACGTGTACATATATTTAACATTAACATCCCAAACGATCTTTTAGGCAATGTCAAAGCAAAACATACAATGCAATATGCTGTATCTTTGCTAAATGTGATCTCAGTTCAGGTGACTCAGAGATCTAAGAACCTGAATATAGCAACCAATGACCTCACTTGTACTATTACATGTTTGCTTCTAAACTTTGAGGATATCAATATACTCATTAATCTACTAATCTTTATTAAATATCTACTATCAATTATATTAAGAATATTGAATATAAGTATATTAAAAATCATAAATAGTACTAAGACACAAAGCTATTTAAAAGACATAACATCTGCTCACAGAGAAGTTAAACTCTAGTAGAGATGCTAAGAGGTGTTAAGAGGATCCAAATTCTATTGTATACGTATGTGTGTATGTGTATGTGTATGTGTGTGTGTATATATATATATATATATATATATATATATATATATAAAAATTTTAACATATTGAACATTCAGAGGTAAGAAAAACTTCCTTTTATAGACAATAGCTTGATTACCATAACAAAAAGTATGAAAAGAGCTAACTGCCTGCACCCCTAAAAAAATTCTCTTTCCTTCCCAGGTGTCATAGTGACTGTCATATTTTAGAAATTCATTTATTAACATTAAACCCTGTTCTGATTTCCTTCCAAAGCCAAGGGTCATTATTTAGATCTTCCTAGGCACATTTAATTGCTGGCATTTAAAAAAAAATTTTTTTTTTAAGATTTTATTTATTTATTTGACAGACAGAGATCACAAGTAGGGAGAGAGGCAGCCAGAGAGAGAGGAGGAGTCAGGCTCCCCACAGAGCAGAGAGCCCGATGTAGGGCTCAATCCCAGGACCCCAGGATCATGACCTGAGCCAAAGGCAAAGGCTTTAACCCACCAAGCCACCCAGGTGCCGCTAATTGCTGGCATTTTAAATATAAGAATCAGTTAAATAAATTACTATAATAGATTCCTTTTTTCTGATCATCTCACTTAAGATGCATGATTGTACATGCATGATTTAACATATTGTCGTGTTATTTACTTATCAGGTCACTTTCCACTATGAGAAATAGGAACCCTGCCTCATGAAGGCTCAGGGAATTTTGTGCAAAAGAAGAATCATTAAAAGGGAGACAATATACACAAAAGGCAGGGGAAAGAATCCTTTAAAATAAGCTTAAACTCCTCTCAGTCTATTGACTAGTTGTGTATAAGGAGTTAATGTTACCAAGAAAATCAAGAGTCAGAAACAAAAAGAAAAGGTAGGGTCTTCTCAGTTACCCCACACCCCTAAAAATCAATCAGAATCAATAGTCATATCGAAGTGGGATGATGGTGATAAAGGGAAAGAGAAAAAAGAGATATTTCCCATAAATTCTACGTTATTGATGACTGACCATACAGAGGTGATGTCCACAACAGGAATGAGCATTTATAAACTCATCCATTAAATGCCTGCTCTATTCTAATGCAAAAAAAAAAAAAAAAAACCTTTGTTAACTTAAGGTCCTTGTGCCTCAGTCACAGAGCCACGTGTAAATAGTAACAAAACCCAAAGCAAAATTCAAGGTACTAAAATTGTGACATCCTTGTAGGGAATTCAAATGCATCATTATTCCTTAGTAGGCACTAAAAGGTACAATAAAGCAGAAGACTTCAGTGAGCCCACTCCAGCTGGCATTGAGTGTAAACAGGATTTGAATAAATGTGGTCATTTGCCTGTCCAGCTACAACTAGCAAGTCCTCCCCAAATCTTAGGAATGTGTGTTGTTCTCTACTTTATTGGTGGTAGTTATGTATATTCGACTTAATGCATGGCATATCATATAATCATCTTGCTGGGATCGATTTTCTTTTTTTATTTGTGTGAGTGTGTGAAATTTTATCACGTGTAAAGATCTCTGTAACTACCACCACAATCATGATACAGAATTGATCCATACCATGGAGAATTCTCTGTCCATCCTTTTATAGCCACATCTTGTCCCTAACACTTGGCGACCATGAGCTCGTCTCTCTCTCTCTATAATGGTGTCATTTTTAGAGTGTGATAGAAGTGAAATCATATGGGATATGTCTTCTTTTTGAAGATTCACCTATTTTTTAAAGTACATATATGGCATATATATATATATATAATTTTGTATTTTTTACATTTATATATATAAAATCACATTCATATATTTACATGGTATAATTTTGCCTCAAGTTTCATAAAAGTTGTTTCTAAGTTCAGTTTGACTCAATCTACATACAGCAAGACATTAGAGACAGCCCTGGGGAGAAAATTGCCAGAGTGTGGTCTGCAGGGTGACTCACCCCGTGACAGACAGCAGGGCTCTGTGCTTTTAAAATGGCTCAATAGCTCTAAGACCTGGATTCTATGATAAAGCTGAAAGGCAACTAATATGAGAGTATTTGGAGCAAATCTCCACAGCCTAGATCACGGTCTTTGGAAGGCACCACTGGGAAGAAACGCACTACAGGAAGAAAGGCAGCTTTGCTTCCCAAATGTGATGTTCATCTTGCCCTCCCTGAGGTTTTCTAGCAACTGAGAAGGCTCATGAGTGCTTTTGCTGAACAGGGTGAAGATAAAGAGTTAATGACTTCTAACCAGGCCATAAATTAACCTGTTTTTTTTTTTTTTACAAATCTGAAGGAAGAGGTGCTCCAGAGGACTAATGAACACTCGCATCTAAAAATAACTCCTTACTTAATTAACAGCACACTCCACGGTCATTCTAATTAAGCTGGCCAGGCTGAGGACCCTCAGTTCCATGGTTGTTCACCTTAAAAAGTTTCCCCCAAACACTGAAATCCTTTGAACTTCAGGGGGAAATAGCAGAGAGGCAACTGAGGAGAAGGGTGTCAGAGGGAGGGAACTAATTTCATTTTCAGCAAGGAAGAGCCAGTATACTGGAAGTCAAGCTGTGCAGAAGGTCAGGGTGAGGAAGGGAGGGACCAAAGATGGAATCAGACTGGCATAAGCCACCAGTTCCAAGCAGTTTGTACAGATGGCCTGAGGAGGGGGGAGGGGGGCCACCCGACACAAGAAATACCCACCTCTACCTTTGGGAAACTAAGCCCAAACCAGCCTGGAGGAAGAGTAGGCAGCTGTCCAAAGTGGAAGGATTTCAAGAGTCTAAATTTAAACAGCAATAACCAACATTTGCTGAGCTCTTATTTTGTGCCAGCAATTGCACTAACTGTGCTAACATGTATTACCTCACAAATGCTCCCAACAGCCCATTTTACAGATCATAAAACTGAGGCTTAGAAAAGTTAAGTTACTTGCTCAAGTTTCCTGAGCAAGTCAGGAGAGGAACCGGGAAATGGACCCACACAGATTGAGACACTGTGCTGTCTTATTAAATGGGAACAATACCGACTGCCAGGACTCCTATGACAAGAGAGCCTTACAGCTACTAGGTGCTCAATAAATATACCCCCAAATCTTTCAAAATGATCTATGTCAGACCCAAGAAAATCAACCAATGAAATTTGTTCCCTTGGGGTAAAGCCTGTGTCTCTAGCAGTACCCTAAAAATAAACCACCACCACAACAAATACAAATAGTATATATTATACCCCATGCTCCCGAAAACTTCCACCAGCTCTGAAAAACGGACAACTGGAACAACATGATTTGTATGCTCTAAGAGTAGTTTCATTCTCAGAGAGCTAAACTGTTAGAAAACATTTCTCTCCTTATAGACCTGGGTTTCGATGATATCCTTTTCTAGGTTTAACACATCCTCTCAAAGTTTCCAGCTGAAACTGCAATGAGGGGCTCAATGAGCCTAGCAAGGATTGCACTGAATGATTTCAAACTTTCTAACATTGGCATTAGCACTTTTATTGTCTCCGTTAATTTTTATTATATTTTATAAGTATGTATGCATATATTTATTTATTTTAGGGAGACAGAGAGAGAGCATGAAAGTGGGGTGGGTGCTGAAGGAGAAGGACAAGTAGACTCCCTACTGAGCGTGGAGCCTAGAGCTGAGCTCAGACTCACAACCCTGAGATCATGGCTTGAGCTGAAATCAAGAGTCAGATGACTGAGTGATTGAAACACCCAGGCGCTGCAATTTTTATAACATTTGAAATAGAAAAAGTAAGAGTCACACAAAGATTCACATATCACCCAAATACTGATGTAGGTAGAGACAGCAACATTCCCAAGTCTAAACTGACAGGTAGTACCCCCGCACATCCGTTTGAAGTGCTTACTCATCATCCTAATTCAGCATGAAAAAGGCAGTTCATATATACGGATATTGAATATATGGGGAACATTGGAAAGTCATGTATTTCATTAAACCAGCCCACCAGTAAATATCTTTATAGGATTTCAATTTGTTAGGTTACAAAAGCAAATAACTCTTGCATCAAAGGAAGGCAAATCAAAGGAAGGCAAATCATAAGGCAGACTAGGTTTAATGCTTTAAGGAAGGGGGTAGAGACTATGGCGAACTTGAACTACATCAAGTTATCTAAAGAGGACAGTGGCTACACAGCTGCTGATCACCTCTAGGAAGGATAGGTCCCAAGACACATACCATTTCTTGCCTTTTATATGAAATTTCCCACTGTTAAAACTTAGTAATGAATACTTTAAAAAAAAATAAATAAGAAATAAACACTGTGCTGGCCAAAGAAAGTAAGTCTGAGGCTAGAGCCAACTTACAGACCAGGAACTATATCCTCTAGGTAAAAGGCATCTAAGGATAATTTTTGCTTGGGTGAAAAGGAAGAAGGAGAGACCAGGGGGTTTAAATCGGCAAAGGGGGTGTTGCCAGAGACTCAGGAGTGAGCATGAGCACCACACCAGAGTGCTCCACACCAGAGCATCTCTAAAGAAGAACAGAGAAGGCAAAAGCAGTATAAGGTACAAAAAAGACAAAGCAAAGCAGCTTTGCTTTCTTTACGCTGTGTATAATGTTAGCAATGGCCGACGCTGTGGGAAAAAAAAAAAAAAAACTAGGCAAAAATGGCTGGAGACGTCTATGAACTGGTTCAACATCATGAGGCCCAAATCAGACACGTGAGGCATGAAGCACTTCCTCTCCCCACTCCGGAGTGGTAAGAGGATGACAAGTGTGAGAGCCAACATTTCTAGGCATCGGCGTGCCCAGCTCTGTGCTATGTGCTTTGTAGAGATTCTCACATATTTAACCTGGATACCGAAATCAAGCAGATACGATTCTCTCCACTTTATAGATAAGGAAACTGAGGACTGGGGACAGGATTGCCCAAGGTCCTAAAACTGGTGGTGGCAGAGCAGGCATAACCCAGAGCTATCTGACTCCAGTGGCCAAGTTCTTCATCCATGCCCACAGTTGTCTCTCTGGCAGGGCTTAAAATGGAGCCCGAAGAATAAAGTCCTGAAACGCTGCCAGAGCACGACCCTTTAGGAGCTTCAACAGCCGGAGAGAGTGAAGGAAGCACACGTTCTCCTTTTCTCCACCGTGGTATTTTCTGGGTAGCAGAATGAGGTGTTGATGCGAGCCATTATCAGCATGCCAGTTTTCCTTTCTCCCTCCTCTGCTACTTCTGTACAGGGTGACACTGGCCAGGTCCCCAAACCCCCCTGTGAAGGATTCAGTTCTCCATCTGTACGAGAACATTATAACTTCAGCTGCCAAAGAAAGGAAAGCCCAAGAGAATTTCCCAAAGTCTGGGCACCTGGGTGGCTCAGTGGGTTAAAGCTTCTACTTTCGGCTCAGGTCATGATCCTAGGGTCCCGGGATCCACCGGCATCTGGCTCTCTGCTCAGCAGGGAGCCTGCTTCCTCCTCTCTCTCTGCCTGCCTTATGCCTACTTGTGATCTCTGTCAGGTAAATAAATAAAATCTTAAAAAAAAAAAAAGAGAGAGAGAGAGAATTTCCCAAAGTCTACCCTTGCATATTTTCAAAAAAGACTTTTCATACAATGGCAACACTGCCAAATTCCTTCAGCTTCCTTCTGCTAGTCTGTAATATCCAGGAGAATTCATGCCAGTGTGCTGATTCCCAGGCTCCTTGGGCTTTGAAGAGCCCATGATCCAGTCAGTAATCACTTCTGACTCTCTAGGGTTTCATTTTTCTTCTTTTTAACCAAAGAAATGGGAGAAAGTCTTACAAGGTATAAAAGCCCAAGTTCATCCCCCTAACCTAAAGACGAGGACACAATTGATAAAAACACAAACATAAAGTGGTTTAAAAAGTTATTCTTAAAAATACAGTTGGGCTTCTGGGTGGCTCAGTTGGTTAAACATCTGCCTTCGGCTCAGGTTATGATCCTAGGGTCCTGGAATCAAGTCCCACATCAGGCTCTCTGCTCAGCAGGGAGTCAGCTTATCCCTATACAACCTCCGCCCTGCCATGCACTGGCTTTCACTCTCTCAAAAAATAAATTAAAAAATCTTCCTGTCTCCAGTCCATCTACACTACTTCACACATGGAAAACTTCCCCATCTGTGGGCATCTCTCTACTGCCGCATGATTGTCACACACAGTCCCATGCTGGGCTTAGGAATGGATTTCCTTAACGTTCATTCTTTGAAATTCTGAGACACTGGCTTATCCGAAAGCAGCAGATTTGAGAACTTAATGTACTCAATGTACTTAATGTACTTAATGTGCTAAAATTTATAAATGGACTACTTCCTGATTTTTTTCAACAAATATATTGGAAGGAACAAAGGAGTGAGAGAGAAGAAAACCCATACATTAAAAGGAACTTTGAGACATAGCAACAGATCACAATGTATGAACTTTATTTCATGCTAATTTCAATAAATCATAATTTTTAAAAATTATGGATATTACATAATATCAAGGAATTAGTGTTAATTATATTGTGCTTGTTCTTTTAAATATGTTTTTATCTTTGAGAGATAACAGGATATAATGTGTAAAGATTCAGTAGTACATATAATGTCTGAGATTTGCTTCAAAATAATCCTGGGAAAGAAAAGAAGTGGGTAGAGTGGTTCAGGCCTAACACATTTGGGCATGAGTTGAAAATTGGTAAAGCAAGGTCATGGTTAAGTGGGGGTTCTTTACACTATTTTCTCCCTTTCATATATGTTTGAAATTTGCCATGATAAAAGAGGAAAAGAGGTTGTAGCCATCAGTTTCTATCAGTTAGAAGACACATCTGAGAGGGACCTCTTATGAAAAAGGATGCCCATGTGTTCCATGCAATCCCCGGCTGATTTCATGTAAATAAACAATATGTTTATTTTTAAAAACAAAGAAACTTTCAGGCACAGATAATCGCTTTGAGCAATGGTCCTCTAATGCCTTGCTAATCCTAAGATCTTCTTTCTAATGGCCTCTTGCTGCATCTCCATCCAAAGGATGATATGAACACAGAGCAAACTCATATACAAAATTGAATTTATCATTTTTCAACCAACCTATGTCCTGTTTTTTATCTTAATATTACTGCAAGCCCCAATGACTCAATAGCCCAATCTATAAGCCTGAGTTATTTTCAACCCCTCTCGCTCATCCTTACATCCATCTACTTGTCATATCCAATCAATTCTAGATCAGAAAGTGTCTATCAGCAATGAACTGGCATAGATTCTGAGAGTCAAAGAACAGAAAAAGGGAACAAAGGGCTTGGTGGTCACCAGGTCACATGTGCATAACCCAATCCAGGGGAGTCGGCAACAGATGTACACCCACAAGGGAGAGCAGTAGCAATGAGAAAACTGCCACCTTAGGTGATGGTACCTCTAACTTCTCTGAGGGACTGATATAGTCAGAAGTTGGGCATAACCTTATACCATACCCCACCTGCCAGGGAGCTCAAGCACATGATGAAAGTGTGAATCACTTTAGAGAGAAAGGAAAAACAATAAACAAAACCCAAAACCAAACAAACAAAAACCTATTCTAGAAGAGGACCACACCACAATCTACAGACTACCAAAATGGGAGAATGAGAAATGCTGAGCTGTTCAAATGGCAAAAGGAGACATTAACAAAATACAAAAATAGCAGGGAGAGTAATAGTCAGAACTTAATTGCTGTCTACGAATAGCATCTGAAATCTATTGTAACAAGGCTACCATGATTCATTCCCACAAGTCAAACCTGGAGCCAAATGAACAAAAGAAAAAAAAAAGGCATTTGACAAGAAAGATGCTTGCAACACATTTAATTTTGCATAAGGAATGTAAACTTCCCAAGGATTTGACCTAAAGCATTAAGCCGGCCCATATATTGTTCTAATCAATTAGGCCTTCCTGCATCAGCACTTTTGCCCTGCAAACAACCAAAGCCATCATGCTTTCTAATCAGAAGAAAAAATTCATACAGACTGGTTTATTTCCATTTGATTCCTGTTAAGTGCCTACAACAAAAGGAATAACTTCTAAATCAGATCTGAGGATCTCTGCATTTGGAAAGGATAAATCATCTTTAAATGACACCCATCTGAAAGAGAGAAATGGCTATATGCGACTTGGTGTTTGTCTTGGGGCTTTTCAACATTCTGAGATTTAAAACTACGGACTTTCATATTGAGAGATGCCATTTAAAATTACCCAAATTCAAAAAATGGAGCCTTCAATGCTATTCTGGTGATTATGATCTTAGATCTATCAAAATTGGAAGAGGGTGTATTTTGCACTAAAACGAGCTTAAAGGTAATCTGTTCCATCCTTTTCAACCTCTGTATGGAAATGCAGCAACCGCTGCAGTAGGCTCTTTATTAAGTTAGTAATAATATCAATCAAATATGTATTAAACACTTACTATGTGGCAGGTGGTCTGCAAAGCTCTCTCTATACTTTATTTCATTCAATCCTCACCAAATCCCACGAGGTTGTTATAATTACAAAACCCATTTCATAGATGGTTAAGATTATGGCTACCAGTCAATGAACATTCCATTGACTCTTCTGTAAATAAAAGAATATAAGAACAATGAATAAATGCCCCAACAAAAAATCTTCAGAAAACTGCTTTAGTTCTATACCTCAGTGTAATGACAACTTGCATTTTTTTTTTAAAACCTCTTAAGCCCTCAGAAAATATCTTTCTAAGGAGCAAAAGTTAATATCCAAGTATTTTCCCACAAAACTTCAATGATATCACCCTGAGACTTTATTCAGTATCTTCAGCATTTTGGTTACTTTGTTGCTCATTGGGCTTTCCACAATATAAAAATACAAATTAGACCAATAATTTAATGGTCTACTGTGTGCTGGATAGTATACTTGTGAATTATTTTATTTTCACAATGTAACTATGAGACAGTATCTTTCAGTTTTCACAGTGTACAGGCATAAACCCAGAGCAAAGAGACACCCAACTGATAAAGGCTGAGAATGGAATATAGTTCCAGGTCTTCAAGTTCCAAAAGGAGGATAAGAAACTAGGACTCTGGCTAACTGACTTGCAGTGGGGCAGGGGCGGGAGTGTGAATAGATTATTGAAGAGTTTTAATTATTTATTCAATTCCTGGACCTGGATGGCAATAGAGACTATGTCATCCCGGTCCCAAGTTTCTTTTGAAAATTTCGACATGGACTATGTGAGTAGTGAAATGTCAAGGCTGACAGTGCAGTGCTCTTGCTTTCTACAACAGCGAATTGTTTGTTCCTCATATTTCTATCCAGAGCTGTGTTAAGGAGACATAAAAAGTGCCTCAAATTTAAGCAAAGAAAAAGGGGGAAATGGAGAGTCACACCAACGGAAACACTTATGATTCCAATGATTGTTTTTTGATCTCTGGCTGTGCTTGGTGCCGTTCTCATGAAGTTAAATTTCAACCAGTGAAGTCAATAATGCTAGATGACCTACACTGTTGACAGTTTGTGGCAAATGAACTCAGCATTCTGCCACCCTAACAGGAGTAGCAGCAAATATTAGTGAGTATGGCACGAATGTATGTGCTAGTGTATTCTTGTTCTGAATCCCCCGAATTGATCTTCCAGTTTCAAACATTTCCCTGAACCCCAAATACCAGGTGAACCATACAATATAGATCAATGGATTTTTCAAGTACAATAACTGTCTCTCTCTGGGAGATCCCCATTAGCCCCAGTAGGAAGAATACTTTGACCTCAAGGAACACAGCAGATGTGAATAACACTGCGTGTGCTGCTGACCTTATCAGGAGAGAGCCAGACCTTGAAAATCACAGGGGAACACCCTGGGCCTGTGCATGTGGGCGGTGGGAAACCAAACAGCTGGTCAAGTGTGTGCTTTCTTTAAAAAGACAACCAAACCCCAAACTGCATCCATGCGAGGAGAAAGAAATATTTGAATTAAGAATATCTCTGTATGTTTAAAAACACTGTCAGGAAAGAATAATATGACTGGAAACAAGAGGAGATATGTTGTAAGCCTCTAGGAATCTTGAGCCCACTGGTAAAAAGATTTTCTACAGAAAATCCTGCTTAAGCTTCTAGGGACAGAGGAGAAGTTTACTATATTACCTTCGAATGCCACTTTTCCTGCTCTGTTTAGGGGCTCTATAGCCAAATAAGATGGGAGGAAGGGGGTGGAGAATAAGCAAAATTGATTTCTCATATAGTTTCAGCCCAAAGGAACAGGTTAGAATTATGAGAGGGAGGAGGGGAAAAAAGAGGGAGGGAGGGAAGGAAGGAGAGAAAAAAAGAAGCAAGAATTAAGAAAGTAGGAAGGAAGGGGAATCTAGAAGATGCTCTGGAAAGTCCTGACTTTGGAGTGGGAGGAGTTTTTATCTCCACTGAAGTCACTACCCAACACCAAAAGGGCTGATTTGTCTGGAACAGAGGTAACACCTACCCCCCTGCCATGCACAGCAGCAAGAAACAGAGCACATCGCTAGGAGACAAGAATCACGAGCCACTGAATCCTCACACATCTGAGAAAGCAGAATGTGATCCTGGCCAAAGCACAGCCATGAGAGCTCAGGAGATGAGATTTTGTGCAACAAAACCAGTGCATTCCCAAACAGAACAGACACAGGGACGTGAAAATAAACCCTTGACCGTGTGCCAGGAGAGGACTTATAGGAAACCCAAACATGCCTCCTAAGGACTCAGCAGAGGTGGACTAAGGGGAAATTTAAAATATGAATGTCCCTCATAAATTTGGAAATTGGTTAAAGGCCTAGAATAATTTTCATTCATTCATTCATTCATTCATCCATCCATCTTTCCATCCACCCACCCAACTACTATTTAAGACAGCCTATCAGGAGCCAAGTGCTACATTAGATGCTCGAGATATAGGGCCAAAATAAGACAGGAGCCCTCACAGAGCTCACAGCTCAGAAGTGAAAAACAAAACAAAAAACAAAAAAAAAAGAAGTGAAAAACAACACGAATTCACCATATATGTCACAGTGTAATGGGAGACCCTGGGTAAATGGTCAGGGTGACAGAAGAGGGGGCAGATGGAACAGCCAAGATGAGAGGGGTGAGGTGGACACACTGAGAAACTGTGCGGAATTACCATCTATTAAACTTCCACGTGGAACACCTCCAGGCAAACCATGCACATTTCTCCAGCAATTACCTGATACCCCGACTCCCCATTGCCTTACGTGGGGCCAGATGAACACATTCATTTTACCTTAGCCTCGGGCACCACTGGCATTTGTGTGAAAGAATCCTGAGCCAGGTCATGGCCAAAGGACATGCTGCCAATCCCCACAGGTCTTTCGCAAGGTGTGAGGGGGCTTGGGGTGTCACAGTAACTGGCAGGTGCTACTGGAAGTTGTGACCTGGACCAGGAATGCTCGCCATCCTGCAATGCCTGGGAAAGCTGCTCCTGCAGAAGACTTGTTGATCCCTGAGTGCCTGTGGCACATTACTGGAGAAACTCTGGGCCGGGCTGGGTCCTGGGCCACACTTGCAATTTCACCTTAATATTTTTCTGATTTAGAATACTGGCTCTATTTGAATTATTACCCTTTCACAGTTACTAACCAGAGAACATACACAGAAAAGAATTCCACAGAGAATCTTTATTTGTAATTGATGCTGAGAAAGAGACAACGTGTTTTGTTATAGTTGAAAGGACAGCAGTGTTTTCTTCCCTGAAATAATAGCAGGATCTGGCTTTGTAATAGGGTCCTCATAAAAATAAAATGTCCCTCCCCACTGCGGTTTCATGATTTCATACCAGTGCCTCATTAGAGACCAGAAGGACTGCTGCCCAAAACCACCTTTAAAGGGGTTAGCGTTCACATGTGACACTTCTGGCACTGTCCTCCTTTTGATGGAAGGAAGTGCTGTCGGGGAGATGAGGGACTACTTACTGCACACATGAGGAACCAGGACAATGGAATGGAGACATTTCTAAGTGGCCATGCAGGACACAGACCAAAGTGGGAATGGTTTGGAGCCACTCATATCAGCACTCGCTATTTCTATGGTCTCCCTCCTGGGGTAAAATCAAGGGAAAGAAATAATTGTAATGCTCTTGGTGACCTCAGGGTGTATAGCACGTGTATAGCACAGGAGGAATGGCGTGTTTGCCGGGATTCAAAGTCCCATTGCGGGCATCTTCTAGACTTCCTGAGTACACAGAGAGAGACAAGGGAAGGTCTGCTACCCCAGGGATGATCCCAGGAAGTGACTGCCCAGGAGTCCACTTGTGGTGAAACACAGGAAGATGGACAGAAACTCTGTGGTCAAACCATGATTTCAGTTTTTCAGCAGGTCATATTGTTGGGAAAATGAGACACAGACTGGTCTCCATGTTTCATTAAAGAGCAGTGAGGGGATTTTCTTCAGTTGCAAGGGTGGAAGGCTCCTATTTTCTGACAAAAGCATAAAACAACTACTGCCATGTAACATCCCCCGCCCCTTACTGCCAACCTTCTTGAAAACTGAGCCTACTCTTAACACACCCACTCAATTATACCTGCTCTCACCAGTCTGGCTTCTGCTCCTGGGAGAATCCTCTTGCGCATTCACTAGGGAGTCAACCCCCAGCCTCCTCCATTCTCACTGTCCAGCTGCCTCTCCTCGGATTCATTCATTTGCTCATGCAGTATTTACTGAGAAACAACTAGATTCATGCATTATTCTAGACCTGGTGAAAACAGCAGTAAGCGAGAGAGCTAAGGTCCCAGTTTCCCTGGAATGCAGAGTCTAAATGGGGTGGGAGAGCAGATAGATAATAAATAAGCAAAAAAATGAACAGGATCATTTCAACTATCAAATAAACACGCCTCATAGGGCTGTTCTGAGGGTTAAAGGAATTAATAAACATGGTAAGTGTGTATGACAATGGAGTGGCCATTAAGTAAGAGCTCAGTATTAACTACTGCTTCACTACTTCTATTACTATTTTCATCAGACTTACATTAGGTGGTAAAGAAAGGCCTAACTGAAGAGGAGGCATTTCAGCTGAAACCTAAATGACGATTAGAAACCAGCTGGGGAAAGATTTGGAGGACGATCATTCCAGACTGAAGAAAAAAAGCCAAGGTGGGGAAGAACATGAGAGGGTCCTGGGAACAGAAGAAAGGGTAGCGTGCTTGGGGCATCGTGGATGATGAGGAGAGGGGTAAGAAATGACGGCAAAGTGGACCAAATCAGGGAGGGCTTTATAAGAATAGAGAATGCCTCCCCATCTTGTAAGTAACTAAAAAAATTGGCCCATCCACATGGACTTCAAGCAACCTGTTGTCTCCATGAAGACAACCCAAGCCAGAACAATTACCAACATCTGTGTAGAGCTTTGCATCGTATGGACAGTGATAAAACACTAGATTGGGGGTCAACAACCTTTGAAGTGGTCCTCACTGGCTAAGGGACAGAAGCCAAGTGCCTTAACTTCTTTATGCAAGCTGCAAAATGAAATGAATTTAATTAGATGATCTTTAAGGTCCTTTCTAGCCTGTGCTTTTATATTTCTATTCCTGCATTTCCACTAGGTATGAAAACAGATGTAGGCCAGCAAAGCTATTGCATATTTTATATGAAGCCATATCTTTACTCATGCTATTAATAGGTCTGCTAATTAGAAAAACAGTAATTTTTTCAAGCAATATTGCTATGTAAAAGGAAAAACAACCACCCAAATCTGCCTCCTCTAAGACTGATTTTGCAAGAAAACCTAATCTTCTGGTAAATACAAAATCTAACCGGGAGACTTTTCATTCCTTCCTGTGGGCAATTAACAGCAAACACCTTGTCATAAACATTTTTGAAAGGTCAGAGATGGCAACAATTTTGCTAAAGAGATAAACAGTCTAATAAAACACTGCCCTGGTAATTCCCAGGCTTCAAAAAACAGCATATGTCTGATCAATAATGAGACACACAAAAGGGATTGTGGGATAAAAGGCGGGTCCAATTTAAGGTATTAAAAACTTGCCTAAGTCATTTTTTTCCCCCAACACATCTTGTGTTGCCGCAGATAGCAGAGCCGTTAATGGGCAATGTTAGAAAAGTAAGATTCTGGCTATGAAACAAAAGACTGTTTTAGCTTGGAGGAGTAAACAATAGTAAGAATAAGGATTTTTGCAAAAGCCAAGGTAAGAACATTTTCCCTCTGTAATAAATCAACTATTGAGCTCAAATTTCAAATGCTATTTTGAATTTATTATTGCCTTTTACCTTTGTCCTAGCACAAACTATCAGAGCTCAAAAGATGCTAGTTTATTCTTAAAAGTATGTTTATACTTTAAATGTGCCTTAGTAATAGTATGTTTTATGTATATTTTCCTTTCTAGTACTGTTGTCTTAAAAGTAAATTTAACTTTTTGTACATTGAAGAGATAGGTTTACTTTCTAAAATGTTCATTGTAAATTTTAATTTTTTAAATAAGGCATTTCCAGTCCTTATGGCAGGTTTCATATTCCTGGCAAAAGTATTTTATCACTTAAAGTGCATTACGCATTGATTATCTATTATCTATTCATATTAAGGAGGCTCTATCATCAGTTAATGTTTACTAAACAATCAATAAAATCGAAGTGAAACCAGAATAAACTTAAACAAATATTAGTGGGATAAAATTCAGGGAAAATTGAGACCATGTCCACTTACAAGGGTAGGCTTTGTGAGAACTCATTTCTACCTTAAAGATCTAATTTATCTTTTTTAATGCCATCAAAGTTAATAATGGACGACATGTCTTACAGCTTCAGTGATGCAGCAACTTGTCGATAACACGGAGAATTTAGAAACCAATTCATCAATTCACAATTTTTTTTATTGGACCATGGATGGTTAATTATAAATCATTAGACCCTCCAATAATAAAACCCTAGAAAGAGAGAGTTAATTAATACAGAAGTGAGTACCTTAACTAACTCAATGAATAAGTGTTCCTCTTGTGCCCCAATAACAGGTGTTCCTTTTCACTTTGAGCATTTTTAGGGTAGGGTGAGAATAAGGTATATAGAATGGGAGAAAATGAAGTAGAAAAAAAAAAAGATGACCCTCTATATCAATAAATAAATATATATATATTCATATACACACACCTACATACACATACATATATGTAATTATAGGCCTTTGTCTAATTGTATACATATAATTGCATATATTTGTGAGGTGTTTATATATTTACATTTGTTTTTACGTATATTTATTTTTTTATGTATTTATTTACATACAAGTAGATCTGTGTTTATATGTATTTTGTTACAGCTGTATTCGCTTCACAAATACCTGTCTCCCCGACACCCACAAGGAGTCTGTTATGTTCTGGGTAAATAAGGTGGAGCGCAGCTTTCCCGCAGGTCCTTATTCAGAGGGGAGGCAGGGTGGCTGAAGGATTTCTCCACATCTCAGTTTTGCACTTACTGGTGAAGTTGCACTGCTCCTCACGTATTTGCGTACTGATATTCCATTACCTCTTAAATGTCCACGCTGGAGAGGACGTTAGTGATTATCTTACCCCCTCCCCCCCTTCACCATTGCAGAACCAGCTCAGGGACATTAAGAGACCTGTCCATGTGCTGGGAATTGTGGAAGACTGAGGATTCACAGACCTGTACTCCCCTGAAGCAAATGATACATTATATGTTAATACATTATATGTTAATAAAAAACATTATATGTTAATAAAGAAAAAGAGTCCAAGGCCACTGGTCCAAGCCAGTTAGAGACAGTCCCACTCCCCCAGCCCCCCAACCCAGCAATCACTGCACCAAGCTTCTCTGCTCTCCCCTGCCCAAGAGCACATCTTCCCACACTCAACGACAGAGAAATTAATGAGTCTGCAAGTTAAAGATTTGCCTTAAACAAATGGGTTCGTTACTATTTAATTGAGGAGGCTTCAGAGCAATAAAGGCCTTGCTTACCAAAATGAGATAAGCAGCTCATGAAATGTTGAGCTCGAGAAATTCAAAAACTGTCACAAGTCAGTAAGTGCTGCCTTTCTGTTTGATGAATGCCACCCAGTAGCTGCAGAAGTATCAGAAACTAATGGTGTCCCGGCACTCCGTAGGCATGCATTAATGGGATCGGGAACATAAAATATAAACAATAATGTACATATTGATCATTCCGGACACTTGAAGCCCAACAAACATTTGAAAGGTCAGTCTTTGTACTTGCATCACATTACAGATAAGTCATTTGCTTAAAGCTGGAGACTTGCCTCTCCATGTAAATTTATCTGGTGACCTCTATCAGCTTCATCATGCCGGGCCTCTGTTGCTTCCTTAGGTTCTGGCATGAAAAATATACCAGAAGTGCTTAACCCCACAAGACGTATTCAAATAAATGACAATACACATTGCTAGGAAAGATACTCTGCGGGAGCAATCTGTTCTACAGGCTGAATAAGCCACAAAACAGGATTTTACCGATAGAACATATTCAAGAGTTTCTATAAGTCTCTTACCACATGAACTCACCAATGAATATGTGTGCTTTCAAGGTGTTTCAAAAATATACATGTTTTAGGCAGTACAATGCCAAAATTATTTTTATTGTCACCAAAAAACTAAATTTGATTTAGGTAGTTCACACTAGAGTATAGGCACTTTTTCCTACAATGAAAGATTTCTTTCTTTTCAGAGCTCCTCCAAAACAATCTAAAAAATGTGAAGGTTCCATGGCTGCCCATATAGACAAGACGTCCTTTTACTGGGGCATTCCCTTCTGAAGGCACCTTTCCTCCAGAATCAGGCTTCCATCCAGCAGGATTTCTGGTGCTCCCACCTCTGGACAAAAGGATAGTAGATACAGATGATTCGAGATCCACCAGCTCCAGTTCCTTCCCCAAAATGGTAAGTCCCATTTGGAGTCAATCTCCCACTGCTGGCTTTCACAAAGAGCAAGAGGAACTTGGAGAGGCTGAAAGAAAGACTTGCTGTTTATGCCCTCTTTTCAAGAACAAGCAAGAGTTGGAAGTATTTCAGGTCTCCTTTGACAAGGGATCAGATTACCCTAAATTTGGAGAGTTCCCCCATTTGCTATCAGTTAAGAGCCAAGCTTTTAGCCATGACTCCCACTCCCAAAGGATGGTGAGAGGGAGCTGAAACAGAGCAATGTCCTCTGGAAGAGCCTTGCAAAAACACTTTTTAGAATCTCCTCTGGCAGAAGACATTCCTGTATCTGTAGAAGACTGAAAATACACAGGCTTTTAGGTGGACAGTTTTAATCTTAAGTATTTCAACAGTTGCCTGTGAGGAAGGCAACCAGATTTTCTGAATTTTCATTATATGGATCTTTCACATGGACTTCTGTGAAATTCTACAATAGCTAAAATCAGACATTTTGAAAACCAGATTGCCTTATTCCCGAATACCAGTTGCAAAAACACTTTAAAAAATATTTTATTTATTTGACAAAGAGAGACAGCAAGAGAGGGAACACAAGGAGGGGAAGTGGGGAGGGAGAAGCAGTCTCTCCACTGAGCAGAGAGCCGACACAGGACTGGATTCCAGGATCCATCCAAGGATCATGACCTGAGCCCAAGGCAGATGCTTAATGACTGAGCCACCCAGGCACCCATCAAAAACACTTTTCAAATTTATATTACATTCATTAGCAATTTAGCAATCCTAAAATCATGTATTTATAATTTATATTAAAATATCGGCATGCTAATAATACAGAATTTTAAAACCCTAAAGGAAAACAGTGATTTCTTTAGTAGCCAAGTGACCTGATTTTGATGTAAAAGACATCATTTCACAGTTATCTAATGAAATAATTACCTATTGATAATTCTACTTTACTTACTTTTTAAAAGATTTTATTTATTTATTTGTCAGAGAGAGAAAGCTTGTGCAATTAGGGGTGGGGGAGTGGGTGGCGCACTGGCACGGCTGCAGAAGCAGCAGGTAGAGGGAGAAACAGGCTCCCCTCTGCGCAGGGAGCCCGGGCCTCCTGCCCATGCAGGACTCGATCCCAGGACCCTGGGATCAGGACCTGAGCTGAAAGTAGGCACTTAAGGGACTGAGCCACCCAGGCACCAAGGTTATTCTATTTTAAAATGTATGTAAAACCTCAAGTGAACCAGAGGATTTAATATATATCAGTTTAACCAAAACTCGGTGATTATACTTGGACAAAAGAGAAGAACATTTCAAAGCAGAGCTTTTGTTTCTTGCTTAAAACAGATTTACTCTGAATATAGTTCGTAAACGTAAACTGTATCCTGTTAAAGTAAATAAGCTTATGTTACTATTGTCCTGATATTTAGGTTTTTAAAGGCCCCAAAAGCCTGCATAGCTCAAACAACTTTTATCTCAATCAAAACTTAACTAAGACAATCATATTAATATTGAGTGAAAAAAATTCAGGACCGTGATAGGGATTACGTTTTTTAATAAATAAATTGTATTCTGAAATACAGGTTGTAACTTCATTTTGTCCTATATTGAGAGATGTTCATGCAAAGGAAAGGCAGCATTTTAAAGCTAAAAATTATCTTTTAGCATGCCAAAATATATCTTTTATGGAGCTAATTTTTAATCATATAAAACCTGTTGGCTAAGAATCCCCTTGAAAGCTGTTTTCTGCATTTTCTGTGCTTTAAATTTTAAACTGAGACTCTGATGATTAATGAACAAGAAGAAAAACCTTTAATTTGAGACCAAGAATCCTACTTCACTACTGCTTACAATAAGATAAATACCAAAAGGGTCGCCTGGGTGGCTCATTTGGTTAAGCAGCTGCCTTCGGCTCCAGTCATGATTCCAGGGTCCTGGGATGGAGCCCCACATCGGGCTTCCTGCTTGGCAGAGAGCCTGCTTCTCTCTCTCCCTCTGCCTGCTGCTCTGCTTACTTGTGCTCTCTGTCTGTCAAATAAATAAATAAAATCTTAAAAAAGATAAACACCAAAAAAATGACCAAAGTTGTGTCTTCATTATATCAAAAACTGTTCGCACATCCTAAGATGCAGACTTACAATGACATTCAAGGACAGAGCCACCTGCACTTGGACTGAAGGAACTGTGTGGTCCTCCCAAGGAGGTTTTTTCAGGCAAAAATTCAAAATAAAAATAAATTTATTATATCCTCCCTCTGAATGTTTCTTCAAAAGTTTCGTTACTCTTTCAAGGCTCAAGTCAAATTTGCAGGTGGACTATTTTTCCTGTGCGCCAACCTCGGGATCTTTTCTTCCTTCTTGAAAAGGTACTGGCTGGCTCTCTGGGCAGCAACTCCATGAGGCCGAAGGCTGTGTACCTCCAGGTCCTGCCCCTGGCGTCTCAGGTTTAGAAAAAATGGAACTAGGCTATCAATATCACCTTAGTTTCAAAGAAACAGTTCTCTGCTGCAGTACCTAAACTCAAAGGATTTCCCTTTGACAAGAGGCATGTGGTGATGTGAAAAGGGAAAAGAGGGTCCCTACTGGGACTGTGAACGTCCTCGCATTTGCGAGGCCAACTGCCACACTCCAGGCTTTTCTTATTCCCTGACAAGGCTTGTCCCAGCCCTCCCCTGGGAGGCTTTTGACAGCAACTGCAAACAACAGAAGCCAGCAGGAATGTGTAAGAACAGGTGCTGGAGCCTCCCAGGGCAGCCTGCTTGCAGAGAAAGGGCAGCCTCAGAGCAGCCTTGGGACATCCCACTTTGGAGATGCCCTCTTGCCCTCCGCCACTGCAAGATCTTGCTTCTTTTCATGCAGCAGATGTTTGGAGAGATTTGTAACGATGCATTATGGCTTCTAAGTTGCTGCTGGCAAATTTTCTCTGTCAGCTCTTAAGGAGACTTTGGTGAGATTGCCACCAAGGTAAAACAAGGATGGAAAAATTCATTCTTGGGTTTGAATTCAGATAAGGGAAATAATAATAAAAGGCTAGGACCTTTCCATATTACTCCATTATTCCAGGTTACTGCTTTCCACTTCCTACCACATCTCAGGAAAGGGGACATGCCTAGGTTCAGGGAGTCTCCCTCATTGAAGAGGAAACAGATCAGAGTGCTTCCTCTACAAAGAGGTAAGGAATATCCACACACCACATGTTCCAGCATGTTAGACCCCACCTCGGGAGCATCTGGCCAACTACTATTGGATTATCGCTCTGTGGGCAGGGTGCTCTGCATGTGGACATAGTCACCTGTGCGAGTGAACCACCACTCAGCGTGGCTGTTTGGGCCAGCTTCTTCAAGTGTGGTCCATGGACCAGCAGAAGCAGCATGAGACACTGCCTAGGAGCTTGTTAGAAATGTAAAATCGCAGGCTGCCTCAGTGGCTCAGTCAGTTAAGCATCTGATTCTTAACATTAAGTCAGGCCTTTGAACTCAGGGTCTGAGTTCAGGGTCCTCTCTGGACTCCACATTGAGGGTGGAGCCTACTTAAAAAAAAAAAAAAAAAGTTAAACCTCAACCCTACCCTAGTCCTTTGAAAACTATATTTAACCAGATCCCCAGGGCGCCTGGGTGGCTCAGTGGGTTAAGCCGCTGCCTTCAGCTCAGGTCATGATCTCAGGGTCCTGGGATCGAGGCCCACATCCGGCTTTCCGCTCAGTGGGGGGCCTGCTTCCCTTCCTCTCTCTCTGCCTGCCTCTCTGCCTACTTGTGATCTCTCTCTGTCAAATAAATAAATAAAATCTTTAAAAAAAAAAAACTCTCTCAAATAAATAAATACATAAATAAATCTTTAACCAGATCCCCAAATGACTGTTATGCAGATCCAAGTTTGAACTGCACGATGTTACAGCTTCTTAGAGCAACTCAGTGCTCAGGATTCAGAGAGCGAGGTCTGCCCTACACCAGTGTAGTGGCTTACACTGCTCCAAGAGCACTCTGGTGCAGTATGGAAGCCAATGCATCTATGTTATAATTGAGAAGACCAAAGTCAAACAGTAAATGACAGGGGGTAGAACTCAAAATTTCCAGATCTTGGATATTTGTCTTTTCAGCTGCTTCAGCTAGTCCTAAGGAATGGCTCTTTCACATCTGGGCCATGAGAACTTCATTTTTTTTTCCTATTGGTATCATTGGTATAACGGAAAGAAGACTACAAGTACTGTTTCTACTGTTATTCACCCTCGTAACTTTGAACAAATCACTTCTTTAAAAAATAGGTTGGAAGCCAAACAAAACAAAGGACATTTATAAAATAAAGTTATTAAACTAAAAATAAAAGAGTAGGGCCATGATTTAGCAGTAAGTACCAAATACTAAAAAAAAATATTCAAGTTCTAATTTATAAATTTCTGGAAATGTATCCCAGGAAAATATTCCCAAGGAAGAAAATTTTACATGTACTAAAATGATGATTACAGTATTATTTATAATAGAAAAAAACTGAAAGCAACCAAAATGCTCTCTGTTCAGGATATGTGGCTAATTAAATTATGGAACAGTTGCTCATTTAACATATTTGCCAAGACTTGGCAGCAGCATGAAAAATTCTGGTATACTGTCAAGAGGAAAAGCAGGTTATAAAACTGTGGCAACATTACAATTCCACTATGTCAAGACAGGTATACTTCTAGAAAACAATGGAAAACATTTGTGAAACCTCTCGTGTTTTATCAGGATAAATAGGATATAGGTGACTTTTTCCTAAACTTTCAGTAGTTATTCAATTACTTTATCTCTTTAGAATAATTATCATGGAAACAAATGTAGTAATGATGAGAATTAATACAGTTATTACAAAGTATCCTTAAATCTGGCCTGAACTCCATGGATGGTAACAAGAATGAACATGACAGAGCTGTCTGTTCTCGGGGCTGTGCTGAAAGCTTCATCAGCCTGGCTCATTCAGTCCTCTGAGAATATAATCACCCCCACTTTACAGATGAGGAAACCAGGACACACAATGCTTAGCCTCTTTGAAACTCCACTGCACATACGATCTATGTACCCTGAAGCTTTCTTGTAAGAATGAAAATAGGGTCTTATTAACCCATATGGTTCTATTTTAAAAAGGCCACACAGAGATAGAAACTATACTAGGGGCAGGGAGGGACTTTCCATTTTTCTGTCAAGATGGGGACAGACACAGCTCCCAATTGTGGTGACCCTTACAGACTGCCACCACACGAGACTGTCTTGCAGAAGGGTGTGGACTCGCGTGGTATCCTCAAACACCCCTGAGGCAGCATCATTTTCAGCGGACAAACACTAAACAACAGAAATCTGTGTTACGCTTCAAGGTGAGATAAAGGTGCCAGCAATATCTGTCCTAGAAATCAGGAGACATGGGCCCGGAGTTTGGTTGTATCATTTCTCAGCCCTCGGCTGCCCCATCTGTGCAGTGCGGACACATGTTTGGTACTGCTCACCCAGCAAGAAAGCCAGCCCCTCTCAGCCACGACTCCACTTTTGCCCAAACTTTCCCCATATTGTTGGCAAAGTGGCCATCTCAAAACCCAATCTAGTCAGGTCAGCACACTTCTACCGTACTGCAAACCATTTGCTTCCAGTTGTCCCTAAGATAGACCCCCATCATCCCTAGCACAGTTCACACAATTCTGTGGGGTCTGGCCCTCCCCTGTCACTTTCCATTTTGAGTTCCAAGCTGCCCTCACACAGCTCTCTCGCAGGTCCTCGCACTGGCTCATGCATCCTCTGCCTGGGTATCGCTCTTCTTTCCGCGCTTCTCCGAGGTGCCTCAGTTCCATCAGGGAGGCTTGCAGACCTGTCCCACAGGAAAAACTTACCCTGTGGCACCTGCTCACCCCTTCATGTCCCTTTCCTTCATGCCACTCAGTGCACTGGTAGTTTCATAATATTTGTGTGAGTCTGTAATTCACGTTTCTGTATGTCTTGTCATTATCACACTGCCTGCTATAATGTAGCCTCTATATAACCTGCTATAATGTAGAAATGCAGAGGCTTTTCTTAGTATCTCCAATTCTTCACCCATGGCAGGTCTTTGATAAATCTTTGTTGAATAAATATTATTCTGAAATTATTCCGAATTACTAGAATTTATTCAAAATATTATTCTGAATGAAAATTATTCCCCAGACTGCCATGGAACTGTACAGCTAACACATGCTCAAATAAACCCAGGAGACTTGGACTACAGAAATAACAAACGACGTTTAAAGTCCGCTTTCCCACACCGCCACAAAAAAGAAAAACTATTATGCCAGATCAACTAAGACAGTAACAAAGTCAAGGCAAAAAAGCCCTTCATAGGGGTGCCTGGGTGGCTCAGTGGGTTAAAGCCTCTGCCTTCGGCTCAGGTCATGATCCTGGGGTCCCGGGATTGAGCCCCACATCGGGCTCTTTGCTCCGTGGGGTGCCTGCTTCCTGCTTTCTCTCTCTCTGCCTGCCTCTCTGCCTACTTGTGATCTCTGTCAAATAAATAAATAAAATCTTAAAAAAAAAAAAAGCCCTTCATAAACTCCAAATTACAGCATAAACATGACTTGCCTCCACCCTTTTTAGAAACAGCTATGGTATAAATATATACATAAAATAGAAAATACAGGGTGTAATTGTTACTGACAGACTGGAAAGCAAATTATTAATTTAAATTCTCTGGAAGGATTTAAACCCAGTCGAATCACACTGAAACAACTTTTTAGCCAAGATCCAGATAAACTATAGAGTAGGCTTACCTGTGTCCTAATTTCCTCATTTCTATAAATGCAGTTTCACTAAATGATCCTTGACATCCCTTGAACGCTCAGATTCTGATAATTTGACAATTAACGTAACAGTGAGACTCAAGAAAACTTATGCGTGTATTATGCCAAGCAAGGCGACTCTGTGGACACTTGAACTGGCCCTTAGGGGAATCCCTGAGGAAGACCCACTTTGTCTCTCTTCCTTTCCCCCTTCTCCATCTGGAGGGCCTCCCCTCCTGCTCTCTTCTGCTTCTTTTTGCTCCTAGAATAACTGTCAGCAAGATTAATTTAAATCCACGTGCTGTCTTTCCCTGGGGGCATTTGTCTTCGAATTTTTCTCTCTCAGTGTGGTAAAAGTTGTTTCCTGCCCCCAGGAGAAAGGATTTCAGGCACTAAAAGACCTTTGGAAGACGTATTTATGTATTTATGGAGCAGGGGCCCTGTCTGTCTGCAAAGTCAGCTTCCTCTCTCAGCCCCTGAAAGCGCTCAGTCCCTCCAAGGAACAAGGGCTGGTGAGGGAAGCTCAGAAAAGGGACCAAGTCCCAACTCAAGTATTACATGTTCAGACTTTGTTCAAATGCATTTCTGCATGTATTCATGAAAGAATATAAGGCTTAAGTGTCTTGTGAAACTGATGCACAAAAATTCAATCTGGCAATAATTAGAAACAATTTGTTATTCATTAACTAGTTTTGACACTACAAAGTAAATCATTTCTTGGTCACTTCAAATTAAAAAATCATCCCCTGGGTGTGAAATTTATTAAAAATATTTTACATTAAGCCTTTTAAGCGTTTATGTGTAAGAGTCTCAAATCTCTGCACAACATACATATAGCACATGGGATAAAATATAAAATGTAAAAAGTACATACTTGTGTAATCAACTAAAATACTTAATTTCTAATGTCTTCTTTGCAATGTAAATTACCCACTAAACAATGAATATACTTACTATAATATAATAAATCTAGTACATATAGTGTATATAGTATTATTATTACAATATACTATGTTAAATTTCTTTTTGTAGCATTTAGGAAAATTAGAAGAAAGACTAGATAAAACAAAGAATATGTCAGAATTAAGCATAAAATTTAATTGAAAATTTAAATTTGGAATAATACTTCTAAAAAAGATAAGTTTCTTCAACTTTTAAATTCAAAACTTCTATTTTATGATTCTGTGTTTATGGAAAGTTTCTAAATTTCTGAATGAACTGTGAATGCTAGAAAGGGTATTCTAAAGATTTCAAATAGACACCTAAAATTACTCATTAAATACACAAAAATTTTAATGCAAAATAAGTGTGTACTTCAAAAATTAGGTAGCATTTTGGTAGCACTTAAAAGCAATGCCACTTCTGACTCCTTTATTATCAGTTGAGACATCGTCTTTTATACAAGTGCAACATGATTTAATTGATTTTTATTATGACTAGGCCTGGTAATTTTTAAGAGTTGATTATGCCACACAGAGGGGGAGATTTTATTTATGTGTTCTAGGATTTTATTTATGAAGCAAGAGGTTAGCTCATTAAAGTCTACCTTTGGGAAAGAAGCAAATTTGTTGTTTTATACAGGTTTAATTAAGCTACATTAAGAAAAAAACCCACAAATCCTTAGAACTGAGAACTTTCCAAGCCATCCATGATTTTAGCCACAGAGTTGGCAAAAACCGTAACTAGGTGCAATTTGCTAATTTTGTAGCATGATTGTTTGGAGTGCGGTTAAACGGTTTCTCAACCCATGGTTTTGTCAGAGGAGAGCCACTAAGAAAGGACACAGCATACCTAATTCAGTTCACCCAAATTTGGTAGACTGCAAAGGGAATTTCTTACCCCAACATTAGCGTTACAAGACACTCAAGTTTAACTGTAGGTAGCCGACTTTCCATTCAGTGCTCTTTTCAGCATCTTATAGTAAACGCGTGGATAAGAAGGAGGGGGAAATAAAGCTTTGACAGATGGTACTCAGCGCTTGACTCCTGCTGAGCTCAGCAGGACCTGTGGTTTCCAAGGTTAGGGCTGTCAAAATGGCTCTGTCTATCAAGTGAATAACAAAGTGTAGACTGCCTGTCCGTTTCCTATACAAAACTTAGATTTCATGTGCCATTATTGTCCGTCTTTCTGCTGATTTAATAACTTCCAAGGAGAAGAACTGAGAGTTCCGATATAGCGTCACTATTTGAGAAACTACCTGGAAAAGGAATTCTCAAGGGCTGAAAAGAGGTAGGCCGAGATCTAATCTCTTACACTTCAGTTTCTCTCTAAGGCTTCTTGACTTGAAAAGGATTGGAAAGCCACCAAAGGTTCGCTTTTGGTTAAAAGCTAAATGTGAACCTTTTTAAATGCACTTAATGTCTCGCTCTCTCAAAAGGGAAGAATGTTTCTGTTACAAATCCTTGCAGTGGTGGGGACTTATTCAACTAGTGATATTGAAAATGAAAAGGAAAATGTTTCTATTATGAAATACAGAAATGTGTTTAGTTGTGTTTGTCAAAGTCCGTTTCTCACCTTTCGCAGCTTTTATTAAAACCACCCTCTTTTTCCCCCCAACTACGTCTAGAGCCTTCAGATGGTCGGAATAAGTAGTGGAGACTGAAAGACTGAATAATGTCATCAAATTGGCCTTTTGTCTGACGCTGTTATAGCTGTTTTTCTTGGTAAGTCTTATGGTTTTTCTTCACACGTATTTTGTGATTTCCAGATTGTTACTGACCTCTTTGGATTCCAATAAAGGGCCAGTTAGTGGATTCATAAATCCAGGCTTTTTATTAAGAGGATGCTTAAATTAGGATTGTGGTAGTGTGCCTGAATAATCTAATAATTGTATGTCAGTGTACAACTTGTAACACTTAAAGTAAAACTTCCCATTGTTATTTCATAAGAACAAAGTAAAATTAAAATGTGCCATTTTAAAAGTGACATAGCTGGACACACTTTAGTGATGGCCTATTACTAAGCATTTTCATTGCTCTTTTTGAGAAGCTGTAAAAGTACCTATCTTGTCCATTTTTTGAGCTGGCTTGAGCGAACCCATCCACTTGGGTGGTGACTTACTAGCATGTCCGAAAGAAGACAGTCTTGCTACAATATAGTTGAAGAATTTTCCTCTGCAAATATTTAGTTTATGTAAGTTCCATGATCATAATGGAAATGTAACTTGGAAAGAGAAATGTTATTATTTCCAGTAAATTCAATTACTTCAAACATTTTTTTTAAAAAAAGGTTTCAGCTTTTATTTTTAAACTCCAACCAGAATTCTCCTAAGATACTATATAGTAAATTCAGTAAATGTTACTGAATTGAAATTAAAAGGGTATTAAAATTTAATAAAAGGAACTCATGAACTGAAATAAAAGGGATATAACTTTTATATCAGATTATGACAAGAAATTATCAAATGTCAATTTAGCATAAACTCATTTCTGGTCGTGCTTGCTTTTTATCCTTGAACTGTAGGATGCTTTTCATCATCTCTGTAGACAATAAGGATAAATAGGAATTTTGAAAAGAAATCCTAAACCCAGATGAAATTTTCTTCTTTTTCTCTACCTGCTTGCTTTGTTCAATAAAGTGATTTCTAAGCTTCTTTCTAACAGCCTATACCATCCCCTTCCCCATGACGTTTTTGTTAATGGTAAACTTGCTCAATCAAGTTTGCTTTTCATGTGTCTGCATTTTTTGAAAAGTCTCTGGGGTTTCTTCATATGTCTGGGGGAGGGGCACAGTGTGCTTCTGTAATTTCATCTGAGTCCATAAACTATAAGGCCCTGGAAATTAAGATCATCCTTGCCAAGAAGTCAGCAATCCTAGAGGAAGAAAACAGAACTAAAATGCCTGTGACCTACTATCACACACTTAACCCCAAAACTTTCTCCGTTTGAACCCAAAGCAATGACCCAGAATTCTGGGACCAAAAAGTTAGAATGTCCAGGGTCGACCAATGTAACTAATATGCTCTAATTGCTCTTTACCTTTCAATTGTGTTTATTTTTTAAAAGTTTTAAATTGCAATTATATACACAACATGAAATTTACCTTCTGAACCATTTTTAAATCTGAAGTTCCATAGTGTTAAGTACATTCCCATTGTGGTGCAATAAATCTCCAGAACTTTTTTCATCTTATAGAACTCAGACTGTCCTCTTTAAACAACTCTCCATTATGCCCACCTCCCCAGCTTCTGCCAACCACCATTTATCTGCCGACCACCATTCTAGCTCTTTGAATTGGACTACTCCAGCTACCTCATGTATGGGGAATCATACAGTATTTGCCTTCTTATTTGGCTTATTTAACATAATATCCTCAAGATTCAACCATGTTATAGCATGTGTCCAAGTATCCTTTCTTAAGGCTGAATAGTATTCTAGTATATGTATATATTACATTTTATTTATCCATTCATCCATGCATGAACACTTGTGTTGCTTCCACACTTACTATCGTAAATAATGTGCTATGAACATGGGGGTAAACAATCTTCAGTTGTTTTAGAAAGTGATTACTGCATGCTACAGAGTAAATGAAGACCACAGTACATACTAGATAAAGAAAAATATAGCAATAAAAATAGCCAATATTTATCAAGGGCTTACTATATGCTCACACAGTGTCATGCCTATCACTGGTATTAATTCTATGAGCAATGCACTATTATTAGCCTCATTTCATAGAAGTGAAAACTGAAGCACAGAGAGGTTGATTAACTAGTCCAAAGTCACTCAGCTATTAAGTCATTGGGATGCCAAGCTGGGAAATGATAGGGGAGGAGAGTATGTGCACTGGGAGAAGGGAAGAAATCTCACAAGTCTTATCTGTAGAGCCACAGCCAAATAGTAAAGAACTCTCTGACCACTGCAGAGCGTGTGGTTTGGCTAAAAGAGCACTCAGATATGAACCAGAAAAAGACATCTATGTCACCACCATATTCCAGGACCCTCAGCAAGGCAGCTACCCTTCCTGGGCTCAGTGCTGGGGAGGGGGAAGTTGAATTCAGTGTACTCATTTCTGACAGTCCCTCACTCCAAATGAGATTTACATGTACTTCAGGACTTGGAGCATTATTTGAGAGATGAGGATGTAATTTTAAAAGTTTAAATGTATGCCTCAGTGTTCCAATATTGGTCATCGATTGTTTGCTGATTCTCATTCCACTATGCTCAAATCATTCCTTACACCCCTTGAATGAAACTAAGACAACAATGCCACGATACCAGTAGGCCTGTGTGAGGGAAAATGAGAACTCTCACTCAGGTGTGTCTGTCCCAACAAAAGCAAAGAATTGTGAACAGTGTTCATTATATATATACATATATATGTATATGCATACATATATATGTATGTATATATATATACGTATTTATACACACACACACACACATATTTACATGATTAGGGTCATATAAAAACTTGCCACTGGAGGGAATGAGAAGGGTAAGTCTCAATGAATCTACATTTTCCTCTGCAGTGAAAATTTATCACTTTATCTCTAGAAACAAAAACAAATGTATGTAAATGCCCTCATCATCATAAATAGTTTCTTAGCTCTTTTGTTCTATGGCTACGAGTTTAGGTTGTTGATCTTTCTGTGTTCATTTTCAGAGCAGAACCCTAACTCTTGCTTATAGTGATTAACCTGGACCCAAGGAAACAAAGATATTTTTTAAATACTTAAAGAAAAAAAAAGCCTTTTAAACATTCTAAGGTCCTGGAGGAGAGCATTTGAATGTCACTGATGTAATTTACAAATAGGTGCAGGTTTGAAAACCCATGAATAACATTTCCAAGAAAAGGCGTTGTGAATTAGGCTCAAGAAAAGACTTGAGTTAGGGTATTGTTTGAATTCTTTGCAAATCAAGTGACAAATGCTTATCTGACCAAAGTCCAGCTATTTCAAATAGAGTTCAGACAAGCGATCGATGAGGGCTTCCTTTTTTTTTCCAGGAATATCTGTTCAATATTAACTTAAAAGAATGTTTTCATTTACTTCCACCCAGCATTTACAGGGGTTATGACTTTATTTTAAACCAAACAATTACAGTGGAACACCCTCCATACTCTAATCATGAATTTGCCATTCAACAGATAGTAACTAGGTTTACCTTCAGTCCAGCTACTAATTCTGTGATACATAACACATCTTCCATCTGTGATTTCAGAAGATGCGAATTCTAGAAACCAGACAGAAGGGGGAGCTATCTATCTGGAAATTAACTGATCATTTCAAAAATATGTCACATAAATATAGAAGGAAATTCTAACATGACCAAGTCTTACCTTATTTGGTCTTGTATTTTATAGCAACACTAGAAATTTTCTGGTGCATTAAAAGAAAAAAAAGTAAACTTCCAGGAAAGGCAAAAAAAAACATTGAGCTAAATTAATGAAGAGGCAAAATATATGAACCATTAGAAGTCCAGCTAAAAATACAGTCAGATTTTATGGTTGGCTTTCCCACTTTATAGCAAAATGTAGAAGCAGAATACACCCCCAAAAGACCTAAATAATATATTGCTGCCATACACATCACTAACATTGCCTTCCTATAGATCCTAATCATAAAAGGGAACTCTGACTTTAAAATTGGTAACATCTGGAAATAATGGCAAAATAGAAAAACTGTTGGGCTGCATCTGTCTTGAAAATACTATGTAATAAGATTTACTTAATATATTTGAAAGAGAAAAAAAATGTTTTGTTCCCCAATTTGTTGCAACATCTGAAAGTTCATGAGGTTATGACCCCTCTTTAAGAAAGCATCTCCCACCACCTGCAAATACCCCAGGAAAAGCAGTTGGAAACAATAAAACACGTGCTAGTTAACGGTTACCAGGGAAACCGTTCTGGTTCACCAATCTGAGCGCCTGCGCTTCCCAGTGGCTTTGTCCGAGGGAGACATGCGCCAGCTGTTAGTGAATAACCATTGTTATAGATCATCAGGAAATCACAGTCAGCCTGCGACCCAGCCCCACTGGAAGTTTATTTCTCATATTTGTTCATCACTAGGGCAATCCTCCACCTTTAAAACATCCCCTTAGGCTGGGTTAACTAAATAATACCCTGCACCAGCAGGAACGTTTAAAGGGGGCACATTTCAAAAGGTTTTTTTGCCCAGCAAAGAGATTTCTAACTTCTATTCCAACTGTGTCACCTTCCTGCCCCTCCACTTCCCAGTAGCAATTTTAGGCCTGATACCTGAAGTCCGTGCCCCTTTGGGTGCTGTCCTTCCTTGCCTTGGTAGGACACTCATGCACATACATATGCAACCATCTCCTAGAGCTTTCAGAGATAGTTTGCTTATTCCACGCTAGAGAGAGCATAAGGGTCAATGAAGGAAGGACTCTGCAAGGCATTTGGGACTGCCACCAGATGAGGGTCTGTCTGAGAGGACAAAACAATGGGTCCCTGCCTCACCAACACACACACTCCAAACAGAACAGCCTCCACTTTTACCAGTTTTATATTTAAGGTTGTTCTATAAATTTATAAATTCATAGGTTTTCTCAGAAACCAAATCATATTCCCTTTTTTAATGTTTAAAAGTCAAAGACTCCCAAACCCAATTATCAGACTCAACTTGAAAAGTAGATTTCTAGACTTCCATGTTCCCATTTGGTATGCACACAGCTTAGAAGTCACGGTTCCATCCTAACAATAAAATCTGAATAAACTGAAAAAAAATCCACAACTCTTCTCAGATTTGTCAGAGAAATGAATTTGAAGCACAAACGAATGCCCCTCAAACTGGAAAGGCTGGTAAGTACAGAAAATCACAACTTACTAGAGCAAAAACCTCCACCCGAACCAGGACCAAGGTAGGAAAACCTGAACTACTATTGAGAAATTGTTGGAGGCTTGGCATGGACAAAGCTGAGAGTTAAAAACTCCAGTAAAACTCAGTCACAGAGGGACCCCCAAACTTTTCTGAAGTTTACCTGCAGTTGCTCGGCCAGGTCCTTTTGGTTTATATCGGAGAAAAAACCTTGTGCTTCTGATAGGGGTGGAGGAAAAGGAACCATTTTTAAATACGCCAGACCATTCTGTTCTTAATAAGGCCTGCCCTCAGGTGAAACTATTCTACCAGAGCCTAACCTCTACTGGGGTTTTACCAGACTTGAGATAAGCCCAACTCTAGCTCCTTCTAGCCATCGTGTACTACCTAAGGTGGTGGAGTAGGGGTACTGACAAACACTGTTGAAGTTCATAGCCCAGGAGTACAGTACAAAAAACTGAGACCTAATCATAGGACTGTAGAATGCTTCTCCTCCTCTAACACCTTACCAGCATATTATTAAAGGCCTATCTACGACAGTTCCTTTTATCCAGTACACCATGCCTACCTTTCAACAACAACAACAAAAAAGACAAGGTGGGGTGCCTGGGGGGGTTCAGTCATTAAATGTATGCCTTCGGGTCAGGTCATGATCTCAGGATCCTAGGCTCAAGCCCCATGTTAGGCTTCCTGCTCTGTGGGAAGCCTGCTTCTCCCTTTCCCACTCCCCCTGCTGTGTTCCCTCTCGCTGTCTCTCTGTTAAATAAATAAATAAAA
Organism: Mustela nigripes; assembly: GCF_022355385.1. Classification (NCBI taxonomy): domain Eukaryota; kingdom Metazoa; phylum Chordata; class Mammalia; order Carnivora; family Mustelidae; genus Mustela; species Mustela nigripes. The sequence continues at coordinate 65,869,138 of NC_081563.1, forward strand.
TCTTTAAAAAAAAAAAAAAATGACAAGGAGTACTAGAAGGCAAAACACAATTTGACAACACTAAACGAACATAACCACCAGAGTCAGAAATGGCAAGAATGTTGGAATTATCAGGTCAGGATTTTTTTTTAAAACTATGATAAGGGATTTACTGGAAAAAATAGACAACATACATGGTTATTGTAAGCAGACAGATGATAGTGTTAATAAAGAATCTAGAAGATATGTTGGAGGCCAAAAACACTAACAAATGATGAATTTCTTTGGTAAGTTATTTGGCAGAGTGGATACAATAGAGGAAAGAATCTCTGGGTTTGAGGATATGACAATAGAAACTTTAAGATGGAAAAGCAAAGAGAATAAATTTAAAAAGTACAAACATCCAGTTATAAGTATGTCACAGGAATAAAAATTAATGTGGTCAATAATATTTTAATAACATTGTACAGTGACAGATGGTGACCACAGTTACCATGGCAAGCACTGCATAATGTATAGAACTGTCAAACCACTATGTTGTATACCTGAAACCCGTATAACATTGTACATCAAATACAATAATAAAAATATTTTAAAAAGAACAGAATATCTAAGAACTGTGGGGTAAATACAAAAAGTTTAACATAGGTCATGGGAATATCAAATATAGAGGAACCATGGGCACACAAGCAATGTTTGAGGCAATAATGATGGAGAATTTCCCCAAATTCATATTAGACATCAAGCCACAGATCCAGGATGCTTAGAGAGCACCAAGCAGGATAAACGCCAAAACAAAACAAAGCAAAAACAAACAAAAAACACTTACACCTAAGCATATCGTATTTAAAATTAGGAAAATCAATGATAAAAAAATATCAAAAAAGCTCAGAAGAAAAAAATCACCTTGCCTATAAATAAGTAAGGATAATAACTGAATTAGTTTTATCCTCAGAAACCATGTAAGCAAGAAGAGAGTGAAATAAAATTTGTTTAAGTACTAAAAACAAACAAACAACACAAAACAAAACCACCAGCCTAGAATTCTGTAACTTGTGAAATTATCTTTCAAAAGTTAAAAAAGAAATAAGACTTTATCAGACAAACAAAAATTGAGGAAATTTGTTGCCAGAAAATCTGTCTTACAAAAGATGTTAAAAGTCTTTAGAAAGATTGATATAGGCCAGAAACTTCGATTCAAATAAAGAGCATTCAAAAATGGCTAAGTGGAGGTAAAATAAGAACTTTTATTTTTTCCATTCCTGAACTGATCTAACAGTTGTTCAAAATAGTAATAGCAACAACATATTAAATTATGTATGTTTATGTGTGATATATCTATACCTACATAAATATGTATAAATAAAATGAGTTATAATAATGATACAAGGCATAGTATGGAAGAATTAGGAATATTTTATTATTATAAAGTATTTACACTACCTAAGAAATGGTGTATTGTTATTTGAAAGTGGACTTGGGTTAATTGTAGATTGCAAATTCTAGGGAAACAATGAAGACGAATTTTTGAAAAGTATAATTGATATGCTAAGAAAGGAGAGAAAATGGAATCATATAAAATGCCCTATTAAAGTAATGAAAGGCAGAAGTGTGGAAGAGAAAATAGGTCCAAAGAACTGGGGCAACAAATAAAAACAATAGCAAATATGGTAAACATTACTCCAACTACCTCAATAATCAATTAAAATGTTAATGGTCTACATACACAATTAAAAGCCAGAGATTGTCAGAGTATAGCAAAAAATAAGAACCAACTATATGGTGTGTACAAGAAACCTAGTTTAAATGTAAAGACAAATATTGAATAAAAATAAAGGGATAGAGAAAAATATACCATGCTAACACTAGTAGAAAGTAGGAGTGGCTATTTTAATTTCAGACACAGCAATCTTCAGAGCAAGTAAGGTTATCATGGATAAGGAGGGAATTTATATAAGGAAAACGCATTAATTTTCCAAGAAAATTCAACAGTCCTTTAAGATGTGTGCACCTAACAAGAGCATTAAAATACATGATGCAAAAAGCAATAGAACTCCAAGGAGAAATAGATGAGTCCACTATTTTAGTTAGAGACATCAACATCCTTCTATCAGAAATGGACAGATCCAGCAGGCAGAAGATCAGTAAGGACATAGTTGAACTCAATAGCACCATCGATCAACTGGAAATAGTTGACATCTCTAAACAATAGCAAATTACACACTCTTCTCAAGCACATGGAACTTTCAGCGATATAGACCATGTTGTGGGCCATAAAACACAGCTTAACAAATTTAAAATAATAGAGATGTGCTTTGAGACCACAATGGAATTAAAGTAGAAATCAGTAACAGGAAGATAACTGGAAAATCACAAAATACATGGAAATTAATCAGTACACTTCCTAGTAAAACATGGATCAAAGAAGAAATCTCAACAGAAAATTTAAAATATTTTGAACTAAATTCAAATGAAAACTCAACTTATCAAAATTTGTGGGATGCAGTGAAAGCAGTGCTTGAAGGGAAATTTATAGCATTGAATACATATATTAGGAAAGAAGGGAGCTTTAAAATCAATCATCTAAGCTTGCACCATAGGAAACTAGACAAAGAAAAACAAATCCAAACTAATCAGAAGAAAAATAATAATAATTACAAGTCAAAGAAATTGAAAACAGGAAATCAACAGAGAAAGATCAGCAAAAACAAAAGCCGGTTCTTTGAGAATATCAGTAAGATCAGTAAGTCCCTAGTGAGGTCAATGAAGAAAAAGAGAAAATACAAATTAGTAATACAGAAATGAAAGGGGGGGGGGGACCAGTACAAATCCTGTGAACATTAAAAGGATAAAAGAACATTATGAACAATTCTGTGCCCACAAATTTAATAACCTAGATAAAATGGACGAATTCCTTAAAAGGTGCAATCTTCCAAAACTCAGAAAAGATGAAATTGATAATCTGAATAACCTCTGTGATTAAAGAAATTGCATCAATAATTAATAACCTTCCAAACAGAAAACACCAGGCCTAGGTAATTTTGATGCTAAATTCTACAAAACGTGTAAGGAAGAAATTACACCAATTTTTTACAATCTCTTCCAGAAACATAGAATACTTTCTGATTCATTCCATGAGGCCAACATTACCCTAATACCAAAATCAGACAAAGACTTAAAAGAAAATAAAACAATAGATACAAACAAACTTTCATGAACATGGGTATAAAAATCCTCATGAAAATATTAGCAAATCAAATAAACAATGTATAAAAATAATTTTATGCCATGACCAAGTGGGATTTATCTCAGGAATATAAGGCTGGTTCAACATTCAAAAAAGTCAATAAATGTCATCCTTTCTGTCAACAGACAATAGAAAAAAAATCATATGATCATATTAATTGGTGCAAAAAAGCATTCAACAAAATCTAATACTTATTCATGATGAAAACTCTCAGAAAACTAGGAATAGAGGCATTTCCTCCACTCTATTTAAAAATTCTACAGCAAATATCATACTTAATGGAGAACAACTCGAAGCTTTCCTGCTAAGATCAGAAATACAGCTCTTCTCAACATAGTATTAGAATTACAATTACTGCTCTTCTCAACATAGTATTAGAAGTCCTAGCTAATACAATAAGACCAAAAAAGAAAAAAAGTGTGTGTGGGGGGGGGTATTTATAGTGGGAAGGAAGAAATAAAACTGTCTTTGCAAATGACATGATTATCTACAGAGAAAAACAAAAAGAATTGACAAAATAACTCCTAGAGCTAGTAAGTAATTAAAGCAAGGTTGAAGGATTTAAGGTTAACATGCCAAAGTCAATTACTTTCCTCAATACCAGCAATGAACAAGTGGAATTTGAAATTAAAAACACATTGACATTTACATTAGCACCTCAAGTGAGATATTTAGATATAAATTAATGCAAAAGATGTACAAGAGCTGTATGAGGAAAATTACAAAGCTCTAATGAACGATTTCAAGAAAAAACTAAGTAGATGGTGAGATATCCCACGGTAATGGATGGAAAGACTCAATATTGTCAAGATGTTAGTTCTTGGGGGTGCCTGGGTGGCTCAGTCAGTTAAGCGGCTGCCTTCAGTTCAGGTCATGATCCCAGGATTGAGCCCCGCATCAGGCCCTTTTCTTGGGTGGGGGCCTGCTTCTCCCTCTACCACTCCCCCTGCTTGTGTTCCCTCTCTCACTGTGTCTCTCTCTGTCAAATAAATAAAATAAAATCTTAAAAAAAGAAGATGTTAGTTCTTCAACTTGCTCTATGGATTCAAAACACTCCGAATCAAAATCCCAGCAAGCTATTTTGCGGATATCAATAGATTCTAATTTTTATATGAAGAGGCAAAAGTCCCAGAAAAGCCAAGTCAATATTGGAGGAGAAGAACAAAGTCATAGGACTGACCCTACCCAACTTAAAGACTTATTATAAAGCTATAATTATAAGCTATAATTATAAACTATAATCAAAATCATGTGGTATTGGTGAAAGAATAGACAAATAGAAAACTGGAACAGAATAGAGAATCCAGAAGTACACCCACATAAATATAGTCAGCTGATCTTTGACAAAGAAGCAAAGGAAATATAATGAAGCAAAGATAGTGTTTTCCAATAATAGTGCTGGAGAAACCAGACATCTGCAATCAAAAACAACTACAAAATAACAACAAAAACACAGACCTGATATTATACGCTTCACAAAAATTAACTCAAAATGTATCACACACCCTAAATGTAAAATGCACAACTGTAAAAGTCTTAGAAAGTAACATAGGGGAAAACCTAAGTGACCTTGGGTATGGTGTTGACTTTTGAGATACAGGAACAAAAGCACAATCCATGAAAGAAATAATTGATAACTTGGGCTCCATTAAAATAAAAAAATTGCATTCTTCAAAAGATAATGTCAAGAGAATAAGCTGAAAAGCCACAGACTAGGAGAAAATATTTGCAGAAGACACATCTAGTATCCAAAATATGTAAGGAATTCTTAAAACTCAACAGGAATAAAACAAGTCAACTAAAAAATGTGTAAAACACCTAAAAAGACACCTCACCAAAGATGATACACAGATGGCAAGTAAACATAAGAAAAATATCTGTAATATCCTATGTCTTGAGAGAATTAGAGATTAAAACAGCAATGAGAGACTACTACCTACTTATTAGAATGGACAGGATCCAAAACAAAGATGTGTAGTATCAGGAACTCTCATTCATTGCTGGTACCATGCAAAATGGTACAACCACTTTGGAAGACAGTTTGGCAGTTTCTTGGAAAACCAAATATACCTCTACCATATAATCCAGCAATCATGCGCCTTACTATTTACCCAAAAAAAATAGAAAACTTCTGTTCAAGTAAAAATCTGCACATGGATATTTATAGCAGCTTTATTCATAACAGCAAAAATTTTGAAGCAACCACCAAGTACTTCAGTAGATGAATGGATAAATAAACTGTTGGGACATCCAGACAGTGGGATATTATTCAGTGACAGGAGTGAGTTATCAAGCCATGAGAAGACATGGAGGAAATGTAAATACATATTACTAAGTAACAGAAGCCAATTTGCAAAGACTACACACTGTATGATTCCTACCTTATGATTTTCTAGAAAAGATAAAACTATGGAGGCAGTAAAAAGATCAGGGGTTGGAGGGACAGATGAATGAATAGGTAGAGCACAGAGAATTTTTAGGGCACTGAATCTATTCTGTAGGATGCTACAATGGCAGATATATGTCCTCAGGTATTTGTCAAAACTCAGAGAACACAAAGAATAACTCATTTAAACTATGGATTTTGAGTGATAATGATGTGTTAATGCAAGTTCATTGGTTGCAATGGATGTATGTATCACTATGGTGCATCATGTCCATAATGGAGAGGGCAGTGCGTGTGTAAGGATAAGGGAGCATATGGGAACTCTCTGAACTTTTTCATTCAGTTTTTCTGTGAACATGAAAGTTCTCTAAAAAATAAAGTTTTTTGTTTGTTTTTTTTTAATAGAAACTTCTCAAAATCATATCTGGGAAGTTCATGTTCAGGAGTCTTGTCTGGGGCATAGAAATCTGTCTATTCCATAAATTCCAAGATGACGCTGATGTGCAGTCAAAGTTGAGAACTACTGGGTAGATCTTAGTCTCCTGATATTTCAAAACATAACTGTACTGCTTGATTTTTTTCAGACCTTTAGTCTCTGATAGGTATGGTAGTTTAAGTTCATCTGTAATATGTTGATGGCAGATAATGCTTATATGTCAAATATTTGCATTTATAAAGGCATCTCTCTGTGTAAGTGTCCCTGTGTTATAGTCGGGCTGCCTCTAAAGAGCCTAGTTATGGGGCTAAAATGATGATGCTCTTCCGAAGATCTGTTCCATCCACGCCTTCTCATGGAGCACAGAAACAAACAAGATGTCAATAGTGAGGGACATGGCAACTATGATTCCATCATTCACAAGTTCAACTTCCCTTCAAAAGAACAAGTGATACTGTTAACCAGGCCCTGCAAACACATATAAAACAAAACAAACAAAAAAATGGCATAAGAAACCTTCCTTCCATAATCAAGTATACTAGTCCCACCCTTTGGAGCTTAGATGAACAGAATGAGGCTCATAGAGTTCCTAACACTGGCCCTTTCTTTCTACGTAACCCAGAATGATGTAGCTCTCTATTTAAAGAAGCAGTAAAATGGGTGGAAATGGACTTCTTTGAAACCAGATGTCTTCTGTCTTAAAGCTCCAGTTACTTCAACATATTATTTAGTTCCACTCACATCAGATCAGGGCCACCTGTTACATCCTCTGCACACTTATGAGGGATTTAAGGTTATGTTTGTATTTATGGTTCATCTAGAAAACTCAGAATGCAATTGATAGGATGCTTTTAAAGTCATCCTGAGGTCAAAGCATGTGTATGTGGCAGATTAACAGATAATCAAGACACTGCGTTGTGCAGTGTAAACAAAATCAAACCTAATTTTTGTGATTCATTACATAAATCTGGATATAATCCAGGACTAAAAACTCATCATCTAAAATATAACTGCATGCCAGAAAGGCATAATGTAACATGGGTAGACTATAAGGCAAGAAGTTTTAAAGCTCCATTATAATTTATTTTATTATAGGAATATCCTTTAATACCAAGATAGATTTTTGATATTTAAATGTTCTGTTTTTGTCTTGTGTAAAGTTAAATATGTTCACTCTGATATCAATAAAACATGACTTGATGTATATATCTATTACCTTTCTAATGGTAATAAGCATTTCCAAGAAAAATACAGCCTATGTAAGATTAATGTCCATTCATTAAATAAATGTTTACCAAGTACCTGTTACGTGCCAGGAACGGTTCTCCATGCTGGGATACAGCAGGGAACAAAATACACAAAGTCCCTGTTGTACTCAAATATTGAATAAATTTACAGCTAACATTGGGGAAAAAGTATGTTCTAACAAACTAACAGCAACCACCACAACAAAAGACCCCGACATTATCAACTTAATAATATTACAATATTCACAGGTTAATGAGCTTCTGAAGTAAATATTGCCTTTTTTATGTTCTATTTTCTCACTTAAAAAATTAGCAGCAGGTAATGTCATTTGTAAGATAGTTGTCCTAAGTAGAAGAGAAATGGAGAAAACAAGTGAGAAGCACACCTCACTCCCCGTCTCTCTCTTGTGATTAGTTAAGCATGTGTGTAAATTAAGAAGGAGAAACCCAATTGCGAGGTCTAGCTATTAGATAAAATTACTTGAAACTCAAGGATATTTACTTGGATTGACCATAAAGATTCCAGTGTGGCAAAAACACTGTTGCAAATGAGATTGGTTGTGGTTTGGGGACGGTTCACTTTTCCCATTTTCCTTCATTCTCCATGGAGCTGTGTGCCAGAATCAGAGTATCCATTCTCGTTTACTCTCTTATCTGAACCCCAACCATTCTGTTTTGATCTTGGATAAATTAGGTTTAAAATCTAGCCTTCCTGGAAAGATCACTGTAGAATGAAGACAGCTTTTTTCCTTCTTAAGTACAACTTCAAAAGTGACAGACTGGAAAATCTCTGCAGGCAAATGTGATGTCACTAAAGAATTCACACACTTACCCGTAGAGATTCTACAGTCTGACATCTTCATGCATCGAACCATTCATCGGCTGTGCTTTTCCAGATGCATCCTTTGACTTGAAGTAAATCTGGACTGGCCACGAAACCAAACGACGGATAACGTATTGAACTTCAGCTTCTTCTAAGCTAAGGGGGCATACAAGTCTCATGATGGTTAAATCCCATCAAATTGATTTGTAAGATAAGAAGGTCAAATGGCTTAAAGCTGTTAAGAGAAAGGTGTGACCCCCACCTCCCCAGGCTCACAGCATCAGCATCACCTAGGGGCTTATTAGAAATGCATGTTTTCAGGGGCACCTGGGTGGCTCAGTGGGTCAAAGCCTTTGTCTTTGGCTCAAGTCATGATCCCAGGGTCCTGGATCAAGCCCTGAATCAGGCTCTCTGCTTAGCAGTGAGCCTGCTTCCTCCTCTCTCTCTCTGCCTGCCTCTCTGCCTGCTTGTGATCTCTGTCTGTCAAATAAATAAATAAAATCTTAAAAAAAAAAAAAAAAATGCACTTTTTCATGCCCAGCCCGGGCCTCCGGAGTCAGAAACTTTGGAGAATAAGCCCCAGTCATTTGTGTTTTAACAAGCCTTCCAGGTGATTCGGATTCACATTCAAGTTTGAGAACCACTGGCTTACAGAAAACAAAAGATTACTGCTGGAAGTCTGAACTCAGAGATCTTCTGATGTTATGTAATATATGAAAAAATCATACAAAAGAATATGTATGCACAAAATATTATTGTCAGGATACATTTCTTTCTTAAAGTGATTATTTTAATAATAAGTGAAGGATTAATAATAGAATGGAACATCTTCCTTTAACTCTTACTTTGCCAATGGAATTGCAGAGCTTGGCAATTTTCCTTAGAAATAAAGAGTTAAGAAATCTTATTTAGGAGGAGAAAACGTTTTCATGTTTGGGAGGATTAAAAGGGTACTGACATCATTCAAGTCATGAGCCATAATTCTTATTAGATTTTATTGCTACATTCTTCACACAGCTTTGGAAAGTTATTCCTAAGAGCACAAAATATGCACTTAGACTGCACACAGAGAAGGAAAATGCTCTCACAATGAAATTATTTTAGGCTGACCCAATAATATCTGAAAGACTCAAGACTTGTTCTCTATGTAATATATCTTTTCAAAATAAGAGATGAGTCTATATGAATTTGTCTTTTTCAATATCTTTGATAATTTCCCTTCTTAATAGTTAAGTTTGGCTATAAAAGATCTAATTTCTGCATGCTAAAAAAGTTATTTTTCTTTCCTCTCTGATATTATAAAAATTGCATGGCTGAAGGGTAAAAAAATAAAATTAAAAATTATGATTGAACTTGGCCTTTAATGACAATGGATAAAATACACAAATTAGCTCTTATGTATCAGAATATAGTACGAAATGTCGGTATGCCTGTTAATCAGTAACTTCTGGTAGTACGTTAAAAATTCATCTTCAGTTTCATTCATAATGAATTCATTTTTATTATTTCTGGACCACACCAATTTCCCATGATGTGATGGAAAAAATTGTAATATTCAAAACTTGAATTAGATCACACACAAAATGACAAGTTGCTCAGATTATCATAATAAGGTTTGGTTTATTCATTGACAAGTGAGAGCCCAGCTATGTCCAGAATCTACAAAGTCTGTGCTGGAGAACAGCAAGATGTTTCAGACTCCAAACACCCCGAAAGAAGTACATTTACTTAGATGAGGATGAGAAGGTTCTCTAAATGCCAGGTTTCTTTGCTATTATTAGGATTAAATCAATTCCGTATTGATGGAATTGCTGATCAGTTTCTCCAACTGGCAGTCTTAAATGTCTTTGATAATAAAAGAAAATTATCAACCAGTATAAGCAATTTGATAGACAAAATCTTTCAAAACATGGGGTTCATTGGAGGAAAAAATAAAAAGCGATGCTAGGAATTTAGCATCCTCCTAGGCAGTAAGAGAGCTAAAACTGTCTGATACCAACAATGTGAAACACCCTATACACATTACCTAATTTAGTCCTCAATGCAAACTTGAAGAGGAAGGTATTACTAACAGTCCCATTTTGTGAGCAAAGAAACTCAAGTTGAGAAAGACATAAATGGAAAGAAAAGAACCTGTACAACTATACATCTGAGACAAAATAGTACGGAGAACAAGCAGGGAACTACAGGTCAGCAAACCTGGGTTTGGAATATTTGATGCCCTTATCTGTGCCTCTCTGCATCTAAATTTCTTTATCTTTAAAACAATATATCCTCTTTTCCTATTTATTTCCCATGGCTGGCAAACACTTGCCAATGATAAAGAACTGAAAAGCTATAGGAGACTGTGATCTTGCTTAGGGTGAATGGGGCAAGCTTTGGGAATAGCTTGGTCCTTTGCTTCCCCCACTCCCAACCATAAACTGCATTTGGAGCTGTGCAAATTGCAAAAGAAAGATTGTTGCTAGAAATAACTAATTTGCCTCCATCATCGGCCTCTAGCAAAACTCTGGCCTTCTGTCTTTGATCAGTTTCCCTCCCAGGCCCAGCCATGTTTCTTTGTCCCACTCTGGTGATTCCGAGGCCACTCATCTTTAAGGCAAGCCAGCAGCCTCTCTTGAAGGGTTGTGCCAGACAAGTTCATGAGGTCTTTCTTCTTTTGACAGGGGAGCAGATTTCCTCTGTTTTGCTTTTAAGGGATGTCAGGGTTTGCAATAAATGTATAACTGAAATAGACCAGTGCCCAAAAGTATATACAGAAGTGGAGCTTGGCTACAATGGACCACCCCCTCAGCAACCCGAAATTCCTAACAGATCCAATCCTGACAGACACTTTATAAGCTCTATCATTCATAGACTTGTGATATTTCAGATCCAAAAAGGAAAATAGTGACTACTTATTCCAACTCTATTATTTATTGAGCACTGATTGTATGCTGGGCATTTCACATGCACTGTCTCATTTAATCTTTATAACAATGTAGTATCAAATAAGATTATTAATGGCACAGTTTTGCAGATGAGAAAACTGAAGGTCCTTGAGGTTAAATAAGGGCCTAGAACCAGATCTATTTGTCTCCAAAGCCCATCATCTTAACCCCCCAGTTTTAAGGCCCAGAAGTTCAGTGGCCCCAGGTCACACAACTGGTTAGTGATAAGTCTGAAACTAGACTTCAGTTTTCTTTATACCATGTGACACTTGTTACTACTTGAACAATCTATCTTATTAGAAAGATGTCCAAAGAATTATTCAATCTGTCATATAAGCCTATTGGCTGTCTTGAAATCAAAGCTACTAACTTAAAATCTGCCAGCTACAGTGAGCACCAAGGAAGAAAACTTCATGTGAATTCTGTCTCTATTAATACTTGAAGCCAAATTAAGTGTTAAACCATGCCTTTCCACTCTTGAGAACATGAAAATTCATACTTATCATTATGAAACAGATCCGCTTCCCAATTTCTTCTGGCAACCTAAAAAACAAGGCAAAAGCAGTCATTAATACAGATGGTCCCTGATTTTCAGTGGTTCAACTTGTCGATTTTTCAACTTGAGAGTGGTATGAAATTGATACACACTCAGTAAAAAACATACTTTGAATTTTGATCTTTTCCCAGGTTAAGGATACATGGTACAATACTCTCCCATATTCAGTGGCATAGGATAAGTGAGAATAAACAACTAAAGTACTTAGAACCATTCTATACCCACTCCATTATTCTGTTTTTCACTTCAGTACAGTATTCATTAAATTACCAGATATATTCAACACTTAATTATAAAAAAGGCCTTGTGTTAGATGACTTTACCCAATTGTAGGCTAATAGAAGTATTCTGAGAACATTTAAAGTAGCCTTGGCTGAGATACAGTTTTCTGTAGGTTATGTGTACTAAATGTATTTTTGACTTACAGCATTTTCAACTTACAGTGACTTCATTGACATGTAACCCCATCATAAATCAAGAATGATCTACACGTAGCACAGCAGGGATCATTTTGGGGTTTTGTAAGACCAGGCTTGAATTTGCACTTATAAACAGGTAAATATTACCACTTCATTACTCATCATCAAATTTTCATGTCATTTGTCAACGCTTGTCCTCTGTAAAGTTTCAGCTGAAGGGCCCATTAAGGATTTTACAATATGCAAAAAATAGATAACCTTTCCATTTGACAAATGCCTTTTTATTTTCTGTCTTAGTGGTCACCCACGGCGGTGGCTGCCATGGAAAACTTCCTTCATACCACAAATGATTACTACCAAGATACGAGTAGCGCAAAATGAAATCTAATCTAATAAAAAATGTGGTTAATTGCTATGCCAAATTGCAACATTAATTCTTTGAAGCAAAACAAAGTACAAAGGGACCTTTCCTGAGTGGGTTTAATTTGGCTTTTGTTTTTCCCTCCTATCCATGCTCCTCACCATCTTGCTCCTTATTTTCTTTCCTTCCGACTGTCCTCTCCTGCATCTCTAAAAAACTCGGAGCCGTGTTTTGTTGTGGGGCAAGATGGAGGTGAAGGGCAAAATCATTTCAACTGGTGTGTAAGATACATCACCACTAATTCATAGATTTTATCCTTTCCCCTGAGGCTCCAACCCAGAGATTCAGAAGGACTAAAAGGCATGCTTCTTTGCACAGGTGATTGCTTTAAGGAAACCAGGGATTGCCTTGTAGTTTATAAGAAAGGTAACTCACCACCATTGTCATTATGGACTCATTTTTGCTGAGCACAGTATGTGCTCAGAACAGTGCCAAATGCTGTGTGTTTTTGAAGGCTTTAGGCTAAGATGGGGTTTTCCCTTTTCTAGTAGGGACTCATCTCTAAAACTTAATTTTCAATGCCCCACTGGTTTGGGAGGGTGCACAAAAGTATCCCTTGTTTCAGGATTCAATTACAGTTTATTCAGGCTTCAATATCTCACTCTTACGTAATTTTATGGATTTTACGTGGTTTCCCCAACTTGTTTTTAGAACAAGCTCTCTTTTCTCACTTTCTATATAAAACATCCTAACTGGCCCCATTTCTCTTTAAATAGCATGTTAGAAGGACACACATTCATTTAAGAAACTAAGCATTTGAAAACTATGTGTAGTAAATATTTATAAAGAAGGTAATGTTCTCTTTCTTGACCTGGGTGGTGATTACATGGGTGTGTTCACTTCGTGATAATTCATCAAGCTGTACACTTACAAACTGTACATTTTTCTATAAGTGTTTACCTCAACAAAATAACTTAGAAATATGTATGTATGAAGAATCCTGACATCCCCTCCCTTACATGCAAATCCACAGTCAGAATAACTGATTTTACATGAGAATATTTCTCTACTCTCTCCTAGAGCCCTCATTTCTTGTCTTGGGGACTTACAGCTCTTCAACCTCAATCCAAAAAGATTGTTTGTAGGATCTCTCTCTCATCTAATATTCTCCTTTTATGCTCCCCCCCAAGGGATTTCTTCTGTCAACTAGGCACCTGTACCTTTATTTTCTTAATAGCTCAAAAACAGTGCAAAATTGGTTTCCTTCATCTTTTCCCACAGTATGCTCTCTGGCCACCCTTGCCACAAACCTTCAGATATCCTTTTGCAGGTGCTGGCTTGATGGCTTTCTCGGGTTCCTCTTCAGGATGGGCTCATAGGATTAAAAATTACTATGCCTCCTACTCTCTTCATCTCTCTCTCTCTTTTTTTCATTATACCTCTGAAACTTGCATTTCCAGAAAATGAGTCCCATGTTTCTTTGCAACTCCACTGAAAAGTACCACTATTAGACACTCTCCCATTTTCCATTTAGTTTCTATAAGAACCTTCCTGGATTCTATTAGAATCCCTCCTAGGATTGCTGTCAAAATCAAACGAAATAATCTACATACAACACTTAGTTACACATACTAAGTAAAACAGACCCAGTAATCACTCATTAAATAGCAGCGTTTGTTATTGTTAGTAATAGTATGATTAGCTAAGGATGTTTTTGTTTGCTTGTCACGACAGTTGGGTCAACTCAAATTCTTAGCCTGTGAAAACTTTTGTAATGCCGAGGGAATAACAAAGTAGCCGCCACCATAGTCTTATTTAAGCCTCTAATAATAGTACAAAATAGATTTGGGATCCTATTTTAAAATGAGAAAACTGAGTTTTGTAGGGGTTACACCATTTGTCTGGGGTACTTGCCAATTAAATTGACTATGGAGATGCATTTTCTTCTGAACTCACCACCTTTTTGTAGGATATGTGTGTCCTGCCAGCTTAGGGCATCGCCCTCAACCCCTCAGTAAGAAGCCACTGGGTCCCAATTACGAAGAAACCTCAAACCTGGCCCCTGCTTCTAAGGAGCAGATGATGGGTAAGTCAACTCCGTCACCACCTCGCCCAGCATTTTGTCTTTGAGACCTAAAGCTTTGCAGACTTCAAGGACCTAATCGTCCTGTACTCTTTGTGTTAATTGCCTTTAGCATTTCCCCCATAGTCCCAAACCAAGTAACCGTCTTAGAAAACTGTAACAAACTTAGAGACTAAAGTTTCCTCTCTGCTGCAAGAATCTTTAGGGTCTGGAATTCTAGACACTCTCTCCTAAAAATTTCCAGAATAAACTTCCTTCCTTCTTTTACTGTAGATGTATTCTACAAAAGATTTAAGTTTAAGCTGATTCAGCCACTAAGACTACAACACCATGAGTCGTGATCGATGCGTCTTGTCACTGAAGCCAGTTCTTGCTGTCTTTGGCCTTCAGAAAGAGGATCTTCAAAATACTTTCTTTTTTTAAGAAATGGAAAGTGGCATACACCCAGTCTTAAGAGTTACACCCAATTATACACAGGCAGTCCTTAATGAATGTTCTAAAAGCATCCAGTTTATTTATTTCTCTCCAGTTACTCATGTTGATATCATTATCCAACCTGCTTATGGCTTTCCTTGAAGAGGTTATTTAATCTTTTGCTTTGCTTCAGTTTTGAAAGATACATTGTGTTCCTTAAACCAGGGCTGGCTTCTAGCTAAGTCTTTCTAGAAGCTTAAACTACAGAAGTATAAAAAGACTTTTTTTTTTTTTTTTTGTGGGAACCATTCTTTATATCAATTACACTTCTGCTCTGTCATTAATTGTGACTACCTATTCAAGAATGTCTCCACCATTCAGAATGTGGAAAACGTGCCAATGGGAAGCTCAGCTCAATGGCAGTTCTGGCTTTGGCTTTGGGCTGGACACCCACTTATGCACAGTATGACTCAGACTCCCTTCTCGTAACGCCTTATCTCTAGACACCATTCTCCATGAATCCTTTTCTCTATTCGTAATCACTTCTAATCCTCATGCTCCTCTGTCTGACCTTCTCTTCCCACAAAAATCCAGAAAGTATGCACTTAATAAACAAACAAATCCATTGACAAAGATAGATGTATTCAGGGCAGCTTTACCAAAATTCAGCTTCAAACTGGTATTTAACAAAATTCCAGCCAAAATGCTCATTTGTAACTGCAGCCAACTATTTTATTGAAACCAATTCGAAGCCAAACATTTTTTGAATGCCTACAAAGCTACAAAAATAATAAATAATGTTTTGCTATCTTTCAAGCCTTGGGGGATTCAGAGTCCCAATCCCATAAAGAACAAGGAGGCAAGGTAAAAAGGAAGCAGACCTGAAAAAGGCTATTGTCTGGAGAGTGGCTCTCACCCAGAAATCAGAGAGAGGAAGTTTGTTTGGGGTAACTTCAGGTGGTCCCCATGACTGCTAGGAAATGGGGATATAGAAAAGAGTCAAATTGAATGTGTTCTTATAATTTCTCTCACCCATCAACACCTTTCCAGTTGGTTTTTATAGATTTTTCTGCCTTTGTTTGGAATTCATTTCCAAAAGAAGGTTTGCAAAAGATAGTCAAATATAACAAAATTAGTCCTACTCCAGCACCAAAGTGAGTTTGAGGACCGAAGGACCTGAGATGTTTCAGAATTCTGACTTGAAGGCTAAGGTAGGACTCGATTTCTAAACGTGTTTCAAATGATGGAGTGCTCATATCCATAAATAAGAGAAAATTGAAATATAAAATAGCTTATATCAACTCTGGATACCATGGAGTTCTGAGAAACCATAAACATCATGCTAACTCAGAAGCCCCTCAATATAGAAACAGAGAAATCTCTTGACCTACACCCTAGAACATCCTGGTACAACAACAATAAATCAGTTAACTCGAGCAACGTACAGAAGTAGATTCGAAAAAAAAAAAAAAAAAAAAAAAAACTTCTAGGAAGGAATAAAATGACAAGAAAACATAAGCATAAAAAATGGTGGAATTTGGGCACCTTTTCTAAAATCTAAAGGTTGGAAATTTGAAAAAAAAAAAAAAGTAGTTGAGTCCACCAAAGCACATCATAGTAAAAATAAAACCAGAATTTATTGAATATCGGTGTATCCGATTTTGTGCTAGGTAGAATTTTTCACAATAGCACCCTATTTAGTCATTAATAGTCTCATCCACAGTATTAACAGTGCAGAAACTTGAGTCTCAGGAAATGAAATGATACATCTTAAAGCACCCAGCTAGTAAGTGACAGTATCAAAAATCACAACCCAGCCTACCCTGTTCCAAAGCTCCTATGCTTCCCAACAACTTATGCTATGCCCCATTGTAAAACTTGCAGTAGGAGGAACAATCCTTCCAAGTTTTCAGAAGGTATCTAAATAACACCCAACTTTGAGTAAACAACATGGTCTTCAGAGAAATATTAAAATTGGCACTATCTGAGCAGATCCAATGACCTGACAAATGTGTTACATCTCAGTACAAATTTATAGAAAGTAAGGTCTAACAATTTACAGAAGATCACAAATGCATACATTGCAATGCCCCCAAAGATGCCTGTAGAAATACTTTACTATGGATTTAGAAGCTCTCTTCCTTTGGTAATATCCCTAATATCTTTGAATGGGATGAATAGTGTTAAAAATAGCTTGTTTCTTGATACTTTGCTACTATTTTTTTCCATTTATCTGGCCTATGGACTATCTAGCCAAATTAGTAAAGCTTTGTTACCAAAACCACTTTATAACATTTCCCTCCTTTTTCCTTTTATGTTCCTATCACAACAACCCAGTAAGGTAGGCATAGCAGTAGTGTGTCTGTCCTTTCCCTTCAGAGTCTTCCCCACTGTGATTGTCGGCAAAACATGCCCTATGTCTTGGGTTCATTGAAGCTATTCATTTTCCTCATCAATGAGCAGTATTTTCATTTATGATCTTTTTCTAATGTTTTCCAGTAGAGGGAAGAAGAACTACATCTTTATTCTTGTTCTCTCTTTATAGTCACTTTTCAGTGCTAAGCCTTCTAGGGAGAAAGGAAAATCAAATCTAAGGTTAAGAAAAAAGAAAAAGTGATGGGATTGGGAGGGAGACAAACCATAAGTGACTCTTAATCTCACAAAACAAACTGAGGGTTGCCGGGGGGAGGGGGTTTGGGAGAAGGGGGTGGGATTATGGACATTGGGGAGGGTATGTGATTTGGTGAGTGCTGTGAAGTGTGTAAACCTGGTGATTCACAGACCTGTACCCCTGGGGATAAAAATATATGTTTATAAAAAATAAAAAATTAAAGTCTAAAAAAAAAAAAAGAAAAAGTGAACCAGTATGCATGTTGCTTCAGGGTTTGAGCTGATTTATCCTAACCCCTAGAGGAAAAAAAAAAGACATGAGAAATGATAGGCCCTTGTTTTCTGCTTAGGATAAAATTTTCTATTTTTCTTTGATCCTGAGCAATGTGACTCCAGAAAATAGATTTAAGAAATATTTTAAATGCTAAATTTCAGTAAGAAGACATTTTTAGTTTTCAAAAAGTAGCCGTTTACTTAGGAGTTCATATGAAAAGCAACATTATATTCCCTTGTTCTTTCTTGTTTTATGACTTTATATCTATCTGAATTTTTTCAAGCCATCTTTCTAATTTAGCAAATTATCACTATCCTAATTCTGTCAAGTCTTCGTTATTTAGGGACAAGTTATGAGCTAGAATCTGTAATTATTTGCTTCAAAAGACATTTCATTTAGCTCAACAAATTTTTATTGTGTACCTTTTAAGTACAAGATACCATACTGAGAATGGTATGTCTGAGACTATAAAGATGAAGAAGGGTGGTCCTGACTTCCGGTAGTTCATAGTCTAATGAGGGAGGCAATAAGTAAGCAAGAAAACACCACTGTGCATAACAGGTGACAAAATAGAGAGGGTACAAGTTAAACAGGATCACAGAGAAAGAGAGAAGAGGGAAAGCAGTGTCTGATGTTGGTGTTAGAGTCTATGTGTGTGTCAGTCACATAGGTGTTCGTGTTGGGGAGGGGGGTGTCAAGAAAGGAGTGAGGAAGAGGAAACCATCCCAAGTATGTGTAAAGGCATACTACAGCTCCTTGGATTCTTGGAACTTCACATAGTTTGTTACGCCTGGAGTCCACAATGCAGGAGAAGAAATGGATTATAGTATGGTATGTCACGAAGGTGGAGAGAAAGGCAGGGCAAATCCACACCAAAGTGCAAATCCCAGCCCTGCACCAGACCTACGGAATCCAAATCTGGGCATGGATCCTGGGGATCTGTGCTTGGAACAAGGGCCTCCGGTGCTTCTTGTGCTCCCTGAAGCTGAAGATCCCTGCCGCAGATAATGGAGCACCTCTGCAGGCTCTCCCTCCCTCCTTTCTTGATCATTATCCCTATGATTGATCAGCCCCACTCAGTGAATTGAAAGGGCTGAGGTGCATGGCCCAATCCCATTCAGCTGAATGAAGCAGCGTGGGCAAAACGACTACCATCTAAAAAAGACGAAGGCCTGGCCCCCCATTTCACATCTGCCCCTTTGGTGAGTAGATGGTCATTATTTTTTTCACTTACATAATTGCTGTTTGGGGAAGGGGTTGTTCTGTTTTGTTTTACCTGAAGAACTCTTTTAGGGTGTTGGCTTTGGTATTTGCAAATTCTTTAGAAAGCTCACTTATAAATGGGTTTTTGAGTGATTTGTTTACAACCACCTATACTCTTGTGTTTCTTATTATGTAAGGATTAAATAGAACAAATCCTCTCTAAATGCAAAGATTAGAACATTACACGCAATGCTGTACATACCAGAAATGTGTGAAAATCAGGTTTCTATTCACCAAGAAAAGAAGCTTGATGATGTCTCATCAAGATAAAAGCAGAGAGACACAAGTCTTCAGTGACGGGCTCAGTGAACAGTGCTGTGCTTTTACCCAAGGCACCCATGTGCCTCTGCTCACATGATTCTCTTCTTCTTGCAGGTCTAACCTGGATGGCTGTGAGTTGGCTTAATCTCAGCTGGCAACTGTGAGATGTTCATACAATCCCCCACAGTGGTCTCTGGGATTATGCTAAACAGAGCAATTTCCTTGCCCTCATGGATCAATAGCCTTGTAGGCAACCAAAATTAGACTACGGAATTTCTATTTCATGACAAAGAAAAAGCAAAGCTGCTATGGTTACCATTTCATACTCAACCTCCTTTCGTCTTACTAAAGTCTTTCTGAAGTCCCGCTATCCTGGAAAGGCCACCAGCCTTGGGAATTAATTTCCCTTTACTGAATTCATGGTCCATTTATAGCACTCCTTCACGGCTGGAGTACAAAAGCCAAACATATAAAAACAAAACCAAAAAACCAACCAAGAGAGTTCAGGTGTTAGAAGCGGAATCTAAAAGGTTTTCCTTCTGAAAATTCCTCCCACTTTTTTTGTGGATGCTGGTCTGTCAAATTACAAACAGTCCAAGAGAATATGATCTGCCAGGCCCTACTCAGACTTCAACAGCCCAGATTATCACACAGAATGGCTCTTCCTCATTCCTTCTGTAAACATTTTGCATTCAACATCCTAATTGATACTCAGATTTAGAATCAATTTGGCGCTGGCCTCTAAGACTTTTACAAGCTATACCTAACTCCTATTCTTGGTGATCCCTGGAAACAGGGGCAGAAGACCATATTCTGGAAAAAGATTGAGGACAAATGTCATTCCCCACGATAAAAAAAAAATGAAGTCCATTTCTCTTTCTCATTCACCCAGCAGCACAAAACAAACTAGACAGAGCAAATTTATAATTAATGTAAGATTAATTTAAGAACAGAAATGATTAAAGATGCTATATTGAAGGTCTTGGCTGATGCATAGGAACTATTCCTTGGGTATTTTCAGGAAGAAAAGAAGTCTATATGCCTATCTCATTAAATTACACCTCTGCTATTGTGATAGGTTAGGTTTTCTTGCCAGAAATTGATGTTGGGTAGTAGGAAGTCAATTTGAGAACTAGTTATTCCCAGACTAAGAGGACAAATCCTGAACTGTAAGCCAGAAAATAACCCACCTCTAATAGAAAGAGGGCTTCATATCAATCCTCAGGGCCGATTAGGGTCCATAAAGCTATGCAATTCTTCAAAGGTCATCTGTATCTTCCTGCTGGTTGAAATAACTACCACCCTTGCAAACATTAGAAAATTACCATTTCCAACTCTTGGTGACAATTTTTCAAAAAAGATAAATCCTTTTTTTCAAAAAGAAAGAAAATTACTGTAATTCAACAGGATAAGAGATCATTTTTAAATAGAAGAGCCCATACTGTCCCTCGGGAGCTGTGTTTATGGTCATGCAGGTATACACAGTAATTTCTGTAGATGTTTGCTATACTGTCCACCCATTCAGGCACTGTAGGAGCTTTTAGAAATGCCCTTGGCAAGGGCTTCATCACAGTGGAGTCAAATCAGAATGACTGGGCCTGGGGCCTAGGCATCACTATTTAAGAGCTGCCCAGCAGATTCTAATGTGCTGTTGGAGGTGAGAATCAGGAGTCCAACAGGAAGGCTGTGGATGGAGTGACAGAGAAACTGGCCGGAGCTGGAGTCCGAGCAAGAGCTGGGTGGGCCATTGTAAGGATGTGGGGTTTTACTGTGAATGACTTGAAAAGCATGGGGAGAGTTTTAATTAGAGGGGTAACAGGACTTGTTTATTAGGTCACATAGATCAAAGAGGATTTTCTCAGAACTTCATAATTTATACACTCTAAGGAAAAATATTTGTTGTGGGTTCCAAATAACTTCCTCAAAATTAAACTTCAGGAACATAGACCATGGGATATGCAGGTTCCTATCAAGAGGAGAGCTGGGATAAAAACAAAACAAAACAAAAAACTGTTTCTGAATTAGAAGCCCCAAATCCTTTTGGTGCCTGATTAGCTCTGTTACTGTTTTAAGAAAAAAACTGATCACGTATTTTTTTTTAGCCACATATAACCTGACTTAAAAAAAACAAAGCAAAACAAAAACTTAAAAATTCTACAACTGCACCCTGGGGTAATTAGCATCAAAATAAGGGAAGGCTTTGGCATCTGTGTCAGTGAGACATTTGGTATATTGCTGTTAGTTGGGGTTGGTGTATGACCTTCCAAATGAAAAGAGTACAACATGGTTCTCAGCCTTTTCGTAGGGAGGCTCTGTCTTGTTCATTATCAAAGACCTTGTTAGGGCTCCTGGGAGGGAAGTCCTTCCCTATGTCGCCAGCACCTACAGTGTGGCCCTTGTTACCCTTTCACTACCTATGCCTTGAAGACTACCTACATCAAAAAGTAGCCAACCCCTTTCCCAGAGGGAGAGAGCAAGCAGGCCGAGCTTATTGCTGGTCTGCTGTTCCACACCTTAGATATGTGCTCAATTTGGGATCCTGAGCTATTGCACTAAACCTGAACTCTATTCCTGCTCAGTGTAGTTGACCATGATCTCTTCATCCTCCAGCCTGCGTATTCTTGTCTGAGCACAGATTCTAACTCACTGAGGCTCGAAGCATTGCTTAAGTCAGACCTCAGCTCCATGCCCAGATCTGGCTTTGCCCGTAGGAGCCACAGGGACCCTGTGCCTCCTACAGCCTTAGTTATTTGGGATCCCATGCAAAGGACATCCCAAGACTCCTTCTTTAGATCTTGCCTGATTCTTCCCTGACCATATGTCCCAGTATGTACTGCCCACCAACCTGTGTTGCCCCAAACTTGTACTGAGTGTTCTTTAAGCATCTCTGGCTTCTTCACCAGGTACAGACTGCCAGCCCCAAGCTATCCCAACACCACCTGGCTATGGTGTCTACCAGAATGACAGCAGTCTGGAGGTCTTGTGATTTCCCCACCGATTTCCTGGCTTTCCATACTGCCAGGACTGTCCCCAGACGAGCAAA
Source organism: Mustela nigripes (assembly GCF_022355385.1). Classification (NCBI taxonomy): domain Eukaryota; kingdom Metazoa; phylum Chordata; class Mammalia; order Carnivora; family Mustelidae; genus Mustela; species Mustela nigripes. The sequence goes on from NC_081563.1 coordinate 65,891,470, forward strand.
GCTCTCCTCCTGAGCTCATTGCCCTGAACAACTCTTGACTGAGCTTTCTTAGTGCTAGAAATCAACATTTCAGTCCCTGCTCAAAAAGCGAGGCAGTATCATTAGACTGTTAGCGATGTTGGCGCAGGAGGCTGACCGAACGTTTCAGTTGCTGCAGGAACTGTGAGGAAGCCCAACTTGACAGGAGGTTTTATTTATTCCATTACTGAGAACAAGTTAGCTAGATTAACCACCCTTCTACCTTCAAAGGGTTTTATTGTCCTCTGCACCTGAATGTATGTAGCAAGGAATGTGGGCAGACTCAAATCAGCTAGTAAAAGTTCCATCAGCCACCAAGAAGGCCCCTGAAGTCACAGACAAAGTCAGAGCAGCCAGAGGCATCCTAGCAGCACCCCCATACAACCTACAAAGTGGCCCTAGTCTCACAGTGTCTGTCCTCTATGTATATCCAGATTAGAACTTTCTGTGTCCCTCCCCAGGCTGGACTCCTGGAGGATAAACAGTTAATTGAATGCCCAGAAAGGTCATCTTTGTCTTCCTTTGCCAAATACTACTCTTAAGTAAATGATTAATTAATTTAAAAAATCAAAGCTGAAACAACAACAAAACAAAACAAAATGAAAAAGGCTTCTGTGTCCAGTGATGATTGCGAGGTTTCAGGAAGTCTACAGCTGCCCATCCTATCCAAGCCAGAGCTGTCTTCCATTAAGGTGGAGCAAGGTTAAAGAAATCTTTCCTGGTTACAGACTCAATCCGATATCATCTGGAAACCCTCAAGATCAGTCGTCTTGCCAGGTTACTGTCTAGTCTATTCTTCCAAGTTATCTTTGAAGTCCAAACTTCTCCTTACACACACACTTTCTTTTGGGGGGTTATGGCATTATTTAATACACAGTCTCAAAAGCTGTCACACACACGTGCATCTCATACTCCACTAGAAGTGAACATGATGGTCTGGAAGGAGTAAGAATGGAGAAGGTTCCAAGCTCAGTCAACATACTTGACCAAGAAACCCTGGTTTCAAGTAATCCCCATAATATACAGCTACTTTTCATATTTCATTCAACAAGTAGTTAAAACCAGTTGAGGTACCAGGTTTTGTATGGGAATGCAGTGGTAAACAAACCATCTCTATCCTGGTAGAATAGTTGGTTTTAAGCCAAACATGTAAATATCACCGTTGAAAATATAGACAATTAAATGCTATGAGCAAAAGATGGGCAGATCTCATCTAGACAGAAGGTGAGGTCATGATTTAAAGAATGGATAGAAGTTGTGGGAACAGCACGGTGAATCTTGGGAGAAGGGAAGGGTTTGACCAACTCTGGAAACAGATAACTTCTCCCATGTGGATGTCTGACATTCTTTTCAGTTGGTATTGACATACCAGGAGGATCTCTCCAGCAAAACCCTTGGGAGACACTAGAAAAAAATGACCCTCTACTTTTTAGTTCTGTCATAGACTCTCTTTTAAAGAGATGCCCTTAGCCTATACAATGCCCCAAAGATTACTGAGTTGTCTTTCCTTACTATCATTTTTCCCTGTCTACAGGCAAACTAACTCTATTTCCAAGCTCAAATAATCCAGAGAACTAAAGAGTTTTTATTCTATGATTTTTCTGGGGTGAAAGGAAATGAAAACAGGAAATATGTCATCTAAAGAGCAACATTCCTGAACTCTAATAATTATTAGGACTTCAACTTCTGTAGGTGCTTCACTCTGGCCCTTTTCCCTTTTAAATCATCACACTCACTTTATCACAGTCCTGGTTAAGGTCATTTGGTTCCAATAGCCCATAAAGCCTTGGGCCAGGCTAGAACAGTTGTTCTCAAATTATAGTCTCTGAGCTATATCACCAGGGAACTTGTTAAAAATGCTAATTCTTGGGCCCCATCCCAAATCTATTAAAGTAGAAACTCTGTGTATCCCAGCAGTCTTTTAACAAGTCTTTAGACAATTCTGCTGCATGCTCAAGTTTGATAACCACTGGCCTATTTTGGAACTTTTACCCACCTTCATGAATCCCTCTTTTCCCACCTAATTCCTTGTAGCAGTTTGCAATTAAAGATGATATTCCCATAGTCAACTATCCCAGCCACCATGTCCCAGTCCCAAGGGTTTACAAAGCTTGTTGCAATTCTATACTAGGTACTCCAAGTAGCCCATAGAAGGCTAGAATCATGATCTGTGGACAAACAGACTTCTGTTACTTTGAATAAATGACATTACATAAAGATCATACTGTGTATGTGCAACAATCAAATCTTGAGGGACCAAGTCCTGTTCTTCACTTATTTTTATCTCCTTATCACATTCCTTCTAGCTCACAAATGACACAGTACCAACTAATTTCCCAGTTACTGCAGGAGGTGTTAACTTCCTTCCCTAATCTGCCAAATCTACCTGCAAAAACCAAACCTATACCCAAGAGGGAGCATGAGATCTACAAGGAAATATCATGATGGGCTGACTTTTCAGGTCCTTCTGGGGTTTCTTCTCCAACAGAGGTCTTCAGGTTCCCCAGGACTATTCTGTTTACAAGTCCTTTAGTTTTACTTAAATACTCTCTATGAAAAGCATATAAACCTTAAGGAAATACCTGTTAAACAATAGAGATGATATATTTGATCATAGGTAAGAACTCTAGAAAGAGAATAAATAATAAGCTGAATTATTTTAAAGTATTCCAAAATTTCGTCATTGGTAGAATTAAAATATGGTGAAACCTTAACTCTCAGGTCTACTTTGTATTCAGATAAATGAAGACAGACAGACAAAAATCAATGGACTTTCTAGTCTCCATTCCATGGTCTCTTCTTTTCCACTTTTTCGTTTCTTCTTTTCTACTTCCAAATCCCTTATCCAGTCATTTCCAACCCTTCTTGTCCAAGATAGCCCTGTAAACCAAAAATTCCATTAGGTAGAAGGGTAGATTTTCTAAGTAATACTAGAGCCCTTCATTCATTCTATATTTGGTGGAATTTTAGAGACTAATAGAATTTTCTGGTGAGATCATCAAAAACTGACCTGAAAAATGATCAATATGGTAGGAAGCCAGTGACATTCTTTGAGTTGTACATCTGACCACTATGTTCTTCTTGGTGTCCTATGCCTCTTATATCTACTAATTCTAATTCTAACCTTATCATTTCAGTGAGCTAGAATTCTAGAAAAACTTAAAAACATGATAAACTTATCTTGTTTACGATTTATCCTAATGTGCATACGATTTATCCTAATCAGTGAATCTCAAATTAAATGCTTACCGGGTTGTTTCATTCAAATCTACCTTAAGATTTTAACATTTTAAAAATTATCATTAAAAAATAGGGGAAAATGGCTTAAGGAAAGCTATTTTTAAAATATCCTCTCTAAAACATACTTACCCACACTTGTTTGCTATGAAATATATGATTAGACTATAATAGTATTATACACATCATGTTCACAATGTCTCTCAAAATATGGTGAAACCTTAATTTTCAGGTCTACATGGTATTCAGATAAATACAGACAGACACACAGTTAAATTCCCAGTCTCATTAGTGGGAAATAACTCATAAGTGTGATGTTGGATCGATTTTACCACATGACAGGATTACTTAGTTGCAAATTTTATATGTAGGAACAAAGTTGTTGCATTTGGAGATAAAACCTTATATAATTATTACAGAGTTTTTGATGTCGCAGATACTGCATCAGGAACTGATTGGATAAGAATGGGTCACCATCAGTTCCTAATGCATTGCCTTCAGCATCTAAACAAGCCTCAGTGAACACTTCATGTTAGATGTGCTAGGATGTGTTTATGGTTATACAGTAAAAGAAGCGCTCTTAATTTAACCATGAAGAGAATGTTTCTAGAAGATATGGTCCCCAAATGCTAAAACACCTATCATTAGCCTACACTTTTACAAATTTACCACTGAAACCAAAGAAGTCAATCTAGTCCTATGTTTGTGCCTATAACACACTGGTACTTTCCTTGCTAAATATAATACTAAACAAAGCAAACTAAAGTTGCTGATCATTTTTAGAACTTGGGAAAAATTAATAGACAATTTTTGGATTTTCCTTATCTTCATTTTTTTGTTTCTTTTTTAACTTAAGGGCTTACAGGGGTTAAATAGGTATTGCTATATGAATAGGGATTATTTCCCACCATTACTGCTAAAATAAATATTATAAGAAAAAAAGACTACAAAGTAATTACTATAAAAGACAGCCTATTAGTTAAATTCTACTTTCAGCTAACCCAAAGTCATTTGTACTTCCAGCATTTTCTAGTTGAAGGGTCCAGGCATTTTGACAAGCTAGATCATTTTACTTCGCTTACTAATTGACTTATCAAACATTTGCTGAACACCTATTGTATGGAAGCTACTATCCTAGGCATTTGTGATATAGGAGTGATAGAACTGAGCAAAATCACTACCCTAATGTCACTTACATACTAGTGAAGTGAGTAGTCTAACAGTTGATTTATGATATTCTGTGTGAAATCAAAAGTTTCCAGAAGAATAACAGTCTTAAAATACACGGGCTTTATCATGGATCGAACAATATTGTATACAAGCAACAATACAACTTCTGTGGATACATTCCTGTTAAATAAATTTCATAAGCAATCTAATGTTATTTACCATATACTATAGGTTATATATAAATATGTAATATAAATGTGTGTGTGTGTGTGTGTGTGTGTGTGTGTATAATATACTTCATACACTCAGCTGAATATGTTCCCCAAAGGGAGAAAAAGTTACTTTGCAGGATCTCTGAATCATTCCTATAGGTAATGTGAGGCATAAATTTAATATTTATTAAATTTAAAAACAATCCAAATATGGCCATACAACCCAGTACCAGTGGAGTGGTACAATAAAAGGAACATAGACTAATGACCATAAGGAATTATAAAATAATCCCTAATTCTAGTCATATCTGACAAAGAACTTTAAAGGAAGAGAAATTCATAAGCTTCAGCAGTACTTCTAGGAATCGCCTCTCTTGTTCTTAATGCTCCCACAAATTGCTCTGGAGCCTCTGAATCTCAATTCTCCAACAGTTGCCAATTGCAAGACCCCAGCCCTCCTGGCTTTTTGTATCTTCTTTCCCCTCCTTTCCTCCATCTCCTGGGTTCTCCCTCTGCCTCCCCTTTTCACCCTGCCATCTCCCACTTCCCTCTCACTCTCAAGACCCTACAGAGCCAGATCCCTGGATTCTCTTCCAGTTCCTTCCATTCTTCCTTGCTTGTCATACCCAGCTACTCCATTCCCTACCACTCACATAGTTAGCTCTCTCACTTCAAGTCTCTTCAAGAACACCTTCCCCAGCTACTGTATTTAAAATAGCACCCTAGGGGCCTCTGGCTGGCTAAGCTGGAAGAACATGTGACTTTTGATCTCGGGGTTGTGAGTTTGAGCCCCACATTTAGTGTACAGATTACTTAAATAAATAAATAAATTTAAAAACAATAAGATAGCACCTCTCATTTCCAGCAGGCTCTATCCTCATACCCAGTTTGATTTTTCTTCATAGTATCTATCACTACTTGATATCTGGTGTACTTTGTTTGTTTGTTTGTTTGTTTGGATTTTTTTTAATTCTCTGTTTTCCTTATCAGAATGTAGATAGCTTGAGGACTGGGCCTGTGTAGTATTCAGTGTGGTATCTCTAGAATCTAGATTTCCCGGCATATAGTGGACTTAGTAATTATTTGAATAAATGAGGTTTTTGTACAGGAAATCATCATTTTAATTCTTCTTTACAGAATAATAATGTATACTTAAATATGAAATTTTAGAAAGATTCTTGATTAGGTCTTCAGGCTTTTCTCTATCCCCAGTCTCTCCTTGCGTAGGGGAGGCTGGGAGGTTTTAGAATTAAGTCTTATATCTTTAAATACTATCCATATGCTAATGAATCACATATTCATATCTCTAGTCCTAATAGTTCCCTGAGCTCCAGACCAATATATACAACTCTTGGACTGATTGGATAGAATGGGATCCTTGGAGTTGGAATAGGGACAGATGAGAAGTCCCTGATGAACCTGGGGATATTGAACTTCTAAATTCTGAGACAGTTGCTAGTGAAAGTGGTCTCTCCACCTCCTCCCTCATCCTTCTGACTAGAGGGGATTAACCCTTTACTGCTTGAGAAAACTGCAATGATCTCTACTGTGGTAGTATCCATGCAAGACAATGCTGAGTCTCCTCAGGAGCTCCCCACACCCACCCTCTTTGATTCTAAAGCTGTAAGAAGACACAGTCCCAGCACTCAGCGGTCCCTTAAAGGTGAGGTACAATGTGTCCCATCAGGATGTATCTATACTCCAGAAGAACTACTTGAGTTCTCTAACTTCTATGGACAAATCCAGAGAATAGTTATGAGAATGGATTATAAGAGTGTAGAATAATGTTTTAAGGAACATAAAGTTGAATCAGGCCAACTTTATTGATATGAATTTACTAAATAGAGATTTCAATTTAATGTTACAGAATGGATAGTTAGAAAGGGCCCTAACAGTTTGGTTAGTTGGCTAAAACATGCACCGAAAAGTGGTCTACAATGGCTGAGTTAGAAATGACAGACTTATCTTGGTTTAATGTAAAGGAAGGGTTAAAAGACTTAGGGAGATTGGAATGTTAGAGTGGATTTGTCATTTAAGACCTACTCACCTACCCTGGGAGGGTACAGAAGACCTATAAATTCATGAGGGAACCCTAGATCCTTGAAGAGCTCTTCTCATTATATCAGATCTTATAGTGGGAACTGCTGTCACTGCACTGGGAGGACCTAAATATGAGGAGAATAATTGGATCCTGGGTGATGGCAGCTGCCAAAGGCAAGGTAGGCATAGTTCCCATAAGGGACAGCAGATTCAGAGGGGCAATCAGAATAGTCTAACTCATGTAGAGCATGGTATTGGCTAATCAATCATGGTGTCTCTATAAATAAAATACTTAGGAAGCCTACTAAATTCTTATCTGTATAAGCAGAAAAGTTCTAGGTCAAGGGAACAAAAGTCTAATCTGAACCATAAAAAAAGACTACTCTCAATCAATTCCCACATTTGAGCCAGTTTACAGACCCAGAACTGCTTAAGTGAAGGGAAGCTGGATCCGCTTGAGGAAGGACCCTAGTCCATTGTCAAAATTTAATACTTTTTATCTTTCTCCCAACCATTCCCAAAGAGGCCTACAGCCTTTTAGCAGGGTAACTATGCACTGGGGAAAGGAAATAATCAGACCTTTGAAGACTACAGATATTGGCTCTAAACTAACACTAATTCCAAAAGAACCAAAATGTTACTGTGGTCCACAAATCAGAGTTGGGGTTTATAGAAGTCAGGTGTTCCAAGGAGTTTTTGCTCAGGTCTGTCTCACAGTGGGCCCACCTGTGGTTAGTTCTCATTTTTCAGAATACAGAATTAGAGTAGATATACTCAGAAACAGGCAGAATTCTCACACTGGTTCCCTGATCATAACTGGCTACCATGGTAGGAAAAGTTAGTAGTAGCCATTAGAAATATATCTACCAAGGGGTTCCTGGGTGGCTCAGTTGGTTAGGCATCTGACTCTTGATTTCAGCCCAAGTCATGATCTCAGCATTGTGAGATGAGCCCTGCATCTGGCTCTATGCTTAAAATTCTCTCTCTTCCTCTCCTTCCACCACCCCCTTTAGAAAAAAAAAGAAAGAACCATATCTATCTAGGAAAAATAGTGAACCAAAAGCAACGGCTCACACCTTGAGGAATTAAAGTGATTAGTGCCTTCATGAAGGATCTAATAGAAGCCAAGAGTGGTGATTCCTACCACATCCCCATTCATCCTGCCAATGTGGCCTTTGCAAAAGATAAAAGGATCTAGAAGAATGATTGGATTGTTGTAAGCTTAATCAAGTTGTACCAGATGTGGTTTCATTGCTTGAGAAAATTAGCATATCCCTCAGTACCTAGTATGCAGATACTGATATGGCAAATGCTTTTTTCTCCATACCTGTCAATGAGAACCACCAGAAACACTTTTCTTTCAGTTTACTTCACTGTCCTACCTCAGAGGTATATCAACTGTCCAGTCCTATGACATATTTAGTTCACAGAAATTTAGATCCCCTTTACCTCCACAAGATATCAGACTGGTTCATTCATTACATTGAAGATATTATGTTGATATCTACTAAATGAATGATTACCTAGTAAATGAAAAGTAGCAAGTGCTCTAGCCTATTTGGTAAGATATTAGCTAGTCAGAAGGTAGAAAATGAATCTGAAGAAAATTCAAGGGCCTTTTACCTCAGTGAAATTTCTAGGTATTCACTGATCTAGAGCACAACAAAAAAGTTCTTCTAAGGTGAAGGACTTGTATCTGGGCCCTCTTAAAACCAATGCAGAGACACAATTCCTAGTGGGCCTCTTTGTATTTTGGAGTCAACACATCCTCTTTTGGATGTGGTACCCAAGCCCACTTACCAAGTAATCGAATAAGCTGCTCATTTTGAGTAGGGACCAGAACAAGAGAAGGTCTGTAATAGGACAAGCCCATTGTGCAAGCTCTTCTCCCACTTGGGCCATATGGTTCACAGATCCAATGGTGCCTGAAGTGTCAGTGGCAGATAAGTATGTTGTTTGGAGCCTTTGGCATATCCCTATAAGTGAGTCACAGTGCAGGCCTTTGGGACTTTGGTTCAAAGCCCTACCAAGCTCCCCAAATAACTATTCTCCTTCGAGTAATAGATCTTGGCCTGTGATTGGACCTTGGTAGAAACTGACGCTCTACCATGGATGACTAAGTTACCACGTGACCTGAGATAACTCATGAAAACTGAGTGTTAATCTGATCCAGCAGCCATAAAGTTGGACATGCTCAATAGCACTCTGTTATCAAACATAAAAGGTATATATATATATGTGATCTGGCCTAAGCAGGCCCTAAAGGCACAAGCAAATTATATGAAGTGGCCCAAATGCCCATGGTCCCCCTTCCTGCTACAGACTTTTCTCTCCTGCATAGCCTCATGGAGAGTTCCTATAACCAGTTAACAGGGGACAAAAAGACTCAGGTCTGGTTTACAGATTATTATGTATGATATGCACGCATCACCCAAAAGTGGACCATTGTAACACTGCAGTCTGGGACATTTCGAAGGATAGCAAGGAAGGGAAATCTTCCCAGTGGTCAGAACCTGACTGTTCACTTTGCTTGGAAGAAGAAAAGGCCAGAAATATAAATATATTGGTTCATCATCTGTGGCCAATGATTTGGATGGATGGTCAAGGATTTGGAAGGAATATTAGAAAATTGGTAGCCGAGAAATTTGGGGAAGAGGTATGAGAATAGACCTATCTGAATGGGCAAAAAAACCATGAAACATTTGTGTCGCATATGAATATTCACCAAAGGGTGACCTCAGCAGAGGAGGATTTTAATAATCAAGTGGATAAGATACCCATTCTGTAGATACCAGTCAACCTCTTTCTCCAGCCACTCTCATTATCACCCAACAGGCTCATAAACAAAGTAGCCATGGTGTAAAGGATGGAGGGTTTGCATGGGCTCGGCAATATGGATTTCTTTTTTTTTTTTTTTTAAGATTTTATTTATTTATTTGAGAGAGAGAGAGAGAGGGAGAAGCAGGCTCCCCACTGAGCAGAGAGCCTGATGTGGGGCCTAGGTTCCAGGACCCTAGGATCATGACCTGAGCTGAAGGCAGAGGCTTTAACCCACTGAGCCACCCAGGCACCCCATGCGATATGGATTTCTATTGATCATGGCCAGCCTCGCTACTGCTGATTACCCAATCTGCCAGCAGTATAATGCCACTGAGCTCTAAGTATGTCACTATTCCTTAGAGTGATCAACCAGCATCTGGTGACAGATTGATTATATTGGATTATTACCATTGTGAAAGGAGCAGCTTTCTCTTCCTGCTGGAATAGACATTTACTCTGGATATAGATTTGTGGTCCCCGCATGCATAGCGTCTGCCAAAACTACCATCTATGGGGGCTTAGAATGCTTTATTCACCATCATGTTACCCCACACAGCATTTTTTCTGAGAAAGGGACTCATTTCACAGAAAAAGAAGTATAGCAATGGACCCATGCTCATGGAATTAAGTGGTTTACTATGTTCCACACAATCCCAAAGTGGTTTTCCTGACAGAATGGTGCAATGACCTTTTGAAGATTCAGTTACCTCAGCTGGTAATACCATGTAGGACTGGAGCAAGGCTCTCCAGAAGGCTGTATGCACTCTAAATCAGCATCCATATATGGTCTTGTTTCTCCCATAGCCAGGATTCTCCAGTCCAGGAATCAAGGGGTGGAAATGGGAGTGGTAGCACTCACTATCACCCCTAGCAACCCACTAGCAGAAGTTTTGTTTCCTGTTCCCATGACCTTATGCTCTGCTGGCCTAGAGGTCTTTGTTCCAAAGGAAGGAATGCTTCCATCAAGAGACACAACAATGATTTCCATTGAATTGGAAGTGAAGACTGTTGCCCAGCCACTTGAACTTCTCTTGCCTCTGTATCAAGAGGCGAGGAAGAGAATTATGGGGCTGGCTGGGGTGATTGATCAAGGAGAAATTGGGTTGCTACTCCACAATGAAGGAAAGGAAGAATATATCTGGAATACAAGATATCCCTTCCTATGTCTTTTAGAATTACCGCACCCCAAGTTAATGGAAAACTACAACAATGATCTAGGCAAGACTATCAATGTCTCAGACCCTTTAGGTAAGAAGGTTTAGGTCATTCCACCAGGTAAAGAACCATGACCAGCTGAGGTGCTTCTTGAAGGCAGAAAAATACAGAATGGGTGGTAGAAGAAGGTAGTTATAAATATGAGCTTAACCACATAATCAGTTATAGAAATGAACATAGCAATTGTCATGAGAATTTCCTCCTTATTTTCTTATGAGTATGTTTGTGTATGTGTATTCACATATACATATATGCTTTCTATTTACAAAATACACATATATTTTTGTTTTCTCTTTTGTTCCTTTATCATGTAACATAAGAAGTATTGCTAATTTTACATCGTAACACCCAAGATATAGGATATCAAGAAGAGTAAACTTTACTCAAAGGCCTACTTCTTCTGGGGAAGGAGTTTGTGCTTTTTGGGTTATATGCAGGATAGCTCTGTCATGTTAGATGAAATGATAACCTTGTTATTGTATTTATCTGGAGATTTAATATGGTTTAAGGAGATGCTCATGGGTGGCCACACTGACAAAGGGTGAACTGTGATAGTTTTCTGTGTCAACTTGACTGGGCTACAGAATGCCTACTTACTGGTTAAGAGAGAAGACTCTAGAGTCAGAATGCTCCACTACTTACTGAGTGTGATTTGGCAAGTGGCTTGACTTCTTGTGCCTCAGTTTTCCCATCTGCAAAATGTAAATGATAACCTCATGAGGAGGTTATGAAGATAAGAGAAGAATATGTATTTAAGCACTTAAGGCAGTGTGTGGGATAAAATAAGGACTCAAATGTTAGCCATTAGCATAATAATCATTCATTTATTACTATTGCTGTGTGTTTATGTGTTTCTCAAATACATTCTCTCCCTAGATAGCTGGAGTAATTGTTAAAAACACAGGGGGCATGACTTGGACTTATTGTGGTAATAATTTTGCAATATATACAAATATTAAATCATTACATTTAACACTAATACATGTGTCAATTATACCTCAATTTTTAAAATGCAGAATATAATTCAAGTATATGTAATGATGTCATTGCCCTGGGCTATCTAGAGATGAGGCTTGACTACAACTTAGAGAAGCTCCATACACATATGAACAATAGATACTCTGAAAACGAGGAAAGCACATGACTCCCTTGCCCGAAATCCTCAATTTCCCATTAAATTTGCGATATAATAAAAACTGTTTATTGCTGCCTACTGTCTGCCTTCTCCATTTTATGCCATACAATTTGCTCCCTATATTTAGGAGTCAAGGTTCCAGTAGGAACCTGATAGATACTCTGAAGGGTAATTGAAGGGACTTCACAAAGGCCTATAGAGGGTTAGAGAACCCAGAGACTTTGAAGGATCCAAGGACTTTTAACTAGCAATAGTGGAGAGCCCATACCATATCTAGTCCTGAAGGGACAAAAGTAGAGTGAGTGGTCACCAGAAACGGAACCCTAAGAAAAGAGCCACTAACAGGAAGGGGGGGGTGCCTTCAGGTAGAGAGAAAAAGCCACTATCAAATCCTAGATAGCATGGTTGGGTATGGGAGTGTAGTTAAAAATAATCTAACTTCTTTCTTCCTCCTGAATTTTGAGTTCCATCTAGTGTCTCCTGTTGGCTAAACTCACCTGGATGCCAAAAGGCAAAAGAACTCATAGAATCTGAGCGGTAAACCTACTGGCACACAGAAGAGTAGAAAGTATATATAGAAAGGTAAATGCTAAATTTCCAGTACAATTCATCACTTTTGTTCCTCAACATCATTTCCTGTCCTTTATCTGGATGAAAAACTCAGGTACCTATCATAGTTGCCGCAAAACTTCCTGTAATCATTATATTGATGCTGAGTCTGATGTTAATTCAGTTTACACCTACCTCAAACCTAAATTGTAAAGTTAGTCACCACCAGTACTCTTCAAAAGAGGTAGCAGAAAAAAGGAAGGAAAGGAAACAAGTTTTGTTCAAATATAGTTCTGTTAAGCTGAGCACTAAGTTTTCTTGGGGCTTTTTAAACCACTGCACCAACATGCACTTCTTTGTACTGTCCAAGGTTATTGGCCTCAATTACCAAGGGAAAATTGTGTGGCTGCTACACAATTAGCGGCAAGGAAGACTATGTCTGGAACATAGGGGATTCGCTGTAACACACCACAGTACTCCCAAGCACAGAAACACTGGTCAGTAGAGATAGCGGTGATGCAATAAAGACAAGATCACCAAGGCCTTGTGTCCTGTAGGCACCAACATTTGATTCACACCACTGATAAAAATTCCTGACCAGCCAAGGTTCTGGCAGAGGGTAAGGACTAGAACTGATGTTATGATTATCAACATAGGCCTATGACCAGTTATAGAAACCAGAACTGCAGCAACCTTCAATTTCACAGAATTATCACTTGGTTCCCTGGTGGAAGTGGATATGAAGAAGTGTATACTTTATTGGATCTTAGGATCTCTGATCCCAGCCCAAGGCTTGAAGGAGAAGAAATAATTCCTTAAGCAGAATATTAAGTAAAATGGTAAGAGAGGCAACTCTCATCCCCATTCCTCAAACATGAAGAGTGCAGTGCCCAGTGGATTAAACAACCTGTTCTAGAATGTTCTTTCTTCAATCTTTACACAGCCTGCTTCTTATTTCCAGACTCAGGTCAAATGTGAACTCTTCAAAGAGTTCTTCCATGACCTCCTGTTGTGTAAAATAATGCATTCTTCCCACTTTTACACACACATTTGCTCTATAGTAGATTTTATTTCCTTCTTAGCACTCTGAAATTATTTGTATCCCCTTGTTGATTCTATTTCTTCTTCACTCCAAGAAGCCTGTGACTTTATCTTATTTCTTTAATACCTAGAACAGTGCCCGGTACATAGAAGATATTCCAAAAATACTTTTGAATAACATAAGGACTGATAGCCTCTAAGAACGTAAGGCAAGAGGGAACCACATGCCAAAGTTCAAGTGTAAGCCAGAAGATTCCTGGAGAAGGAGTACTTTCACTACAAGGAGAAACTCAAAAGTATATTTCTAGAACTAATGTTCTAAGACATTATTTGTACTCTATCTTAAGTGATAATGATGGCATATGGAATCAGAAGAGAAATATTTAAGTAACGCTTGAATTTAATTATGGGGACAAAAAAATATGCATTTGGGGGAGAAAGAGCACCTGTGGAAAATGCACCATCTGAGGTACCTCTCATTTCCTTAGGAGGAGAGTGACAAAGCACAACGCTGTAACTTCTCATTCATTTGACTAAACAGTCCCAATCTCATTCTGCTTATTGGGACCAGAGACATAGAGAAGACGTGTCTGTTCCCCATTATTAACTCACTGAACCGGACGTAGGAATAATTTGGGAATGGGGACCATGGCCCATATCACATCAATCACAGTTTATAAAACAACAACACAGACACACACAAGTACCTGAGTCTATAAATCATAGGCCCTCCGAGAACCCACATGACATCCCATGTGCTGGATGGTATTTCTGAAAGCTCTGAGAAAGCTGAAAATCATACACAGGCAATCACGTCCCTGCTGAATATACATCTGAGGAACTGTGCATGCATTGTTTACTCCATCAACTTTATGGAATAAATCACACAAAACAAATTAGTTTCAGATGGTAGGATATGAATAGCTGATGTACAGTATAAAGGAAAGTGAACTCCCACTTTTGACCCAACTACTTCCCATCTCAAGCATCTCAGAATCCAGATGAAATTCATTTTTGAAAACGTAATGGAGATCAGAAAGTTAATAATTGGTGAGGATTACAGATTTCAAAAAAAATTTATGAGTCTTGTTAACTCATTATGTTGTCTCATGATTTTTAGTTATTGTATGAGAAACCATAGGTAATACTGAACCCATCTTCTCTCCTTTCCTTTATTATGCATAATAATCAAAAATAAATCTCTTTATGGGGCATCTGGGTGGCTCAGTCAGTTAAGCATCCAACTCCTGATTTGGGCTCAGGTCATGGTCTCAGTGTTGTGAGATCGAGCCTCAAGTTGAGCTCCATGTGGAACCTGCTTAAGATTCTCTCTCCCTTTCCCTTGGCCCTTGCCCCTGCTCGCACTCACTCTTCTCTCTCTCTCTCTCTCTCTCTCTAAAAACAAATAAACAAATTAATCTCTCTGTGACATTTCCTACCTGTACAGAAATTCCATAATAGATATGACTCAACACACACTTAAATACCTCACTGCATACCATACTGGGACAATTTTTTATATTCCTAGAAGAGGCATAATATCTTCCCACTCCCACCACCAGTCTTTTTTCTTTTTAACTAGCACTGTAAAATTAACTTATTTTAATGTATACCTCTATGAATTTTTCTACATATATAGAGACATGGAACCACCACTGGTGATCGGAACAATTCTATCACCCTCCAAATTCCCTGGTGCTACTAATTTATAAACTACTGGCAGTCCACTGATCTGTCCTCTGTCACTATGGTTTTATCTTTTCAAGAACGTCATATAATTTTTGTTATGTAACATGTCACTCATCAGAAATTCTTTTGAGATTCATCCAAATTGTTCCTTTTCTTGACAATTTACTCCTTTTTGCTGCAGAGGAGTATTTTGTTGTATGACTGTATCACAGTTTGTTTATCCATTCGCTCACTGAAGGATATTTCAGTTACTCCCAGTTTGGGCAGTTATGAATACAACTTCTAGAAGCATCCAAGTACAAGATTTCTCTTGGGTAAATACCCAAGATTAGAATTATTGAGTCACATGGTACATATATGCTTGACTTAATAAGAAACTGCCCAACTTTTTCAATAATGGCTATACACAATGTCTTTTCTCATAAGTAAAATAATAAAAACTATTAAAGGTGACCCCCAACTAGCTTGTTCATTTATGTCTATGAATTTTACTACATATACAGGTGATTCCAACAGTATTATTCACCACGATAAAATATTGTCCTTAAAAAATCCGAAGCATCTGTCTTCTTTTCTTTTCACTTTTAAAACTTCAATCATATTTTTAATACTTTAACATGATGTTTTAATCAAAATTAGATGCTTGAAAACTGTAGCAATGTAAAGCCTGAGGAATCTACTTATAAACGAGGAAATTTTAATGAGAGAAGGAGAACTGAGGAAAGTTTTCATCACAGCTAAGTTTGAGCAATTTAACCCAATGTCATATGCATGAAGTCCAATTTTCAATTCACAAAGAAGACTCCCCCTCCCTTCCTCCAAAAACTTCCACCCTAGGCTAATTACAAAAGAAGAAAATGGAATATGAGCTCCAGCCAGAAAAGATTCACAGCTGCCACTCTTTAGTTGCTACTTTAATGGAAAACACATGTGCAAGATACCACCCAGGAGACAACTGCGCTCTGACAAAAGGACCGTCACCAGAAAATGAGCCACATGAGAGGACTTATTCTCTTGGATAGGTTGAACCCAGAAAGAAGGTTGATAGTCTTGTTATTCTTATATAAATATGTGCTGGTCCAAAGATGAAATGCTGGGATAGGATTTAATCTGTGGCAACAAAGTTGAAAGGCAATGATATGATTTAGTCTTTCACACTTCTCACCTCACCCACATACCCTGCAATCGGTTTATCATCAGATTTGAGGAGTTTTTGGCGAAGTTAACATGAGGAGAAATCCTGCAAAGGAATTGGAAGCAAGGGCATAATGATGAATGCAATTAATAAATAATACCATTTATACTATTGGTTCCTCTTATTACAGGTAGACAGCACTGTTGCAAGTGCTGTACACATAGTAATACAGATATATATCTATATTACTGTGTGTAAATTAGAAAGATAGATACATATCTAATTAGGGAGATAGATCCATATCTATCTCCCTAATTTTTCAGGGTAGGGATTATGTCCACTGCATTAGGTTAGGTTGCCATAACAAAATACATTAAATGGCTTAAATAACAAGAATCTCACAGTTCTGAAAAAGAATGAGGTCAAGGTGCCAGCCATTAGATTCTTGATGAGGACTCTCTTTCTGGTTTTCAGATGGCCACCTTCTTGCTATGTCCTCACAGGTGGAGAAGAGAGAGAGAGAGAGGAAGCAAGCTCTCTGGTCTCATAAGACTAATCCCATCATGAGGTCCCCACCCTCATGACTTCTCCTAATTATCTTCTAAGCCCTATCTCTAAATATCATCACATTGGGGCTATGGCTTCAACATATGGATTTTGGGGGAATACAATTGAGACCATACCATCCACTTTACAAATAAATGACATTTTGAGAAGTTATGGAGTTTACAATGGATCATTCAGTGAGCAATCAGTCAACCCTTGAACTTGAATCCATGGCTGTCCAACTCCAGGGAATAATATCTACTATTTATTCACTGCCCAGTAAGTGCTAGCTTACTCTACACAATATCTCTGATTTTCATAGAAAATCTTGAAAGTCATTACTCTTCCCATTTAGAGATATGGAAACTCTGGCCCAACTGAAACCTTCTGAACCTTATTTATTACACATAACACATCCTAGCAGTTCTTAAAGTATAGTTCTCAGACCAGCATCATTGTCATATTTATGTGGAAACAAAATAGAAACGCAAATTCTTAGACCAAACAGAAAACCTACTCAATCAGAAATCCTGGGAGTGGTGTCCACAATGTGTGTTTTAACATCCCTTCTAGGTGATTCTGGGCCATACTGAAGTTGAAAACCATTTATTCCATAAATTTATTAGAAGAGTTAATACATTCAAAACTCAATAATAGGTGGTATATCTGAGATTCAAATACAAGTCCCTTTGGTGCTAAAGCCTGTGGCCTTTTGCTAAACTATACCGCACCATCCCAACATTACCAAAGGAAGACCCTGAAGATAGAACATATTTTAAGTAAAGTGTGGCTATAGAGCATAATTCTGAATTCTGCTTTGCCACCATAATGCTAATCAGTTCTCCTACCTACAATAATGTGATATGGGGAAATGTCTAAAATATAGCCCCTGGGAATTGATAATGACGCATTCCACTGATCAAAAAACACCTTATGGTATGAACTAGGAAACAAAGCTTTGTGAAATTTTAATTTGAGCCTGTCAATTTTTTATCCCATCTAGTGAAAATGAAAAATAACCTAGTATAGAGAAAAAGTTTAGAACAAAGTTACTTGTTCAACAAAGCAAATTTCACCCCTTTGATTTATTTTTAAAAGTCATGTTTAATTCATCTAATCAACCACTGCTTTATCCCCATCGAATTACTATATAGTTACACCATTTTTCCCTGTAAGGAACAAGACTATTTTGAAAGTCTGGGTAATTTACAGTAAGATATAAAAGTCTGACTATACCAGACATGGCTAATTTTCAGAGAGTGGTGAATAAAGGTACTTGTTCTCACACCAAGGGCCTTTTAAAATCACTTGCAAAGTCAGAGCATTTTGAAACAAGCTATTTCTAATACAAATATGATCACCTACACCTATGATCAATATCAGCTCTAACAGATATTATTATATTAAAAATATTAATGAGCATTGCTAGCCACTGCTGTGTTTTACAGGTAGTAAAGCTCATTTGATCATCACAAACATGTGAAGCTAGCTCTCAACTTATTCCCATTTCACAGGTGAGGGAATTGGGAGGGAGAGAGGTTTAGTAACTTGCCAGATTAAGCCCATTAAAGAACATTTGAGGGACATTCATTCAGACATGGATGCTTCACTCGGGATGGAGGGGCTCCGTGTTGCTCTGCATCTGGATTAGCTCCAAAGGCCCATCTGTGAGGCCGCCTGACCCCTGGGGTGGGAAAGTGTGGCCTTCGTAGCCCTGGCACTCCATCTGGACAGAGTGAAGAAGAGCTGCCGTGTGACGGTGCAGGAGATCTGACAGTTCCTTCACTCTCGTGAGAGATCAAAGTGATCAAGGGACAGAATGGGAACCACAGTTCTATTGGCCTGCTTGTTTTCCATTTGATTCTTGAAAACAGACCTATTAATCATTTAGTTTGTGGTTTTTGTAATTTTACTGACTTCTAACTCATTTGAGTCAATGAGGCAAAGATTAGCATGGTCTGTGGATATTCAAACCTCTCGTATGGAAGAGAAATTGAAATCCTTTAAAAACACATTACCAGCCAGCAGAAAGATGTTCGTGTTTTCCTGCTTCAGAGTTACAGATGGATGTGACTTAAGTCCTAATTGGGAAAGACTTCATGTGTTTTATAATAGCAGATACCCTTTTAAGCAAACTTCCCATACTTTTTTATTCCATCTACCAAAAACAAAAGCAGTTTTCAGCAGAGCGTGTGGAGGTGAAAAAGGCTTTCCGAAGATACTGTTGTGATTTTTTTTTATTCTGTCCTGATTTGGGAAGTTCATGGAGCCCAAGTTCATTGTGTGCAGCTGACAGGAAGTTTGCTTGATGGCTTTTGCCTTTCACATCCCTGCTCTCTTTATCTAAACAGACAGATATTCCACTTTCTTTTCTTCCTCCCTACTTCCTTCCCTTCACAACACTTCCACTCTGCCCTCCACTCTGATTTTATTCACTGACACCAGAAGGATCCCTGCTGGAAAGGGAGGTAAAAGTTCTTTAACGTCCAGGGGCTTTTGGTGCAGTAATTAATTAATCATTTGTCACCACAGGTCGAGTTCAGACTCTTCAAAACTCCGTGGGTTGAGATCTTCCTATTTTGAGTCCCTCTTTCTTTCTTTGTACACCTTTGAGCTCATTGAATATACTGGCAGCTCCATAGAGAGGGAAGACCTAGTCCTTGCCCTTAAGGAGCTCATGCTTGCCTGGGGGAGAGGTGGGTGGGTTTATGGGTAACAACAGTCCCCCTAGTTCATCTGGACCCAAGCAGATTCATTTAGAAGGCAATTTCTCTTAGAACGCTTTATGAAGAATTTCAAGCCAGGCATCCGGTTCACAAATCTCCTTGGGTCAAGAAGAATGGTAAGCTCTCTGATATAAAATGATGAGCTTTAGAATCAGATCCACTTAAATCCAAATCCCAGCTCTGCCTTGGACAAGCCACTGAATCTCACAGAGTTTCAGTTCTTGGTATTATAAAATGGGAATGAAATTCATCTCAAGAGTCTGCATGAAGATTAAATGAGAAAATGTCATACAAAGTACCTGGCATAACTCCGAGTACACAATAAAGGCTTGTTTCCCTTTTCATTTTTCCTCCTCTCTTCCCAGACCTCACAGGAAGAGGGGTGTGGCCTCCTTAATGAGAGGACATGAAAGAAGTACTAATAATATTAAACACTTCAATATCACCTGCTACATCCAAGGCATCATTCTAAGCACTTACACATTTTAACTCATTTGATTCTTTCCCCCAAACCCTCTGAGATATGCACTATCATCTCCATTTCATAGATAAGGAAACTCAGGCTCAGAGATGCTAAGTAACCTGCCAAGGTCACACACACTGTGATTCATGCCTGGTGTATCTAGCTCTTAACCATCATGCTGTCAGGAAGCAGATCATGAGAAAGGAGCTAAAGGCCTCTGCAATCTGAGTATACAACCTGGTAGTCCTCAGGTAATGGGCTCTGTATGGTTGGCAGTATTTTAACAGTCAGGAGAGTCCACATTAGAGCCTACTCTTATGACTTCTCTCAAAAAGGTTTGGAAGATCTTGGGGTGCCTGGGTGGCTCAGTCAGTTGAACAGCCCACTCTTGATTCCAGCGCAGGTCGTGATCTCAGGATCATGGGATTAACCCCATGATGGGCTCTGTGCTCAGAGCAGAGTCTACTTGTCCCTCTCCCTCCCCCTGCTTTCTCTCTCTCTCTCTCAAATAAATAAACTCTTTTTTAAACAAAAATTGGAAAATTTGGCAATATGCAGCCCACGTCCTGGTAGCAATAAGCCAAGGACTCATGACTGCTCTCTAGACTAAACATGTGTTCTCCTATTCGGCACAGTCACCAGTGTTCACACTGGTATTAGGTAGCCTCTTCTTCACTTCTGACCTGCACATGTATTTGAACTTGTGATCCAGAATGAGGCAGTGCTCTAAATAGAACCTTGTCCATAAAGACACAGGAACTATGTTCAATATGTTTGAATGACATGAAGGAACAAATGAATGCAGGAAAGAAGTCTGAGCAAAAAACAGTCAACAACTACATTAAAATCACAACCACTTATGTATGGTGGACCAGCTTTTAAGCCATATGTGCAAGATTTGTAAACCCCTGCCGTTCATCTCCACATTTCCACACCTAAACAAAAAGCAAAAAATGCAGGTTTCCTTTTAGGCCATGAGGTGAAGAACCATTTGCTTTCAATGTTAAAAACATAACTTGATAAGGTAGTTTAAATTTTTAGGTACTACTTAATTCAAGCAACAACTTCTAAACCATCTTTTTCTTCTTTTAGCTCTTAGGCTTTGGTAATTTGCATGATCTTGGAGAACTGACAGATATATAGCAAAACTCTCCTAGAAACCTGGAAAATATGGGAAGGGGAAGTCATGGAACCTTCTCTGTATAAGTCTGTGAGTGAAGAGGAATCACTTCAATTTACAAGGAAAAAAATGGAGACCAAAAAGTTATCTAAGACCACACAGCCAACTGACCCAGCATATTCTGAACACATAGTCTGTGTTCTAAGACTTCATATCACCTTCCTCAGAGCCTATCAACCTAAAAATCCTGTTTAAAGCAGTGCTCTACAAATGGCATCACCATTTGTACCAAAATGATATCACACACCCTGTATTTAACTTCCTTACAGATATATCTTTGCCCAAGAGGGAGTTCTAATATTACTCACCAATGACCCTGTCTTTGTAACATCTGAATTGTTTTTTTTCTTACCTTCTCAATTTTATTAGACCCAGTTTTATTAAACTGAGATCAGAATAAACTCAACTTTTTACCAGTTTATAATCATTTTATTTTATTATGAACCTGCAGTAATGCTTATTGTATTTACAGATCACTAAGTGAAATTTTAAAAACCATTTTCCTCCTCTAATCTCTCCTATCCTGCTTTCTTAGAAGTACACAAAGCATTTCAACCACTCCCAAATTCCCTCTTGATACCCTTAATGATTCTGAAATATTTTGTTATTCCCCAAACACCGCCCTAAAGACAAATCATTGGACTCCAGGATCTTTACACTGCCAAGTTGAGTAGAGTTCAAATGTTCTATCTAACCAGACTCTAACTTAACAAAGACACATATAGTAGATGATGTGTAAGATATTCCGAAAATACCAAGGCAACAGGAAAAAAAAAAAAAAAAACCCTCTGTCATGAAGAGTTCCTCTCAGAATGTCTTGTAATCTGAAATAATTATCTCTATCAGGACACTGTACCCTGGTCATAGTACATATGTGTATATCCTTACAAAAAATAACATAAGGCAACTTTGATTTTAGTAATGTGTAGCTTAAGATTTCTCACATCCAAAACAATTAGTATTTCAAAACTTATGGTAATTTCTCTAAACATCAGAGCATTCACAAGGACTTCAAGAGGGAAAAAAAATAAATAAAATAATCTTACCCTGATAAAATAAAAATTTTAAATAAAATTATGAATCACTTAAAATACAATCTTGCTTTTTAATTAACCATTCCACAGTATGGCATAAATGTGAAACCAGGACACAGAAAAGGCATTTTCCAAAAAGATACAGAACCTATTAGAAGTTCCTTCTATGTTAAAAAAACAAACAAACAAACAAACAAAGGCCCATGAAAGAATAGTTTTCAGAATGACCAAAGCATAACCAAGCACCTCTTCCATTAGAAGCTTCACCAAAAGGCACATTTTTTTCCTTACCTTGAACTTTTTATTCCAGAACCAGTCCTTTCTCAAGTTCACTAGGAATTGTGGTAAGCTTTGAGCCCATCTCACTTAGTAGATCGATAGAAGCATTTAAAAAGTTTAAGGCAGGTCCTCTTATTATTTTCAGAGCCATATGAACATAAAAGGAAACTATATGAAAATACATTAAAATGATGGAATATATTTTTTTGCGAAGAAGAAGCTCCTTGAAGACAAGGATACTCCTATTTTCCATCACTGTTGTATTATTTCCACCTAGAATAAGGCACAGCACATAGAATATACTTAATAAATTCAGTACTTACATGAATAAACTGAAAAATTAACTCAGAAGACCAATGGGGCAGTTCTACAAACCTCTCCGAAGCCCTGAAATTTTCAAAGGTTTCATCATGTAGTTTGCCCACTGCTCTTCAGTTCACTAACCATGAAGCCACTTAACCTGAAAGAAATCCCAGGGACTAAAAAATAGCTTGCCATGTTCATCAACTCACATTTTTACAGAGTTTTAGAGCTAATGAGGATATTGGAAGCTGCCTTTGAACTCTTCTGTTTTACATATGAGGACACAAGTCTAAGCTCTCAGGTTAAGGGACTTAGCCTTGATTATCCAGCTGACAGGTACCAAAGCCCTTCTCGTTAATCTTACATCTATCTCTGCAATTACCCCAAAAAGTATTGGTAGACTTGAGGAGTTCATCTTTAATAGGCTCCCAGGAATCACCCATGACTTCCCCTTGAGGAATGGTGGAGGGGCCACAATTTTAATATAATCTACCAATAACCAGGG
This sequence comes from Mustela nigripes, assembly GCF_022355385.1. Taxonomy (NCBI): domain Eukaryota; kingdom Metazoa; phylum Chordata; class Mammalia; order Carnivora; family Mustelidae; genus Mustela; species Mustela nigripes. The sequence goes on from NC_081563.1 coordinate 65,914,767, forward strand.
GTTTGCTTAACCTGAAAATATATGTTGACCGATTTGCAGGGTCTTGCTTTGGGGCAAAGATCTGTGGTGCCCATCTGAAAACCTGAAATCTTTTAATGCTCTTACATTATTTCATGAATAGCTCAAGTGTTGGGGGATGGGGCAGATATTATTTCCTGCAAGTATTGAGACAGAGGCAAAAACCTCCAATTTGGCCACAAGAGGGCAGCTACAACATTTCCTCCTTGATCTTTGCAGTTCCAAACCAGGACAAACTGGACATTTCAGGGCCCAGCCAGCCATAGATCACTGATAGCACCTTTCAACCGAATCCTCAGTAGGTCACAGAACATTCTCTCATGGTGTTGTTTCTTGCGACTTTTGTTTTGTTTTGCTTTTAAACAAATTATTTTCTAACTCCTTTCCAGATCTAGAGAGCCCTCTTTTAGAACTTTGTGCCAAAATGACCGTCTACAAAGATCTTTGGAGACCAATAAATCGTTAGGCTAATTTGGAAACCCACAGAAGAGGTTTTATTTTAATTATGTTTGACCCCAGATAAAAATAAAAACAGTAATAATCATCTGAATTTTCTACACTTAATAAAGCTTGTCCTAAGTGCTTTACAGGATTTGCCAAATATTTGCCTCATCTCATAGCCTTCATTCGTCATTTTCATTTTTGTGATATCCTGAAATCTTTCAAGTCAAATTTATTGTGGAATTTTATCACTGAGCTAAACAGTGGGAGGTCTGCAAACAAAAAGCAGAGATTAGTGATAGCTAAATTCCGTATCCTTACAGTTCTATAAAAAAACATAAAGTCAAATTTATTTCACTTTTTTAGATGAATAGAGTTGGGAGTTAATTTGAGAAGTAAATGTTAGGTGGTTGTTGTGTGTGTGTCCTCACTAACAATTACTGATAGCTAGTTTGGATGTTTACTACTTTGAATTTGTACACAGATATGTATTTCTTTCAAGTTTTTTGTGGGGCTTTCCCTAATCATCCTATTTTAAAATGCAACCCCTCCCAATTCCCACATATCCTGTCTCCATTCCCTGCTGTATTTTTCTGTCTTGCATTTATCAACATCTGACATACTTTATATTTTACTTGGTTTCTATAAAGTTTCTCCTCAAACACCCTCTCCCCAACTAGGGCACAGCCCAATGACAAAGGAAATTATGTCTCTTTTGTCTATTGCCATGTTCTCAAAGTTTAAAATAATATTTAGACCATCATAAGATCTCTGCAATTCAGGGCACCTGGATGGCTCAGTGGGTTAAAGCCTTTGCCTTCGGCTCGGGTCATGATCCCAGAGTCCTGGGATTGAGCCCCACATCAGCCTCTCTGCTCAGCAGGGAGCCTGCTTCCTCCGCTCTCTCTCTCCCTCTCTCTGCCTGCCTCTCTGCCTACTTGAGATCTCTGTCAAATAAATAAAATCTTTAAAAAAAAAAAAAGAAGAAGAAGAAGAACTCATCAATTCAAAAGCATGATGAAATCACAAAAAAATGGGGACATTTTAAACATTTTTACCAGAAACTGATTTTTTTATTTTAAATCTCTGGTAGGGCCTAATTTGCTTCGGTACATTTAAGGAGACCTCCTTTAAATAACCCACTTAATCAAAATTAAAGCATGTTTCTTAAATCAAGTATTTTTTTTAAAGATTTTATTTATTTATTTGACAGAGAGATCTCTCTCTGCAGAGAGAGAGATCAGGCAGAGGGAGAGGGGGGAAGCAGGCTTGCTGCTGAGCAGAGAGCCCGATGAGATCTTGAGACCCTGGGATCATGACCTGAGCCGAAGGCAGAGGTTTAACCACTGAGCCACCCAAGTGCTTTAAATCAAGTATTTTAAACAATACTTGGGTCACCATTATCGCTGAGACTATCCTTTTGAATGCTCGGACCCAGCTGGGTCCTATTTCCCAGAAACCAATTAAACCTGGACTGAATTCTCAGTGAACACGGTCCTTCAGGGGATGTCACGGCAAACCAGTGGTCTGCGGAAAAGAGCCGTGACTTAGCAATAAGGTGCTCATAGTTGCAGTTCTGCTCCTACCACTGGATAACCAGGAGTAAGAGGATTCGTTTAAACTGTTAATGCTTTCATGTACCCACCCCAGCCTATATCAAAGAATTTTAGAGTCTCATGAAATAGTGAAATGTAAAAGTATTTTGGTAAGTATGGAGTATTTTTCAGGGCAAGATGATATTAAAACCAGTGTTTCTTCCCCTCTGCTATGTGGTAGCCAGTCAACTATATTTAATGGTTTGATGGACAATTATAGGCTAGATGCAGTTCTAGTCAAGAGATGTTTATCAAGCCCTCCTTGGTAGCCAGCCCCAGACCTTCTTCTTGCCACAGCTGGGTATACTCGGCCCTGGAAGCTTGGCCCCGGCCTGTCTCTAGGATATATTCTGATTAGAAACAGAAGGTATTTAAAGGAGCTCTAGCCCCATAACAAGGAATTCATATTTGTCACAGGAGTTAGTCCAACCCTGATCATGTGCTCTGATGCTGATAACCAGGCAACTTCCTTTTTTTTCTACAAACAACTAGATCAGGAATTTACCTCCTCTTGGAAGCATTTTCAAGACACATCTGTCTTAATCCATTCAGGCTGCTATAACAAAATATTTTAGACCAGGTGGCTTATAAACAAAAGAAATTCATTTCTCATAGTTATGAAAGCTGGGAAGTCCAAGATCAAAGCACTGGCAGATTTAGTGTCCCGTGACAATGTACTTCCTGATTCATAGATGGCTGTCTTTTCACTGTGTCCTCACATGGGGTCTCTTTTATAAGGCTGCTAATCCCATTCATGAGGACCACCCTCAGGACATAAGCACCTTCCAAAGGCTCCCCCTCCAAATACTGCCTCACTGGGTTTGAGGTTTCAATTAATTAGGGAGGACACAAATATTCAGCAAATATTGCTGAACCAGTGTTCCTCTACGTTCAGAGTTCTGCTGGGCTCTTGCCAGTATCCCCTTCATACACGTATCTCTTACCTGCCGACAGATTCCCTGATGCTGGCTGACCAATTGGCACTGGATACTCCTGAGGTTCACCTTTTCCTCGACTTCTCCTATCACTTTAGTTAACCATCTTTGGGATTTGTCACTGATTCCAACAGACTCTATAAAGCCAACTGCTTGCCTTATATGTTCTTGGTTGCCAGACCCAGGGGATACCATGTTCTACTAGTCAACCTATGCTCCCTCAGGACAGCTATAGTGGTTCATATCACTGGGGCCTGCCTTGCTTTGCTTCTGATCCTGCTCATGGCTTATCCCAGACTGCATGACCCTCAACAGTTAACTGAAAGGATGCTGTTCAGTCATGTCCATGAGGGGCATAACCCTGAGAGTATACAAACAGAACAAGAAATACCCAACCTCAAAAACTGCTGTATTCTAAAAATTCTGTGGTAAATGGGTTCTCTAGCACTTGGAAATTCATTTCCCAACTCCTCACAAACAACTCATTTATTTTAATAGTCATTCCCTCAAAAATATTCATTATCTCACTACTTTGCACCAGTCACTGTGCTGGGCATAGGGAGACAAGGAGAAATGAGACTCGGCCCCCTTTTTTCCAGAAGTTCACAAAATAACAAAAGAGAGAGTTGTAGAAGCCAATAATATGAATATAGTACAGCAAGGACAAGAAAGAAAAGGTGATCCCTCTGCCTGGGCAGATTCAGAAGGTTCCACAAAGAGATATTCCTGATGCAGGCTGAAGAATGAGGAAGTGTGCACTAGACAGATGAGTGGAGAAGGGTGTTCCTGGTATGTGATTGTCAGGCTGCCAGACCAACACCCCAGTGTCAAAATTTAACCCCTAACATAGCTCTGCTAATGTGCAGCACTGATACAGAAAAGGAACAGTTTCTTGAGGATGGTCTGGGAAAACTCGTTTCTGTTGTAAGATTAGTTCTAAAACCTTGAATAAGACAAAGTTGACCCTGGGCTCATGCCAACAGACACACACACACACACACCACCACCACCACCACCACCACCACCACCACCACCACCCCTACCACCGTTCATCATCTGGGGCAAGAAAGAAAAGCAACTCAGTTACAGGAGGAGTAATTCTTACACTTTCACTTTCTTGCAAAACACTAGCTGAATGCAAGGTCATGAGTAAAGCTTGTTAGAGACTACACATAATACACAGGTCCATACCCCTGAGGAGTTTAACAACTAGCTGTATAGACAAGACTCGTGCATATAAAGTAACTAAGAGCCCAAGGCAGTAGCTGCCAAAAGAATGACGCATTCTAGGAGCACTATACTGTTAGCCATCACTGCTTTCTTCAGAGAATAATTCAGTTTAGTTCAACAAGTGTTTTATATTAAATGCCCACTACAGGTCTGTTGATGATGTAAGGCTGCATTCTGAATTTCACAAGGCAGCATCCACCCGGTTCTGTAAATGCAAATAAGTTTTCCTCCCAGAGGTATTAGGTTAAGTCAACTCTGGAAAGACTCTGGGGGACCTAATTAATAGGAATTCTGTTTTACTCAATACGGGAAACACATCAACACAATAGGTATGAGAAAGAATTTCCCACCAGTTGGAGCTGTCCGAATTAGAATGAACTGCCTTGGGAGGTAGTAAGTTTCCCGTCAAGCCAGATAATTAGTTGGCAGTGATTTGTAGAGGTGACTCAAGCATTCAATGACCAGTAGGCTCCCTTCCAATCCTGTGATTGTGTGAACTTCTGCAGCTCCCAATTGATAGCACAATAGACGAATCTGGGAACCCTTGCCAGGAAACAGTCACGGTGTTGCAGATTAGCCATGGGTTAGGCTCATTCAGGGTACCAGGGCCCAGACTGAATGGTGGTGAGGAAACAGAAAACATGGGAATATATAACTTCTACCAAGAGCCTGACCAAACTCCTAAGGTCAGAATGTCTGGGAGAACCTCAGAATGCCAAAATTCATCAGTACGTAAAGGAAATGGTGACTTTCAGTCAAGGAGCACCCCAAGACAGAGACTAACTCAAGAATGAAAACTGCAGCCCCTTGGATAAGACATATATAGGATTTTAGAGTACTTTGAAAGGCTCATCTGATGAAGACTCTCCTGATCCCCACCCTAAGGAGAACTCCTGGACATTAAGGCATTATAATCCTTGGGAATGTCCAAGCAAAGGTGTTGCCAATGATGTGTCCAGGAGGAGAGCGTCTCCAAAGTGAAACAAGCGAAGGATGGGCAAAGAAAAGTTATGAAGTCCTCCTTGGGTGACAAAGGCAGTCATGGGATCGTGGGTGTCAAAGAGAGGAAATGGCAGGAGGGTCTAGAAACCAAGAAACAGCTGTTTAAAATCCTGGTGTCACTTGGCACCACGTCAGAACAAACTTCGAAGTGTGTGATAAACTGAGCTCTACGTTTCCCATATCTAAACAAGGTAATTACATTGATGTAGGCATGTTGGCGAAGGAGGTATCTAGTAAGAGAAAATGCCCACATTTGGATCCCTTCTTATCAATTTTATAACACCTCTGAGCTTCACAAACGAGGAGACTGAATGAGAAAACCTTCCTGAAGTCCCTTCCAACTATAAGGTCTATAATCCCAATGCACAAAGCACATCCTATAGCTGAAGAAAACAATTATCAAACAGGTCAGAACAAAACATGCAAGAAGAAACTAATTGAAGCAAAAACTTTATTCTTGGATTTTGATCTGTGACTTCTTCCCCCCTTCTTGGGATTAAATTGTGATTTAAATAGTTAAGTCAAATGAATGGAAGTGAAACCAACACACTACACACCAGGAGCATTCTTATTTTTGTGGGGAAAGAAAGCAAATATGCTATTTGATTGTGTACAAAAGATCAATCTGCAAAGCTTCCAGAGACAAAGCCCCATTAAATCAATAGGGGTTCTGCCCAGTGCCCAAGGAAACCCACCAAGAGGAGCCAAATTATTTCTTTTTTGTAAAAAGCCATCAACTCAATGTTACAAATCATTTGCTATTCTCAAGAGAATTGCCTAGTATTGCAAAACTTGATAATTACTGATTCATGACTGATTTAGGAAAAACATGGGCTTAAGTAATCAGGCCAGAGCACTGCTGCTGACCGCAAAGCTGGCAGGAAACCTATCCTTTCTTTCATCATTTCTTTCATGAATGTTTAACATTCTACAAAATTTAGCTTTCAACATATTAGTAGTGGCTGGATTTTTCCAAAAGTTGGGAAGACAGAACATACCAGTTGCATGGTATTGAGCACTTATATTTTCTCTTTTATTCAAGTGTCACAAACCAGAAACCATGAAAAAGTGATTTCAGAAATCAGACTTGGTAAGACCTGGATTGCTTTATGTGATGTATCAAATCTCAGACTCTTTGAAAGAACTCTGCAAACACATAAACCTCTCTTCCATGAACTGACACTATGATCTGTATAAACTGGCAAGAAGAATTTAATAAATATTTTGAGCTGACCCTACGTATAAGCTACACACACCTACATTTGGATAATACATGCTTCTCTCATAAAAGTTTGCTAAACAGTCACTTTATTGGGCTAGCAGATAACAAGCACATCAGAAATATTCATCTGTACATGCGTCTGGGAAGACGTTGTCTATAAGGAGATGTGGACCCCATATCTGTAGAGAGAAAGCTACTCCCTCTCTGCTGGAATCACTTTTCTGCTTAAAATTAAGAAATTAAGAATATTTTCTTTTCTGCAGAGGAATTACAGAGAAATTCAAGCCAAAATACTGTCCCACAGATTCAAAGAGACTGCCTCTAAAACCATATCAAATTCTCTTCTCAGATCTTTCTTTTTCTGAGATTCTGCTTTCCAAGTAAACATGCTTTTGTTAGTGAAAGGCAAAGCCTTGTCATCAACTTAGTATCTACTATCAGTCCTTATATGCATGTACCACAAAAAACATAAGAATTGTAGGTCTATTCACTGAGACACACCATCAGTGTTCTTGGAGGAAAAGAGTAAATTATTTAAAGAGCAAAAATGTTAAGTAAACATTTTCACAGGGCTGTGGTAAAGAGGTACTCGTAAATTGCTGGTGTGCAAGCTGGTGAAACCCTCACACAAGCAAGTCGACAATGTATATTAAGTTCTAAATATTTATGCATTGGGTCCAAAAAGTCCATTTTGGGGAACTTATCATTTAAAAAAAATCTAGACTAATGTAAAGCTTTGTGCAGGAAGATTTTTTACTACAGAATTTTTTATAATAGAAAAACAGAGAAAGAACTTGTATGTTGAACTTAAGAAAATGGTTAAGGAAAAACAGATGAACATAGGGCAAAGGAAGGAAAAATAAAACAAAATAAAAACAGAGAGGGAGTCAAACCATAAGAGACTCTTGACCATAAGGACACAAACTGAGGGTTGCTGGAGGGGTGGAGGCTGGGCGGATGGGATAACTGGGTGATGGACATTAAGGAGGGCACTTAGTGGAATGAGCACTGGGTGTCGTATGCAACTGATGAATCACTAAATTCTACCCCTAAAACTAATATTACATTATAGGTTTATTAAATTGAATTTAAACAAAAAATTTTTTAAAAGAAGAAAACACTTCTGGGCACCTGGGTGTCTCAGTGGGTTAAGCCGCTGCCTTCGGCTCACGTCATGATCTCGGGGTCCTGGGATCGAGTCCCGCACCATGTTCTCTGCTCAGCAGGGAACCTGCTTCCCTCTCTCTCTCTCTGCCTGCCTCTCTGCCTGCTAGTGATCTCTGCCTGTCAAATAAATAAATAAATAAAATCTTAAAAAAAAAGAAGAAGAAGAAAACACTTCTATCTTCAGAAAAGAAAAAAAAAGGAAGTGATTAAGGAAAATACAGTATAACCTCTTAACAGAATACTATGCAGGCAGCCACAAGAAATATTTGTGAACATCAGTAATGACATGAAAATGCTTATATTATAATATTAAATTTAAAGCAGAAGACAAACATATATTGCAGATATACACATATATATAAAAGACTTTTAAAAATGCTTATAAAACAATAAATGTCGACATGTCAAAAAAATGAAAGGATTGGGTAATTTTTTTCTCCCTTTTACCTTCTCGATATTTTCCAAATTTTCTTCAACGAGCTCCTTAAGGAAACATTTTAAGTAAAATAAGAGGGACTCTAAACAGACATAGATTAGGGTTAATGCTCAATATTATTCCTGACCAAAATTAGATTAGGCCTGAGGGAGATCAGATGTGGAGAAGGGATTTTGGTGGCATTAATATGTATTGAATTAACTCATAATTAATTCATTCAATGAATAGTTATATAAATTGACCGTGGGAGGGAGGGAGGGAATCACAGATTCCCTAAACCAAAGAATCATCTAGCCCACATTTTGCAGCAGCAGGAAGAATGAACCCTGGGGAGACCGAGATGTAATTTAAGAACTGGAATAATATAGCAGCAGAGGATTCATAGGAGGAGAAACTTTCAACAAGGCAGAGAAGATCAGAAATGTTAACACTGCAGAGATGCAGAGAAGTCACGGAAAATGAGGAGGGGGGAAAGGCCCTGGATTTAACAAGTTAAAGGCAATCGGGAAACTAAAGAGAGAATCCAATCCCCGAGGGTCAGTAAGTGAGAAAATGGAAGCAGTGAGTGAAAAGAGAGATGAGAAGGAGTGACCGATTTGACCCAGGGTTATTTATTGCGTCCTTTACAAAAAAGGGGAGACGATTGTGAATTTAGAGGCAAGAGGGAGAAAGGCCGGCCCTGAGAGCCAGAAGATTATAGACGTGGGAATAGCCCGCAAAAGTTCCACTCCCTGCCCACCCACAATGGTCACAGGTTGACCATATGACTGCATCTGGCACAGATGTCCCCATAGACTGGCTCTACATGCCTGCAGGACCCTATCTCTAAACTATCCCTTGTCACAAGCTGTCTCTTCTGATCAAACCATGCTTGTGCTCATCCATACCTGCACTCACGTGGCTCTTCCTCCTCTGGGACTGTTTCTTCTCTGCCTCTTTCATGGGTCCTCCTCCTCAGCTACCCTCAAATGTCAGGTTCCAGGGTCCATCCCTAGTCTTTGCATTAGTCTCTTAGGACTACCATAACAAAGCACCACAAACTGAGTAGCTTAAAACAACAGAAATAAGCTCTCTTACAATTCTAGAGCCTGGAAGTTGGAAAGCAAGGTGTCATTAGGGCCATATCCTCTCTGCAGGCTCTAGGAGAGGATCCTTCCTTACTTCTTCCTAGCTTCTGGTAGTTCCTGGCAATCCTTGGCATTCCTTGGTTTACACAGCGTGACTCCAGTCTCTGCTTCTGTCTTCACGTGGCCTTCTCCACGGTATCTGTTTCTGGTTTTCTTCTTGAAATGACACCAATCACTAATTAATTAATCCAGTATAACTTCATCTTCACAAGTTACATCAAAAACAAAACAAAACAAAACAAAAAAAAACCCCTGGGGTGCCTGGGTGGTTCAGTCAGTTAAGCACTGACTCTTGATTTCAGCTCAGGTCATGATCTCTGGGTCGTGGGATCCAAGCCCATGTCAGCTTTGTACTCAACGTGGCGTCCACTTGAGATTCTCCTTCTTCCTCTCCCTCTGCTGAGCCCCCCACTCACATAATCTTTTTAAAAAAGATAAGACCCTCCTTCCAAATAAGGTTATATTCTGAAATTCCAGGTTGACATGCATTTTCAGGGTACACTACTCAACTTAAGCCAATCCTGAACATTTCCTCAGACAGTGCCATTCCCGTGTGATCTCATCTACTTCCAACCCATCTAATCTATGTTCATGAAGCTGTATCCCCAGCTTCAATCTCAACCCCATTTCCCAAGCCTGTATTTCCTATTGCCCACTGGATATGGTTGAGTGAGAAATACACAAGCCCTTTCAACAGAACCTGTCCACTTCCAAAAGAGAACCTGTGCTGTCTCCTGTGGTTTGTTTTAATTCATGATAAATCTATCTGGTCTCCCTAATGAAAAGCCTTGCATTATCCTTAACTTTCTTTTCTTCCTAATCACCTCCCACCACATCTGATCAGACAATAGACCCTACAGATTCCATCTCACAAACATTACTCAAATTTGACTTCTTCATTAAAAAAAAAAAAATATTTATTCGTTTGAGAGAGAGAGAGAGCACAAGCAGGGGGAGAGGCAAAGGGAGAGGGAGAAGGAGATTCCCCTCTGAGTTGGCAGCCCAACATGGGGCTCAGTCCCAGGACCCCGGGATCATGACCTGAGCTGAAGGTGGATACTTAATCATCAGAGCCACCAAGGTGCTCCTCAAATTTGACCTCTTCTTTCCACCTCTACTGCTAAGGCCTGAATCTGGGCTCTCAAACTTTCCTCAGACTATTCAAGCTACCAAAAATTTTACCTCAGTGAAATATTCTAAAACACCATACCATGATAGTGCTGGGCATACCAAAGAGATAAACACAACCGTGCCTTTGTATAGCTTTCAATCTCAGCTGGTCTCCTTGCCACAGGCTTAAATGCATTTTCTTATAGGAAACAAAATCAGATAATGTCACGTTGTGACTCACAACTCTCTTTTGACTCTTTATATCCTTCCAGATGAAACACAAGTCCTCCCCTTGTCATAAAAATGTTTCATAATCTGCTTCCCCAGATTGTCACAACACTGACCCACAGCCTTTTGTCACTGCCAGGGTGGTTTCTTTTCCTTTCTAGAATCATGCCCAGAAGGAGTGATTTCTTTGATCTAATGTGCCTCTCTTCCTTCTGTACCAGGGGAAGACCCTACCTTCCTTTAAAGTGCAATTCAAATGACTCCTCTTTTCCTACTTCTCATCAGAATCTAGCAGAGTCCCTGTGGCCTCACAGGACTTTGTTCCAGTCCCTATCTGAGCACATTTACCACATTGTATTGAAATTTATTTTTTACCTGTCTGTCTCCATCACTAGACCATGAGCTCACAGAGGACTAGTACCAGGTAGCACTCATATATCTTGGTCTAAAAGATTGTGGCTATGAATGCACCCTGCCTTCTGCTTATGTGAATCCTACTAAAGGTTCCAGGCTTGATTCAATCTCAGCCTTTTCAAGGACTTTTTCATTCCAGGCAGTGAGTGTCTCCCTCCTCCGAATGGTCACACCACTTATTTTCTGTATCACTGGCATGGCATTTACAACATGGTGCTTTGAGCCATTAAATGTCTCTGTTTTCCTTCTTGCTGCAATTTAAAATGTGTTTTCCAAACTTTAGTCCAATCCTTACATTGTAGAAGGCATTCCTTAATATTTGCTGATTGGTAAATCTTTTAAGGGATGGAATTCTAAAGGAAATGAATGGGACACAGGTTGGGTAGTGTTTTTAGCATATGGAAAGATAAGGTATATTTCCTTCCATGAAACTAAAAGGTTGAGAAGGAAGAGAGAAAAGAATGATAAAGGAGAATACAAAAGTCCTGAATCAGAGAGCCTTGATCTTGTAAAAATAACCGTGAAAAAATAAAATTCAAGGCTAGGTATACCACACAGATATTAAATGCAGCCAAATAAAAACATATCAGAACTTAATAGATATGAGTAGATAGAGGAAGAGTTGGCAAGAGTATGTGTAACTTATACACAGTAGAACGTATCATATACACATTCAACTTATGTAAAGTAACCCCTAGAGGCTTGATAGGAAGGAGAGAGTGAGAGAGAAAGAGCCGTAAAGGGTGGACAATTCTGCCAGCTATTCCATTAAAGGACCCAGAGATGCACGTCAGCCCAATGTATCTCCCAAGCACCCCACACAATATAAGCTGATACTGAGGGTGGTTTTTGGGTTTGAATATAAACTCGAGCCAGGTTCTTCAGTGATCTGTTCGCACCGTAAATGAAACACTAACTGCACAGAACTTGCTGAGAGAGCATGTGTCAGGATCCAATGTGGCACCTATTTGTGACTATATATCTTGAAATTTATGGGCGATTTGAGGGACTTTCAGAAATATGGACTTCACATAGTTTTTGTATTGTGTATTGACTTTGGCACCAAACCCCCAAGTAAGATGTGACTCCACTGGCTGAGTCCTATGTCCTCTACTGACACTTACCTTCCATAAGAAGCACTTACAGTACTTGTTGTTTGTACTGCTTATTTTCACATGTAGTCATGCATGGTCTCGTGCCCTTATTTAATCGCTCAGATGTAAATACAACCCACTTCATCCAGACTATAAGTTGTTGACAGTAATGCTGCTTAAGGCTTTATATCCCACAATGCATGTGGCACAGTACCAATGACAAAAGTGTTTCTTGTGGGCACCTGGGTGGCTCAATGGGTTAAGCCTCTGCCTTCGGCTCAGGTCATGATCCCAGCGTCCTGGGACCGAGCCCCACATTGGGCTCTCTGCTTAGCAGGGAGCCCGCTTCCCTTCCTCTATCTCTGCCTGCCTTTCTGCCTACTTGTGATCTCTCTTTCTGTCAAATAAATAAATAAAATCTTTAGGGGGGGGGGGAAGTGTTTAATTGTTAAAGGTCATTTTATCCATGTCACTTTTGCTATTATCAAACTCAGAGTTTAGAAGAAATAACGAAATGTGTGATTTTCACGTTTTTTACTGTGCCTTCTAGGTTATACTGACAGCTGTGAAATGACAGGCAGGAGGGGAAAAGCCCTTGTTTGACCCCAAATTATTCATTAAATGTTAAGTAATTGACTCTTCTATTGAAATGAGGAAGCATGAAGAGGCCCAGTATAAAGGGTAATAAAAAAGATATTGTCATCAGCATTTTTCTAGAGAGATAGTAAAAAAAAAAAAAAAGGAAAGAAAAAAATCATTTGGGGAAAAAGTCCTGCCTTTATTAGTGGCCTGGGAGGGAACATCAAATCAAGCTAAGATCCACCCACTCCGAGCGAGAAAAGAGAAAACAACAGAGCAAAATCTCCGAGGATTAATCAGCAAGATATAAATGTATGAAAAGATTAATCAGGATTTCTTCAGGTTTAACTCAATTATTATGTATCAATTCTAATTTAAAAACAACATTTTTGTTGTAAATGAGTCTTTCTCGCTGCTGATTCCTGACATACTGTTTCCTTAAATCCTTTCATTTTATTAATATAACTCTGTCCACAAGGCAGCAGGGATCCGAGGAAGATTGAGCAATTACTGAGTGTCATGGGATTATGAAGATAAGCTATTTGGATAATTTAAACTAAAAAAACAACTGTCCTTTATCTCTCGGGTGGGTTTGTCGACCTGGGTTATTCAGATAATTTGACCGACCTATACTTCCTATTACCAGAGTAGATACTCTAAATGTGCCTCAAACACTAGAAAATTATTTCAAACTGTTTTCAGCATGTTCTGTGATAAAGAGATGCGAGGTTAAATTATCATCCCAGTTAAAAAGTAAGTTTGTAGCTATTTTTACTGTATTGGTCAGCTAGCTCTTTTTAACTCTTGGGTCAAAGTTTTGGGACATTAAAACAAATAAATTCACTCTGTTTTTTCAAGCATAAATGATATGCAATAAGCCTCAGAGAACAGAGGTTACTCATTCTGGTTATGTTTTACTTTCTTGCAAACACATACTCATGCTCAATTGAACTGCCGCCAAGTGATTTTTAAGTATTAAAGGTGAACACAGCCCTCCTTTTTCAAGGATATTTTGGGCAACTGTTGTGAAACAAAATGCAAATCATTAAAAAAAATGATGTTAAAAAAGAAAGCACTAGTCAAGAAATCACTCAAAGTTTAAGCTCACATAAAAATGAACTAAAATTAATGATGGGTAAGCACCTCATAACATGGAACAGGAAAAACATTCAGAACTCTTGACAACGGGTTCAAATTTCCTGACCTGCTAGACAAACCTTCTCTTTCTACATCTTTCCTAGATTCCATCAGGTCCTGTTTTTCTCTCTACAATAAACTGCCATTTATCTAGAACGCAATCAATAAGAATGTTAAAATAAATAAACAGGCTGATGTGTTCCTATGTTCCTTTTCGGTTAATTTACAGGTGTTTATTGGATGCCTATTATGTTTCTAACACTGATGTATATGTCACAAATATTACTTAGAATTGCATAACTTCCCCCTTTATGAGGAAAAAAAACAAGTAAACAAGTAAACAAACAACTTCTAATACATCAAAAAGTAATGTAGTCCATAAAAAAAATTCTAACGCATCAAAAAGTAATCCTGATTCAATTCCAAACTGCCTTGTTCATCTCTAACCACAGGCCAATAACAGCCAGTTCTCTGGCGATAAGTGAAAATCACTGTAAAATTTGGAAGTACCAAGTTTCTTCCATATACTTTTAGTTTCAAAGGTACTCCCATTATTTGACCTCATGGAAAAATGTGACTAACTCTTATGTTCTAGTAATAAAACTAGCCTATTCTCCAACATTTTAAATAAATGAGGGATGAAATCTCTTTGTACCCTACACAAAACCCAGCATGAGATTTTGAAGGGTTGACAAATAATTGCTGAATGACTGAGCTTATGTTCATAATGTGAGGTCACACAGAACAGTGAATTTTTAGTTTGCATGGAAATGAGTCTATAGATAGAGGGAAGCACTAGAAAGCACAATTTAATCTATGAAAAAGAGCCTAATATTCTTCTATAGAAGTAAGCCACACACCCTTCTCAAGTTCCAATTTTGCCTTCCAAGTTAATGTGTGTCTGTTTCTAATTCTCTACTAGACCACCAATAATTGTGTCACAATAGGGAAATTCAATACACGCAAGATTCTGATTTCAGAAAAACAGAATATATACATGAGGTCAGCAAAAATCTTTAGTTCCCCAGGGTTTCTATTTTAATGCCCCATTTTATAGTATCCTGGGAATTTCTGTTGAAAAAAAAAAGAGAGAGAGAGAAAGAGAGAGCTCTTCCACAGTAGGCACTGGTAACTAAAACCAAGGAAGTAGTCCAATGGAAATTAAGATAGTTAAGTAAAAATACAAAAGTATTCATTTTCATAATTGACTTTCCATATTATGTAGCTAATAAGTATGCTTATGACTTCTATTCAACACAACCCTTTTGATTGGTGATAACTACTTCAGCCTTAATTATTTCATATTTTTATGTTTTGACAAATTACATAGATTTTGGGACAAGTTAACTGAGAAAAAAATAAAATTAGATTTCTACTTCTTGTGTTTCACCAAGACAAATTCTAAATAAATTAAATATTTAAACATTTAAAACATGAAACCATGAAATTATAAAAAGAAAATATATGTGCATATTTGAATATTCTTGAAGTGGAGCAGGACTTCTTACGTTTAACACCAAAACCAAAACCCTTTAAAGAAAATGTTCATATATTTGACTACATCATATATTTAAATTTCCCGATTTATAATTCCAGCAATATGGTGCACACCAAGGAATGCTTCTGTACAGGGTACCAAAAAATTCAGACTAAAACACTTTTAAAACCTTTTAGAAGCATAGCTTAAGTGGAAGCGAATAAGGGAATTCTTCAGAGGCAAAAAATACTTAATAGTTAGAATCCAAAAAGATAATCAAGCACTAAAGTGGCCACTCGCTGATATTTTCTGATTCCTGGCAGTTTGAAGATTTCAATGTTAATGAGAAGTGGGAAACAGAGTCAATTCAAGGCAGAAATTAAGATTAAGATACTTCCACAGAACTCATTAAAGGAGACATTTTCAGTGAAAAAGATAAACTGAAAAAACAAACAAAATAAGGCAAATGTAAAATAAATAAATAAATAAAGCAGATGTAAAATAAATAAATAAATGAAATATGAAATAAAACAAAATAAAAACACCATCCTCTGTTTCCTCTGTCCCACAGAGGAAGGGCTCTCGATTCTGGATTCTGGAAAACAAGATGAGAATGCCTGAAAACTAACAGCCTCAAGTTATCTTTCATTTTGGTTTGGTAACAGACCTCACATTGTCTATGGGACTGAAAAGAAAATTAAAGTAGACCAAAGCAGCTCTCGGTTTTGTAGCACCTAATTGGCTTAGAGAACCAAATGAAAATTTTCTCTACAGAAGATACTAACCCCAGCCTCACAGAGTTCCAATAATTGTGAGTTTACAAATGAAAATCACAAAATACATAAAACAAGAGTCAGCAGATAAACCAAGCCACTCAATCAGACTACAGAAATTGGCAGTGTTGGAATTATAATATATTTTCTAAAAAAATGTGAGTTTAATGTGTTTTTAAAAATACTGAAAATTATGAAGAAATAAGAGACTATAAAAATGGACAGGCTTTTAAAAATAAAATGAAAACTGTAACAATTAAGGTTAGAAACTTAATTGTCAGAGTAATCATCAGATTAGACAAAGCTGAAGAAAGAACCAGTAAACCAGAACATAGATCTGAGTACCCATATGCAGCAATGAGAATCAAAGATCGACCTTATAAAAGAGAGGTCAAGAGACTTGGAAAACAGAAAAGATAGAAATATGTTTAAAAGGACAGCCAAAAGAAGTTGATAAAGAAGATGAGGAGATGCCAGCAAATTGCTAGAATTGTGAAAAGATATAAATCCTCAGTAACAAGAATTTCAAGAATAACAGTTGTAAATAAGTCCTTATCTAGACACATCACAGAAACTGCCACATACCTGAATTAAAGAGGTCTTAGAAGAAGTTAGAAAGAAACGAAAGATTATGTACAAACAATTAAAATGAGTGCTAACATCTTGAGAGTAATCATGGAAGCCAGAAGATTATGAAAATAATACCTTCAACATGCTAAATGATAATAACTCTCCACCTAGAATTATATACACAGCAGAAGTATCTTTCAAGATGAGCATAATTTTCTAACAAATGGAGAAAGTCACATTTTCTAACAAACGGAGAAAGTTTATTACTGGCAGCCACTTACAAAAGGAACTTTTAAAGAAACCACTCTAAGACAAAGCCCTGAAGAAAAGTCTGAAATACAGGAGGAAATACAGAGAGAAAATATAGTAAACATGTTGTCAAATTAAATAGACATTGAATGCAATGACAACAATATCTAATATGTGGCATTTTAAAAAGAGCAAAAGTAAAAGCAAATAATAGTATAGAATATGGATATCAAAGTTAAAGTGTTCTAAAGCCCATATAATATCCAAGAAGATGAAGACAGTGATTATCTTTGAACATTTTTAAGTTAAATATGCATGCTAAAAATTTTAAGATAACACAAAACTAATAGAAATGGTATATATAATTAAAAACTAGAAGAAAAAGTAGAATTAAAAAAAAAAGAATAACAAACCAGTTCCAAAGAAAGCAAAAGGGAGAAAAAAGAACAGAGAAAAAGTAAGACAAAAAGAAAATGAAATTTAAGATGGTAGAGATGAATTCAAAATCACAATAATAACAGGTTGATGGGTATTAAGGAGGCCACAAGCTGTAATGATCACTGTGTGTTATATATAACTAATGAATCATTGAACACTACATCAAAAACTAATGATGTACTATACAGTGGCTAAATGAACATAATTTAAAAAAAAACACAATAATCACTATAAATAAAATGACAATGTTTTCTCCTTCAAAGAACAAAATTGTTAGACTAGAATTAAAAAAATAAATAAATAGATAGATAGATATTTAACCCATAAGGGGAAAAGATGGAGGAAAAAAGAAAGTAATAGGAAAACACTAACCAGAAGAAAACCAAGACTAGAGACATCACTATATATAATGAAAAGAGAGACAGTTGATTTTCATCCAGAAAAAAAAAAAAAAATGAAATTGAATCAGCACTTGTATCAGTTAACTAGTGTTACAGAACTAACCAGCTTAAATCCAGTGGCTTACAGCAGTAATGGTTTATTATTACTGACTAGTTTCAGTTATTTAGAATTCTACTGAAATCAGCTGGGCTCAGCTCAGGATGCTTGGTTGGGATAGCTCTCTAGTAGACAGGCCTAGACCTGTTTTTCTCATAGCAATAGAAGAAGCAAAAACAAGCAAGGCCTCTTAAGGCCGAGGCCTGAAACTAATGGCTCTTCTGCTCATTCTGTTGGCCAAAACAAGCCAGGTGACACAACCCAACTAAAGCACTGGGAAAATAACTTCTAACTTTGTGGGAGGAACTTGAAGCTGCATGTCAAAGAGGATATGAGGGGGGTGAAGAACTGAGACCAATAAAACAACCTACCACAGCACATGAAACCATTCACGAAAATCAATTTCAGATGTGTAAAGGAATATAATCATGAAAAAACAAACCTGTTTATCTTTCAGGAAAAAAAATAGATGAATATCTTTATGTCCTCAAAATAGAAAAAAATTTTAAACACAAAATTACAAAGCACAAATCATGAAAACAAAGCTTGATGAATTAAATTATGACACCAAAAGATATACTAAAAGTAAGTGGAAAAAATAAGTCACAAACAGAAAGAAGGCATTTTTTTCACAAATAAAGCTGACTTAAGACTAGTATCTAGAATATATAAAGAAAACACGGAAAGAAAGAAAGAGAAGTGAAATGAAGTGAAGGGTAGGGAAGGGTAGGGAAGGGAAGGGAAAGAGAGGGTAGGGGAAGGGAGGGGAGGGGAAGGAAGGGGAGGAAGGAAGGAAGGGAAGGAAAAGAGGAAGGAAGGGAAGGAAAAGAGGAAGAAAGGAAGAAAGAGGAAAGGAGGAAGAAAGGGAAAAAAAGGAAGCAAAAACAGCTCAACAGAAAAATGTGAAAAGACATAAGAAAGTTTTCCTCAGAAGAGCATCTACAAGTGTCCAATAAAAATGAAAAAGATGCTCGCTTCATCAGTAATTGGAGAAATGCAAAAATCATGATGAGAAACCATTTTAAAGCCACTAGTCATTTTGAAGTCTGATACTATCAAGTGTTAAGAACAATGTAGAACAATAGTAAGTTAAACACTGCTGGTGAGAGTACAAAATGGTACACACCCTTTGGAAAACCATTTGGTTTTTTTTTTTTTTTTAAACAGAAAATGCACCTACCCTACAACCCAACAATTCCAATACTAAGAATAAAATTTTTGCATGTAAGCACCAGGAGATATGTACAAAAGGTTCAGGGTAGCATTTTTATTTTATAATAACAAAAAAAAATCCAGAAATAATGGAATGAATCGATAAATTGTGATATGGCCACATAATGGAACACTTTACATGCACTAAAAAGGATGCCTCCATGTGGGTGATTGTCAATGGGTTATGTTTAGTCAAAACAATAAATAACGGGTATCACAAAAGAATTCATCAAGTATGATTCTCATTGTATCTATTCAAAAATAAATTAAATAAATAAATAAAATTAAATAATACATTATTTAGGAATTATCCATATTAGGAATTTAAGAATTATCCATATGTGGCAAAACTACAAAGAAAAGAAGTCAAAATTAAGAAATTTGGTTGCCTCTAGAAGAAGGGGAAATGGGATATGATAGGTGTTTTGGAAATATACTATCCTTAAACTGGGATATGAGTACATGGTTACTATTTTATTATTGTTGTTGTTCAAACACTATATGTATGGTATTTACATGTTCTGCTATACAAATATTTAATCTTTAAAATAAACTTAAAGGTTTAAACTGTAAACTTAAAATATCACAAACATTAAAAGGCAAATGACAAAGTATTTTAAATCTTGTATCATATCTAATAGAGAGTCATTGCCTTTTTAAAAATCCTGCAAATAGGGGCTCCTGGGTGAGTCAGTGGGTTAAGCCTCTGCCTTCGGCTTAGGTCATGATCTCAGGGTCCTGGGATGAGCCCCACATTGGGCTCTCTGCTCAGCATGGAGCCTGCTTCTCCCTCTCTCTCTGCCTGCCGCCTGCCTACTTGTGATCTCTCTTTCTGTCAAATAAATGAAGAAAATCTTTACAAATAAATAAATAAATAAATATAAAATCCTGCAAATAGATTTAATAGAAAAATAGGCTAAACAGTGAAATAGACAATCCTCTTTAAAAAATCATAGCTGTGCAAGTAAATACATAAAACAGTATTCAACCTCACTAGGAATCAATGAAATAGAAATCAGAACAATTACGTGATGTCACTTTCGATGGTAAGAATGTCAAAGATTAAGAATAAAGGGATTTATAGGATAAAAGATCACTCATATTCAACGGGAGGGACAAATATTGATGTAATATTTCTGGGAAACAATTTTTTTAAAGATTTTATTTATTTATTTGACAGCAAGAGTCACAGCGAGAGAGGGAACACAAGCAGGGGGAGTGGGAGAGGGAGAAGCAGGCTTCCCGAGGATCAGGGAGCCCAATGCGGGGCTGGATCCCAGGATCCTGGGATCATGACCTGAGCTGAAGGCAGATGCTTAATGATTGAGCCACCCAGGCATCCCTCTGAGAAACAATTTGGCAAAGAAATCAAAAGCTTTAAAATGTACTTACTCTGTCACCCAGGAATGATGCTTTTAAAAATTCATCCTGGGAAAATGATCAATCAAATAGCAAGATTTATTATAAGGATACTGGCTGTAGAACTCTTTATGGCAGTAGAAAGTTGGAAACAATTTAAATGTACAATAATTAGGCATTAGCTCAATAAACTACAGCAATGTACAATACATTAAACAACCACTAGATGATAGCATAGATATCTAATCATAGATAGGAGAAATGTGTCTATATTAATATTAGATTGGAAAAACCAGTCGTGCTGTATGTAGGCATAGTATGACCTCATTATATATATTTATCTATGTCTGTGTATACATGGAAAGATATGATATATACATGAAGGGTATAAAGCACACCCAAAAAAGTATATTAATACCTGTTACCTCAGAGTGGTAGGATTTGAGGTGATTGAAATTTATGTCTCTTTGCCTGTCATTATTTTCTTATTTGTACAAAAGTCATGTATAATGAAAACTTCAAAAGAAAAATATTTTAAATGTAGTATTTAGAAAAATAATACAGTGTGTAAATAACACCAGAGATAATACCACTGCCACTTTTTAAAACTTCACCTTTTCCATTATGGTAAACCCAACACTTTCCAAAGGGAACATGAGGAGGTTCAGAAAGGACTGTGGAGTCCAATACAAGACTATACAACTAGGGAACGTAGTGGAAGTCACAGGTGAAATTGTTTTTTAAAAAGTGGCATATTTGATGTGGCCACAAATTTAATATACATAAGTGTAAAGAAGTCAAAATTAAAATCCAATATCTGGGGGAAAATGAAAAAATCTGCAGAAACTTAACAAAGAAAAAGTTATTTAGAGCTCAATAACGGTGTGTATACATTAAATATGAGACTCCTATATCTAAAATGAAGAATTTCCTAAGTTATAAATTGTTTGTACTTTAGGCATCCATTATGGACATTTGATGTATCCCCTGACATTATATAGTTAATAACATAAGGAGAAGAAAAACGAAAGGAACCTAAGAGGCCATGGGGATTCGTAATAGGACCTAGGGACTTTCACCTCTAGTTCATTGTTTGGAATTAGGCCTACATCAACAAATAACTAAGAATTACAACCTACACTTCATTCCCAGCGGTTACATGGTCCCCCTTGCCTGGAGAAAATTTATTCAATCCAAAAAGCTACCCGCTGAGGTGGCATTTCTACTAGGACCCTGCAAACACTTTAGAAATTAAAGACCAATCCTGATTTTACCCATTCTTTAAATAACTGTGTATGTATGAAAGAGGAAATGAAAGAGTAAAAAATTCAGGGAAACAGGTGGCTTAAATTCCACCTAAAATCATCCAGCTTCAACTTTTACACAAGTGTTGGCAGCTTTTTGTTTAACAGAGTAAACCATGCTATAATTAGAAGACAAATTTGATCAATACTAAAATTTCTTAAATTTCATTTCGAATTTGCTTCCCTAGCATCAAAATTCTAAGATTTCTGTTACATTTAAAGCATGATTTAAACCTTCCAGTGATTACCTCCCCAAAAGTAACCCCAATTCATATATTTTCTATTTTCATAACAAAACATCTCACCAATAAAGAGTTTTCTAACAGATAGTGAACAATTATGCCACAACTTTCTAAGAAATGTTCTTTATAGTGAAGACCCAATTAGTTGAGTCTGTTTAACTCATGCTGGCTTTCATTCAGAGACTAAATTTATGTGGTGAGACCTGCTCTTTCCTAGAGATATGACTCTGGTGATTGAATAATGCTAAGTATACATGGCTAAGATCCCAAAATCTGACAAATCAGATTATTGCTTGTAGAAATTTAAATTCCAGTTGAGAGCATCTCACAGTTCCCAAGAGCCATCACATACTGTAATCATAAATGTTATTTATTCATGACTAAATAAGACAAAATTAGTAGGTAGGGGGTTAGAAGGGCAGGAGTGGGAGGTTATTGAAAGGATAAATCTGTCAGCTATTCAGATTAAATGTAACATTCAGAAGCACTTTCAGCTATAAAATGATCTGGTAAATTTCTAACGGGGTTTTTTTTTTTAATTTAATAAATACAGAGACCCTAAAAATGTTGCTAAAACTAGTCGATTCTGCCTGATCTCAGCTCTTTATTTGTTTTTTCTAAAAACTAGATTTCAGATTTGAAACATAAAAATAAACTATGCTTAGAGTACCAGGTGCTCTTTAAAAATAAAATATTGCTGGACTGGGAGGAAAGTAAGGGAGGCCTTAATAGTCTGGGGAAAGCCTGTAATAAACAATGAAACCCTTTCCAGGCTTCTAGAAAGAATTCTGGAGACCAGGGATCGGTCTGAAAACACAGTTACCACAGGAGGATTCAATTAAACATCCATTTGGTTCTATGGAATAACATGACTCCATTTTGGTAATATAAATGCTTTGACAGCTGGGTACAAAAATGGGATGACCTGTTCTTCAGTTACTCATGGATGGCTTTAGCATAGATGAGATTCCTAACTCTGGCTATGTCTACCACAAGCCCCATGCACACTGAAGTGTTTTTGCTTTTGTTTTTGCTTTTGTTTTGTTTTTAAGATTTATTTATTTATTTGAGAGAGAGTGAGAGAGAGAACAAACGTGGGCATGTGTGAGTCAGGGAGGGACAGAAAGAGAATCCTAAGCAGACTCCCTGCTGAGTGCAGAACCTGATATGGGGCTCAATCTCACAACCCTGAGATCTTGACCTAAGCAGAAACCAAGAGTCATTTGCTTAACCAACTGAGCCACTCAGGCACCCCAACACTGAAGTATTTTAGTGACAAAATAAATCTGAGGCTGTTTGTGTGACAACAGGTATCTGTGTCATATACAAATTATTCGTGTTTTTTTTAAAGATCTTAATTATTTATTTGACAGGCAGAGATCACAAGTAGGCCGAGAGACATACAGAGAGAGAGGAGGAAGCAGGCTCCCCACAGAGCAGAGAGCCCGATGTGGGGCTCAATCCCAGAGCCCTAAGATCATGACCTGAGCCAAAGGCAGAGGCTTACCCCACTGTGCCACCCAGGCGTCCCAATTCATGGGTATTTTTATTGAATATTTTTATGAATTTTTCTTTTTACCGTGGTTATAGTTAATTTAGGCCTATCTCTCTCATTTTATTCTGTCAGAAGATGATAGCTTTATGGCTCCTTTCTTCAGAAGTTATTTTCCTGATAGTCATTTCAATGTTCTAACAAGATTCCGATTATGGACAACCAGTGGTTTTTGAGTGGTTTAATGCTCTCCTGGGGTGGGAAATTAATAAAATACCTTCGGTAAAACAGCTATCTAAAATATACAAAAGCAATAAGCAGTCATTTATGTATGCTAATGACACCATAGACAGAGTCACTCTTGACAAGACATATGCTTGAAGTCCCTTTTCCTGTGTGGTCATGAATATGCCCTAAGCCAGCCATAGCTCTTAATAGTTCCTTTATGGACAGGGCATTTGTCTTTAGATATATTTTTCTGTGAAGAGTTAACTGTTCAGGTATGAAACAGAAAAACCTCACCATTTGAACCACTTGAACATAATAAGCATTTGAACAATACACAACTAAGTTTACACTTTCCTTCTCTTTTTTAAGATTTTATTTATTTATTTGAGAGAGAGCAAGAGAGGGAACAGAAGCAGGGAGAGTGGGAGAGGTAGAAGCAGGGTTCCCGCTGAGTAGGGAACCCAATGTGGGGCTCGATCCCAGGACTCTTGGATCATTACCTCTGCCTAAGGCAGATGCTTAATGATTGAGCCACCCACGCACCCCAGTTATATGCTTTCTTAATGGGCAGACCCAGATCAGTCTTAGCTCTGTAGGCCTCAGTCTCCTCATCTTTGTGCAATGCAAAGCAGAAATAGATCCTACCCAGTCTTGCTGTGTAGATTAAGTTAAGACTAGTTCACAGCAACCCCTAAAATTGTGGTCTTACTAGATAACAATGCCCCACAAAAATAACAATAAATGACTTCATTATAGAAATGTTTTGCTTTGTTAGTTTTCAAGAATATCTCTACTCATTGACACTTGTGTAGAATTTAGGCATGTGTGCTTCTCCCTTCAATAGCCTCTTCTCCCAGTTTGTTGATAAAGTTCAAAGAAGAAGCTTTAAATACTTACAGAGATTCTTTTTCTAGAGATTATCTGTTACAGAGATATTAAGGAAGACCTAGATTTTTGTTGGTTTGAACCTTATATAATTTGGGGGCCCTCTTTAAGAAAAGGAGTCTGAAATTATGGATACCAAATTAGGTACAAGACCTTAGGAATTAGAAATCCAGAATTAGGTACAAGGCTATGCAAGTGAGGGGGTTCTGAAGTTTCATTAACTTCATGGTAAATCCAACACTGATTAGAGTTTTAACAACGGAAGTATCATCTATTAGCTTAATTTTTAATGCTATAGTCTGAAAAAAAGTTTTTATTGAAAGGTAGGCAGCATGGCACTTAACAGTACAGGTGCACTATTTTGTATAGTATTATGAATGAGGAATTCTTATAAATCAAATAATTTTACATGTATAAAAGAGCCAAAGAAATTCTACAACCAGTATCTTTTATAATGTCAAGAATTCTTATATAAAATGCATAATTTATCTTCAAAAATTAAATTCCTGTTTACTGCTTTATTTATAGCTGTAACTATTTAAAAATTGACTGAGTTCAGTAAGCATCCTACTCTTAATCTCAGATCATGACGTTCTTGGTGAGTTCAAGCCCCTTGTTGGGTCCCATGTAGGGCATGGAGACTACTTAAAAAGTTTTTTGAGATTATCTTATTTTTAGATGTGCAGCATAATAGCTCAATATCGTATATATTGCTAAAGGGTAACCACAATAAGTCTAGTTAACCTCCATCACCATTTTAAAGTTACAAAATTTTTTTCTTATAGTGACAATTTTTAAGATCTACTCTCTTAGCCACTTCAAAATATGCAATATAGTATTGTTAACTACAATCACCTTGCTATATATTATATCCCCATATCTAATTTATTTTATAACTGTAAGTTTGAACCTTTTGACTGCCTTCACTCATTTCACCCACCTGCCCCCCGCCCTTGCTTCTGACAACCACCAGTCTGTTCTCTTTATCTATGAGCTCAGGTTTTTTTTTTTTTTAATTTCTAAATTAGGTTCCATGTACAATATAATCTATTTTAAGTTGTCTCAACTAGTCACTATAAGACAGAACCTTGTAGAAACTTCTCAGATCTCTTATGCACCATAATTCTTAAATATGAGGCATTTACCTTGATCATGAAGACTTTTTGGAAGAAACATTTTTATCACCTAACATTATTTTCCTCATAGTACTCCGGGAAAAATAAAATTAGTATACATCAAGGGAGATATATTACAGTAATCCTACCCTCTCTTATTGTAACCAAACTAAAATTCCATACTAATTCTATACATTTAAGGGCATACAAGCATTAACTGTTTCATAAATTAACTTCTCGACAGCAATCATTGTCTCTATACCATCATTTTTTATCCATTCTTCAATCTGCTGCATTCTGGTTTCCACTCCCACCCCTCCCATTAACTGTCCTCTTCAAGGTCAAATATAACCTCTGTTTCTAAATCCATCAACACTTACCAGTTCGAGACAAATATACTTAAAATCCATTTACATAGTACTGAATAGTCCTGATTGCCTAAAAAATTGCTGGCAAAAAAAAAAAAAAAAAAAAAAAAAAGGCCTCATAATTTAACCCCAGTTTATCTCTCCAACCTCAACTCCCCTCTTTGTTCTTTCTACCCCAGTCAGATGAACTGTTTACTGCTCCTCTGGAGGCTTTATGAGCCTTTGTGAAGGGCTCTTTCCTCCCTTGCCCTGGCTAACTCAATTGATTCTCCAGGGCTCCCCTTAGATGTCTCTCCTTCCAAAGCAAACCTTCCATGGCCTCCCCAGGTGGAATTAGTTGCCTCTTCCTTTACCTCTCTGTAATGCCCCATCACATTGTGCTATATTGCCTGCTTAGGTGTTTGACATTCCTCCAGACTATAATATCCTTAGAGGCATGGTGGTAAAGCCAGTGCTTAGGACCTAGCATTGCATACTTAGTACACAGTCTGTTACTGTACACAGTCTGTTAGTACACAGACTGGGAGCTTCCTCACATAAACATTATTTCCGTAGACTGGAAGCTAGTCAAACTTAATGTATTACCATTTGCAAATAACGGAAGTACACATTCACTTTCATTTGGAAAGGAGTTTTGAATTTGGGTATGTCTTAAACATCCTATGTGCTTTAAAATCTCACTGTTGTCCAAAGTAGAAATCAAAGAAAAAGACATAAACTCTCACTTTACAAATCTGCATCTAAAGAAATCTAGTTGGGAAGACTAGAACATACTCAAATTAACTCTTTCTAAGACTAGAACATACTCAAATGAACTCTTTCTGAGGTCTCTTAAACAAGAAGTTTCTTGGGCTTTTCAATATTAAAAAAATAGTAGCAAAAAAGAGTTGCAAAAGGAAGACAATAAATATTTGTTGAAGCCAATCATCTTTAGCAGAAGATGGAAGAAAAGAAGCCATATTCTTGATAATACCCTCATGGTGTTCTGTGAGAGCCTTCAAATAGTTTTTCCAAGGAAAAACTAACCATTCAATAATTCATTCAACACATTTTTGTTAAGAACCTATTACATGGCAAGCAGAGACATGGAAGTGGTCAGACAGAAACAGCCCTTGCCCCTAGAGAGCTTAGATAGTTGTAATGTATGTTTGAGAGTAGCTTATCACTGAAGAAAAAAAAAATCTGAATCTCTTAACTCTTACCCCCAAATTATGCATTTGTAAGTTTACTCTGTTATTATAAACTATTTCTCAGACCCGGATAACCACCTTACAAATGTATATTATGTGTCTCCAAAAATACCTTTGACCCCTCTGGAAAGGATTACACATTATCTGTCTCGTCTCCCAAATTAGGATGGGCTCCAGACTGAGCTTTCTTCTTTGTATCCTTGATATCCAACCCAGGGCCTGGAACATAGCAGGTATTCAAAAAGTCCTAAAGAATGAATGAAAGGATGGATATTATATAGGATAAGAATCAAGAAAACAGAATCCCAGACCTGGCTCTGCTATTCACTGTGTGTGTATGTCTCTTTACAGGTAAATTTCTTCTTCTATAGAATAGAATAGGATTAAACCTCTAGCTCTGAAGTACAGTCACAAAAGAACCAAAACGGCCTAGGAGGTCAAAGAATTAAAGATCTAGTGCTTGTTTAATGTTGCAGGATTTTGATAAATATGAGAATATGGAAAAAAAGAAGAGCCTGAAAAAGGATCCTCAGGCTAAAATTTAGACTCTGATATGTTTTATTTTATTTAAACTAATTCCTACCTTGCCCAACTCCAGTTTCAAATCTATTTATAGAAAAAGGAGTAAGGATGAAAGGGACAAGGGTACCCTTACTTTCTGTGTCTCAGTTGTTATCTCTTTCATGTCAATGCAATGATGTTGGTTTAAGAAATCTGGCTTTCCTCAGCAGCTAGGAGAAAAATAAATGAAGGGCTAAAAGATGTTTGGGAAGAAAGAACACAGCAGATGCTATGGAGAAGAGAAGAAAGGTAATAATAATTAGGCATACCAGTAAAAACCAGCATGTAGCAAGAATAGCAAAACTTTTCGAGGAAAATCAAAAAGGAAATCTAGAATTAGCAAGTGTTCAAAAGTTCTTCGGTCTGTGCTGGAAGTTCAAACTCTTTTTCATCTTCACTATCTTTTATTGAGCTACGGACCACCCTTGCAGACCCTTGCAGACCAAAGTTTAATTTGATATAGAGATACATCTCCCATGTTCTCCATTGAAATCCAGACATATGAGTTTGTCTGGTGAACTGGTAACACAGGCCTGCTGGAAGATGGTTTGCACTAGGAGTCTGAGGAGCCTCCTCAGTTTGATTCAATACCAAAGACACAGTTGCTGAGAGGAAGAAAAGAGGGTAGCAGCGTGTCTTGAGTATTATATTGTCATCCAGACTTGTCTCATTGGCCAAGACCTCACACACCGATTCCCAAGAAAGGGGCCGATGAGAGAACAGACTCAAGATACTGTTACCTGCTGTTGACTGGGTAAATACCGATGTCCAATGCAATGCCACTTTGGTGCCCATGTGATAAAATGTAGCTCAGGAGAAAGTAAGAGACATCTTCCTTACCTCTGCAGGGGTCCAGGGCAGTGTCAGAGCATTGGAGGCTCCAGAAAACAGCTCACTTTGGAAACTTTGAGGCCTCCAACCCAACCATGGGAGCTTCAGTGCCCAAAAGAAGGCCTTAGACTGCATTCCCAGGAGAGTTGCACCATTTTGCAGACTCGGCAGCTATCAGCAGAAGTGAGAAGGACACATTCATGAGCCCTTGTGGGACCTCCACCTCCAGATCTGACCTACCCAGGAGGAAAGACTTTGGGACTGAAAATCCTGTAGTAAAAAAAAAAAAAAAAAAAACAGCTACCAAAGCCAGAAAGTAAATTATTATTCTCAATGTAGGCCTGCTGTGGTCAGCAGTAACTTCAGTAACAAAGAAACTAAGATCAACCCTGTCCTCTAGGAAAGAGGCCTAGAATCTAGAATAATCCTGCTCACTGGGACCATGTAATGTTTCTGGGCCTCCTTTTCTTCATTTTGCTTTAATAAACACATATGGAGCACCAACTAAAGCCACACTGCTGAGTGCTGAGAATATCAAAATTAAAATGACCTGACCCCACCAAGAAGCTTTTGGTCTCATAAGGGAAATACATACACAGATGGATATGCCCACAGCAATCATAAACTATAGATCAGTGTAATGAAAAGGGAAATATATATGGTGCTGTTATAGTGTAGACAAGTATTTAAGCCAATCTGTGAGTGTCATAAAATGAAGGGATGATTTTCCCATGAAAGCCAGATTTTCAACCCATGAAAGTGGAGCATAATTATTATCCAGGAAATTATGGTAATCCAATTCAGTAGTGACCAGAACCTAAGTCTAGAGATTGCTCACAGAGAAAATAAAAGATAAGCTTTGCAAAACATTAAAAATATGAAGAAACGCTTAAAACAAAATGTTGAGGGGCACCTGGGTGGTTCAGTTGGTTAAACATCTGCCTTCGGCTCAGTCCGTGATCCTAGGGTCC
The DNA here is from genome assembly GCF_022355385.1 of Mustela nigripes. Taxonomy (NCBI): domain Eukaryota; kingdom Metazoa; phylum Chordata; class Mammalia; order Carnivora; family Mustelidae; genus Mustela; species Mustela nigripes. The sequence continues at coordinate 65,944,265 of NC_081563.1, forward strand.
TGGGATTGAGCCTCACGTCTGGCTCCCTGCTCAGCGAAGAGTCTGCTTTTCCCTCTCTCTCTGCCTGCCACTCTCCAACTTGTGCTCTCTCTCTCTCTGTCAAATAAATAAATAAAAAACAAACCAAACAAAATAAAGCAAAATGTTATAAAGAAAAAACAATATACAACATTTGGTAAAGGAGTATAATGTATATGCTCCAAAATAACACCATTATCTATATTTGCATATGTATTTAGAATATATATGGGAGGAGAGAGAAATCAGAGAAGACTGAATAAGTATATATACATATATACTTTTATATGTGTATGTATATATGTGTGTGTATGTATATATATGTGTATTTACACACATATATAATGTGTATATATATGTATTCACACACACACACACACATACACAAATCTGGAAAGAAATACAACAAAATGTTAACTGGTTCTCTTTAGATAACATTTAAGTAATTTCATTATGGATAACTTTAATTTACATCTTTATATTATCCTATATTTTGTAAAATGTCCACATTGTGCATATATTACTTTCAAAACACAAAAATACTATTATTTGAAAGTCACTAGGAAGAAGGAAACTACAGAATGTTTAGAAACATAATAAATTCATGTTGAAATGTTAGAAGTCACTGAAAAAGAAGATTCTAATCAAGATTGTCATTTTTTAAACACTCTGCTATCTCCTTTAATATACTTCTGTTGAAGAAAAATACATTTGTTTTTTCTAAATATAACTGATTCACACATTTTTATTTATTTTTTTCCTCCTTGTTTTCAGAGAGAGAGTTTGGGGCATTCTCAGGGGCTGGGAGAGAGGTAAAGGGGGCTGGGGAGAGGCAAAGGGAGATGGAAAGACAATCTCAAGCAGGCTCCGAAGCCAGTGCAGAGCCTGATGTGGGGCTCAATGTCATGACCCTGAGATCATGACTTGAACCAAAATCAAGAGTCGGCGCTTAACCAAATGAGCCACCCAGGTACCCCCAAACATTATTTTTAAACTGCTAGGTATTAGTTAGCTCCAACCCAGAATTTCTGAAAGTGTTTGAAAGAAGACTAAGTGATAAAAACCCAGCAGGTGTTTATGGTACAATCATCACTGATTAGAGAAGAGAAAATAATCCCTTAATATAGCACAAAGTTATATCCAAACTAAGACTTTACAATACACAGAAAGGGAGAAAAATAACCAGTTATTTATAGAATTTTCCAAGTATCTAAAGCCAACTATCTGGAGGTTCAAGACTAAGAGTATGTTTTATTTATGTATCTGAGTAGGATCAAATGAACAATGAACCATTTTATATCACACAGGGTGCTTAACATCATCTCTCCAAACTAAATGTTCAATAAAAAGATGAAGAAGATAGAGACAAAGATGACGCTATGAAGTGTCTTTACTGTTCATTCGACAAATCTCGACTGAGGATCTACCAGTGCCAGGCTATCCTCATTTTCTCAGCAATTCAAAGATAAGACTGTCAGTGTCAGCTCTCAGACAAGTGAGGCCTGGGCACTAGGGTGGGCTGGGGCAGTGTCCTGGGAATGTGCAACAGGGAGAGATATTTGGGTCACTTGCCTAAGGAGCATAGTGTTAAGCATAAATAACATAAAAGGTAATCTCCAAGAGAGAGACCAAAATCAAAGTCAGGCTGACCAAGAGAATTGTCAGTCCAAAGTGGGTACTAGAGAGGAGGCTCCTAGTAGGAGACAATGGGACAGAAATCAAAACAGACAAGAGGATTCATTGCATAGGGACAGGTGGAGAAATTTCCTGAGGCTGAGTGCATTCTGCATAAAGTTTCATGGAGCATAGATGTGGAATGTGGGCTGCAAGAGGTAAACAAACACAATCCCTGCCTTCAAGATCACAGCCTGGTGAAAAAGAGAGATAACCCTCATTTCATTCTGTACATGAATGCGTCAGCTCCACCCAATAGTTCCCCATGCCTAGAAACATACCTCTGTCAAATGTTCAATTTGTGTTGTACAGATGGATGATGACAACGAAGATTATGTCAAACAGACAAAGGAGGCTGAAGATAGATAAGGCAGGGAGGTGGAACACTCCCAAGACAAGGAGTCAAGACACCTGGTTCTAGTCCTTGGCTCTGCCACTAACTAGGGTTAGCTTGGACAAGTTATCTAAGCTCCAAGTTTCATGAGGGAGTTGGCACAGATGGTTGCAAAGACCCCATTTTCCTTCTATTTCCTTTTCACCATAAAATGAATACATCAATCTTAAATCAGAATGGACTTTCTCATCCTGCCATTCTTCCAACCGAGTTGAACAAACTTAAGTGTTTTATAACTCTTGGTCCTTTTAAAAATCAACTACAGTTGAAGCATGTGCTTGAACAGAGTTTAAAAAAAAAAAAAACAACAACCAACATTTATGTCTAAACAATATCCCTGTGATATCTCCCTTGCGGATATGTAAACTTTCAACCTCTTACCTTGAATAGAGTTTCCACATTTGCCCTATTTAATCAACAATAACAGTCAGATATGTTATTCCTTATATTTTTTTGCATTAGCAGCATACTATAAATTCCAAGTAGAAAGGGTTTGGTTTTTTTTGGCCTTTCCACATTCTACACTGAGAAAGAAGTTAAAGATATTTAATCAGAATAATTTATGCCTTAAAATTCCTCAAAGAGCAGAGAGAAAACAATACTGTCTATTCCATTTTAGGCTTTGGTCTCAACAGTTCCATTTGTATAGGATATGACATATTAATAGGAAAAAATCATAAATATGTATTACTGATATTATTACACATTTCTTTAAATTCTAGATTTCAATGAAAACATTTCAGTTTTGTTTGAACCATTGCTTCCTAAAAAGTTAATTTAAGTATTTTCAAGATGTCAAAACCCATTTTGTTATCTGTGTTCAGTATCGATACAAGATTAAGTATTCACAAAAGGACAGATAAAGAGGACTTTCTATTTTAGTAAAAATCCAGAGTGAGGGAAAAATAATTCACATAAGGTAAAATGAAGTTGGAAAGTAGAACATAGAAATTCTAAAAGTCAACAAAATACTATGTAAAGATTCCAAACTGAGAAAAGTGGGAGAGTAATGATCCATTTTTTTAAGTTACATATTGAAATCAAATTACTAACTTTCAGGAGGTATTTTTTCTAATTTCATTCTCCATAATGCAATCATCTTGAAACCCCATCAGCCCTGATTAGCCAAATGAAGTTTCCGGAAAACTCAAGTTTGAAAGGAGAGGGAAGAGCTCATAGCCGAAAACAAAATAAAGTTTCACATCTGTGTCGGCATCTGAAGTTGCTCTGTAAGATCTGATAACTTGTTAGAAAGCAATCTTTTTTGCAAGGCGGTGGATTTACATCATACACTTTATCTCTCCAAGGAAATTTTAATTACTGGTTCCAATCATTTCTGATTGATTTGCTTTTTATTCATCCAAGGTATTCTCTGCTCTATGATGAAATCAAGCCTTCAATAAAATTCCAAAAATTTCAGAACAATTTACAAGCTCCAGATGACTGAAAGTTTTCTCATGTCAGTTTGGCATTCAGGAAGAGCATTTCACCAAATACATTCTGAAGGAGAATACATCTGCACTCACTAAAATAAAGAACTCACCGATGACATACTTGAGGCAAATTAATGTCACATAGATGTAAATTTGCCAATATTCTCTGAGACTAGAGCTGCAATCCCACTTCCAGGTATTTCAATGAGTTCTCTTCTAAAGCACAAGCCACAAGTTACATGGCTTAATGTTTGGGGTATTATAGCAATCAATTTAATAAATACACATTATCTTCTGTGACAAGTTTATAACAGTTTGTAAATGTGTGTATGTCGAGTGGGTGTATTAGGAAAGACTATGTGTCTCCTGAAAGCCCACTTAAATTTCTCTTGGCCTGGTCCAGACTCCAAAAGACAAGATAGAATCAAAGAATCTTAGCACTAAAAAGAGTATTAGAAGCTATCTTTTCCAAGGACTTGTTTCAAAATGGCAAGCATATCAGAAATCCATATGTGTATTCACCATGAGAATATTTTCACAAACAATAACAGTAAATCTAGCTATTCAAAAATATTGAATTTTTAAACATCAATATGAAAGCATCCCAAGAAAATAAATAATTTAATCAACATTACTCTTGAAAGAGTATGTTACAAGGACATCATTAGGCAGAGATCAATTTTTGTCATGTCACTAAGAATACTAGTACTTAACAAATGAACTCTTTCTATGAAAGGCAAAGACTTATACAGCCAATTCTGGCTCCAGTGTTGGCTTCTCCTTCAACAGCTTCATAAGGGAATATACTTTTACAAATCAACTGGACCCAAATATTGTCTGGTTTGGCTACACGACCAGAAATTGTAGGCTAATTCTACAATTCATGTCTTGGTCTCTAGAATGTCAGGCATACTCACTGTGGGTTCTTGCTGGGTACTGTTAGCCTGTGCTCTAGTCAGTCACTCTTAGAACTGAGCCACACTTGATAGGACATCTTCGATTCAGGGACACATTCTAAAGCATACAGAGACTTAAAGTGCGATGCAGGTTCACCAAAGTCTGTGAATCTCTTCCGAAATTGTGGTTCCCTCCACCCCCAAACAGATCTTCAAATCCTCAAAATCTGATTCCCTTGAGCTCTAGCAATTCAGCAGAGCGAATTTATTGCACTCTCCAACTGCAGTCTGCTCAACCCAGCTTGGATCTGTGCGCTTGCGTTACATTGAAGACACAACCCATGTCTCTGCTCTGTCCCTGCAACCCAAAGTTCAGTTGATGGTGGGGAGGAAGAGACACAAAGCAGCATGTAGAGCAGGGGCTTGGGCACAACACCTCCTGCTTTTGAACCCCTGTTCTGCTGCTCACTAGCTGTATGACCAGGGCAAGTTCCTGAACTGTTCTGTGCCTTAATTTCCTTTTTAGCAAAACAGGCATAATAATAGTGCTGCTGACTTGACACATACGAACTGCTTACTATAGTTTCTGACACAGCGTAAGTAATATGTAAGTGTAAGCTATTACTGCTTATTAGCAGTAAGGAAGTATAATTTTATAAGCCGTTCAAAATTCAGAATATCCGGTATCTCAGAGCCACTTATTCCAAAAATACTGTCACCTCAGGACAGTAGTGATGCGCAGTATGGAGCCACACATTTCCCTGACTCAGTCATAAAACTGCAGTTTTGTAAAACTATCAGACCCTGCTTCTTCTAAATATCCCATAAACTACAAATAGTTACAAACAAAAATAGGAAGACAATTGTTAACCTTAGTAACTTCTTTTATCTTATTGTACAGTGAATCTGGTTGACTCAGTTCACAGCACAAACCCATGAGTGATAGATCTCTGGTATTAATAATAACGATAGCGGCAACAACTCTGTGCAAGGAACTATACCAAGGACTTCATGTGCATTCTCTTACTTAATACTCATAAAAATTCTACAAGATAGGAATCATCATCATCCCCATTTTCTATAAGAGGAAGCTGAGGCCCAGACAGGTTAGGTAACTTTCCCAGGTTCACACAACCAGTGAGTGGCAGTCAGGATTTGAACCCAGACTCTAAAATCCTGATCTTGTGCCACACTGACCCTTCAATGGGGGTTGTTTTAGGGTGGGTTTGCTTTTCTGACCGAATCCCAGTGGATATAAGAGATTTGATGTTAGGACTGGCAGAGCCTGGGTCACATATACCCACAGAGTCACAGGAAAAATAATCTCCATGCAAATCATAGGGATTGGAAGAGCTCTGGAGCAAACCATGGTGTGTGTTTTCAGGGATAGAAAGAATCAGCCGGCAAAGGATAAAATGAAATAAGGGCTCAGGGGGTATGCCCCAGCTCTCTGCCTGCCTTGTAGCTCAGAGAGGCAGGCCTAAAGCCTAGAAGCCTTGACAGCCCATGTCCAATGGGCTCCTTCCAGACAGGGAGCGTGGAATTATGGGCCCTGTGTTCTCTGTATCCTCATTCTTATCAGCACATGGAAACAACTTAAGAAGACAAAAATTCTGCCACATCACTAGGCCTGAGAACCAAGTCTGCTCTTGACATTCTTGTACCAGCATTGGGCCACTTCCCCTTATTTTTAGGGTCTATGAGTTTTCCCTTAATGTATACTTAGTGGCATTCTGTAGGCAGGGATGGTCATGGCCTATCACTGTAAGGGTTGGTTTCCAAAGGAAAATCAGGATATAATTACCAGAAGAAGAGGTAATAAATGAGGAACAAACAAAAACAAGGTGATAAATATAGCTAAGTATAATATAATAACAACAGTGATAAATGTTGTTACCCTGGTCAACATTTGTGCAGAACTGATTCAAAGAAGTTGAGTGACTGCCATGGTTACCCAGCTAGAGCATAGCAAAGTCCAGGCAAGAACTCCTGGCTACTTGTCCTGTTTTCTTTCCACTACACAAACATTTAAATTTGTCTAGAACTGGGCACTTTCCCAAGACACAGAACTGCTAGTGCAAAAACGAAAGGTCCTGGGCAAACTGGGGTGAATTGATCACCTTGCCATTAATCCCTATGGAATTGTTTCATATTCACTGCCTTTTTGTTTAATTCATTTTGGGTTTTTTGTTTTGTTTTTTACATATTTCACTCTCCAATTGTCCACACATCAGTGAACATTCTTAATCAAGTTTTAACCACAGGATTTGTAGACTCTATTACTCAATTAATTAAAGAGCCTGTGGGTCCTTGAGACTTCTAATTATTTTCAGGGGATTTTTTAAAAAAGGGAAATATTAAAGAAAATATAATAAAAAATTTTCTTTGTAATATATACAGTGTACTAGTTCGTAAACTAGGAAGCAGAGGGTCCCCTTATAAAAGTTAGTCACTGGTTACTTTTCAAATGGAAGAGAAGGCAGAGTTGGCTTCTTGAATTAAAGGGAGAGTTCAAGTCTTAAATCTTTAAAAATCTCACACACACACACACACACACACACGCACACACACACACACACATCCCAATGCTAGGGGGTGATGGGGAGGAGCTCAGAAGCTGATCCAAGCAGAAGTGGCTGGAACACTCAGCTTGCCCAAGGACAGAAAGGCTGGGAATCTCTCTGAACAGCTTCTCCCAAGAAACACTCAGAGCCTGCCACTCTGGAGTGTGGGATGCAAACATAGCACATCACAAGGGCCAGAGCTTCCAGAATAGACTTCCTCATGCTAGCGGTGAGTACATTTTCTGCCGCAAGTAACTGAACACCTGACTCAGACTGGCTTGAATCATAAGAAAATATATTACCTCACAAAACTGGAGTGCAGAGGTAGAACAGAGTCCACATTTGCCTGATTTGGAAGTGCAACAATCAGGGTCACATTATAACTTTCATGGTCCCTGGGTACTTTTGCCTTCATGAACCCCTTCCTCCACTAAAACAAACAAACAAGCAAGCAAATAAGTAAGAAAAAGGAAAATAAAGAAAAAAAATTGTATTTCGTGACTGCAATGTTATTAAGACATTTAATCAGGCTAGATGACATTTATTTTTTTCCTCTGACTTTATAAGAAAATAAGATATTGTGGAGAACCCCTAAAAGTATCATGGGCCCTAGGACCAGTCCACCCTATGAACAGTCTATCCAGGATGTAGGTTCTGTCCACATGTTGGCCACCCACAGCATGTACCACCTTCATGATCAGGCTGGCTTACCTCCAGGTGGTAACAAGGTTGCCAGTGGCAGCTGAGGCAAAGGGCTCCATTGTTCCCCTCCACTGTGCGCTTGGAAGGCCTTCCCCTAACTACGGAAAAGAAGTACTTCCTTTTAGTTCTGATTAATTTGGAGTGGGACGATATTTCACCCCTGAATCAGTAGCCCAAGAAAGCCATTGCCAATTTCACTATTTTTCAACTAGTAAAGAGATACCCTATCATTAGAAATAGGAAGGATGGGGTACCTGAGTGGCTCATTCAGGTAAGTATCTGATTCTTGATTTTGGCTCAGGTCATGATCTCAGGGTCGTGAGATTGAGCCGCATGTCAGGCTCCACATTGGGCATGGAACCTGCTTGAGATTCTCTCTCTCCCTTTCCCCCTGCTCCCTACTCTCCCTCTGCTTAAAAAAACGATTTTAATGAGATCTTCACAAAAGAATATATATTGATGGACATTAGGAAATAAATAAAAAAGAAATAAAAAATGCTCAACATCATTAGAAATGAGATCACCAATAAGATGCCGCTTAAATAACACACTATAACAGCCAACACTATAAATGACTGACAATATCGGGTTTTGGCAAGGATGTGGAGCAAATGGGATCTCGCATGTTGCTGGTAGGAATATAAAATGGTACAGTCACTTTGGGAAACAGTTTGGCATTTCATTTCAAAGTTAAACATATTCTTCCCATATAACCCAGCAGCTCCTCTCCTAAGTATTTACCTAAAAGAAAAACATATATTCAAACAAAAATTTCTCCATGAACATACATGACAGCTTTATTCAGAAACAGTCCAAATATTTATCAGCAAGTAAAGAGATAAACAAGTCAGGGTCTATCCACACATTGGAATACTACTCAGCAATAAAAAGGAATGAACTTCCAATGCACCCAACAACATGGATGCATGCTAAGTGAGGGAAGCAAGACATGAAAGAGTACCTACTCTAGGATCCATCTTTATGAATTTCTGCTGAGAAAAAAACTGCAGGAGGCTATCATCATGATCCAGGTGGAACACACTGGTTGCTCAGATCAGGGTGTTAACAAAAGAAGTGATGAAGAATGGTCTGATTCTGGATATATTTTGAAGGTGGAGCCAAGAGAATTTTCTGAAGGATTGAATGAATGTAAGGCGTGTGGGGGAAAAAAAGAAATCAAGGGTGACTCATGATCTTGGAGCTGAACAAATTGAAAGATGAAATTCCTATTACTCAAGATGGTGAAGCAGCTAGATAGAGTAGGCTGGGAGAGAGGGTGAGACTCAGCAGACCTGCTAAGTTTGAAATGCCCATCAGGTGTACAGAGGAAGATAACAATGTCAGCAGCTGGATATTCAGGTAAGAAGAGCTCCAGGCTGGAGATAGAAATTTGGGAGTTTCAATCCACTTTTTCTGGGGAGAGGGCCAAGGATAGGAAAAAAAAAAAAAAAAAAAAGAACAGAAGAAAATGTGTGGACAGATCTTCTTACTATACAAAGGTGAAGTTCCTCTTTTTTTTTTTTTTTTTTTTTTTTTTTTAAGTTTGGAGGCCATTAATGACTGGGAAAACAAACTTACTTGAATTTTGGTAGTAAAAATCTTCAATACCATTAGCAAAATCCCACATACTTATGTAAGGTTCAGGGTCATTAAGCTCCTTTGATCTTGCTCAATATTGTGTGGCTTGCAACCAATCTGGCAAGGTCTAGACAACCCACTGCATACCCCAGAGATAAGGAGAGAGGCCTCCACCCAACAGCCTCTGCCTACCATATTCTCTGCGGTGGCCAGCAGAAAAGGGGAAGAAGCTGACCCTCTCTCTCCACCCTCTGTCTCCTGCTGGGGGTCAAAGTCCTTAGTACCTTCAGTTGGCACATTGTCTCATTCATGAAGTTGTATTTGGCTGTTTGCTTCTTAGAAGACATGACTGCCTTGGAAGCAAACTATTAATCTGACCATAGAGTTGGAGCCTTCAGAGATAACAGCAATCTGTGTGGTATGATTTGAAGAAGCCAGAAAAAAAAAAAAAAATTTTTTTTTTGCTCTCCGGATTCCCTAAATTCCACCATTAGTATGAAAGGTGAAGATGAAATGTCCAACTTTGAATGACCAGAACTGGAGACTCTTGCAAGTGAACCAGTGGAGAGAAGAGAAGCTTAGGTAAAGAAAAGGGCCCATACACAGGGGAGGTTTGTGAGACCAAAACCAAACCTGACCTCACAATTTTGTTAGCATGAGCTACACGTGGCCCATTGCCAACCCTGTCACATAGTAGGTCATCAATACTTGTTGAATGAACGGATTCTCTTATTTCTACATTTGAGAAAGCAGACCCTCCCCCACGCAAAAAGAAAACAAACTAACAAACAAACAAACAAATAAATAAACAAATAATCTGAAAGAAAGGGCAACAACAACCAGTCCAATGAATGGGGTTAATTAACTGTCCTAGGATTCACTTATCGGAAAAAAAAAAAAAAATGTTTAACCAGTTTCTCAGGACCCTGAGCAGCTCTCTGGGAGAGATGTTTTTCCTCTACGGGGCATGAGATATTGTCGGGAAGGCTGGAGCATCACCAAGGCTGATTCAAACCCAAGACCTCACATGCCAAGCATGCCATCTTCGGCCTGGGGTTCAGGCGTGTCTGGGAACTGGGGTGTACGGCTGGCAGAGGAGGGCAGGCGCCAAGGCGGAGAGGGCACTCGGAGGAGGGGGCGCAGACCCGGCTGCTCAGAGCGCTCTCCCGCCCAGCCTGCGGCGCCCGGCTCAGCCCTTCCGCCTCCCTCGGCTCTCTCCTCCGCCCCCCTTCGCCCTCCCCCTTTCCCTCCCTTACTCCTCCTCCTCCTCCTGCAGCCGCAGCCGCTGCCAGAACTCGCCAGTTCAGACCCACCGGGCTGCCCTCCCCTGCCGCTCTCCCCTTGCTGCCCAGGCTCGGAGAGCAGCGCGGCCGCGCAGGTAGGAGCCCCTGGCGCCCTCAGTGCCCGCCGGGCCGCGCGCAGGGAAGTAAGTGGGGTAACCTCAAGGGTGCCGGGTACCCGAGAACTGCCCCCGGACTGTGCAAGATCTCTCAGGCAGAGAGGGAGGTGGAGGTGTGCGGTCTCGGAATGCGATCTGTCAGCATGTGCGAGTACTGGGGTGACATCTGTTTGGATGGGCAAGTGTGTGCGCGCCCGCAATCAGCCGACTGGGCTGTGCCCATAAACGAAGTTTTGAAAGTTTCAGGGGGCTAATGTACGAGATTTAAGCCGCACCTGGATTCCACAGGAGCTGGTGAAAAGCGGGAGCGCAGAGCAGCTCCCGGGGCTGCAGCCTGTTAACTTAGGAGAGGGAACCTCACCTCCCCCGGGGCGCCAGGTCGGCCGCCTGGAAACTGTACGCGGCTGCGGTGTGGTCCGCGGGTTCTGGCTCTAGGCAGCCGGATCCTGAAGGTAGCGTGCCGGGTACCAAGGGACTGATAAGGCACCGAGAATCGGACGCTTGGGGCAGCTCCTCCGCACGACTTGGGGCTTTCACAGGAAACTGCGCGAAGAGAATGGCACGGAAATGCCACTTTGAGGGTTTGTTCGGGGAATAGAAGGAACTCTGAAGGGCAGGTATTCTACTAGGGGAGGAGATAGCTCTTGAGTTTTGTTTTGGTGTTTTGCTTTAAAAAAAAGTTTGAGGTCAAGGTAATTTGTATTAGTTCACAGGTATTTCTGCTAAGCTGTGCAAGGAACTTCACTAGTTGGAGGTGAGCATATAGGCAAAACCTGAATATTCAAGAAATATGAGATTTGCTGCCCCACCTCCTCTCTCTCTCTCTTTCTCTCCCCCCCCCCGTGTGTCTGTCTGTCTGTCTCTCTTTCTCTCTCTCTCTCACACACACACACACACACACACACACAATAAATGCACCATCTCCTTTGAAATTAATTACCCTCTATTCTTCCCTTCCACACCCTTTCTGGAGCCTGTTGTGAAGGAACAGTAGAAACTCCTCGCTGAATATCCTTTGTATATGTTCAGCGCAGCTGGATGGAGTAAAGTGAAATGTAACTCTGCAGCCGTTTTTACAGTCTTTGGTGCCTCCTTTGGCCCAGGGAAGGTTGAGGTGGGGGAGGGGAATGAGACAGGAGATTGGAAATCGGGTATGATGGAACCTCAGCCTCTCCCTCCTGCCCTTCCTTGCTTATTACTGCACAGCTAAAGTTTTGTTATTTCCCCTGCAGCAGATACTAAGCATCAGTTTGTCCTGTGCTTTCTTTGAGATTCACGATGTTGAAAGCCCTTTTCCTAACTATGCTGACTCTGGCGCTGGTCAAGTCACAGGACACTGAAGAAACCATCACGTACACGGTAAGGGGTGATGGAATTTGAGATAAGTGCGGTTCAGCGGGATTCGGTGACACAAGGGTGACTTTATCCACCCCTGCCAGTGTATGTGGTCTGCAGGCTGTGGAGGGTAATAAATTAAACAACGCTTTAGTGTGGTTCACATTTAAGATTTGTTTAAATCACCCGTGGTCCCTCCAAAATTTCATTTAGATCACCAATTGAGATAGGGACCAAAATGTAATGATTTCTGGCAAGACTGAAAAAGGAGACCCTTTTAAAACAAAAACCAAAGTAAGCTACATGTTTCTAACACATCCAATAAATTAATGAGGGTAAGGAATTGGAAAGCCTGGATTCCTATATACATGTAGATAAAACCAAAACTTGCAGAGTAAGACAAGTCAAATAAAAACAAACATCACAAAAGCACATACCTCATTTGTATATATGACTTATGTTCTCATGTAAATGGCCCTTATTGAATTTATAAAGACTATATATATCCATTTATAGTATAACTGATAATTCATATAAATGCCCTTCAGGTAGAATTTATGTGCTACCAGGATGCGTATTGGCTAAAGTGGTCTTAAAATGCATTGTGTGAAATTTGGTTTTGCAAATTTGCATTTTCTAATTAATTACATCTGATTATTTCCAAGTAATATTTGATTAATTAGTTGATTGCATAGATATTACCAATGTTTGATAAAATATCGAAAATATCATCTGACTATCAGGAATGGATGTAGTGAGAACAGAGGGCAGTACTTAACCTCATTCAGTGAGTTTGTTTACACCTCTGTTTTCTCTTTTCTTTTTTTGTTTGTTTGTTTTTGTTTTGTGTCTTCTAGTCTTTAACCAGTGTCATGAGGCAAGTGACATTTGTCCTGGATCACAATATGAAAAACATATTTTTCTACTTGCTCCCAATTTAAAATGAAGTAATCCTACTCAAAAGAATGTGAAAAATTTTTGAAAAAAGAACTCCTAAAAGTGAGCTAATGTCAATTACTGATAATAAACATTATCTCACTTTTTGGTATCCTATTATCCCCGAAATGTTAGTATTCTTCTGGAAAATGTTCTTTGTTGTTGTTCAGATCAACTATAAATCAAGTAGGATTTCACATAAATATTTTGTTAACTTAATGATAAATGTAGTTGCTTCCTCTGCTGAAGATAAATAAAGCATGAGAAATGAATACATGTGCTGTTTATCTTCAAATGAGAATGTTTTGTTATTCAGGCTAAACTTACTACTTTCTTAAGGAGCTAAAGTTAAATTAACTACCCATTTTTATATTCATCCAATAAAATATTTTATTGCTTTTACAGTTGCTTATCTTATACCCCCTTCTCTTTGGTTCATCAATTAAATCACAATTATCTTTAGCAGAGAAAGGTCCCTGTGGATTAAACACCAGAGTTTTAGACCACTAACTAGGGTTCATTATTATTATAGCAGATTTTCCAGATATGACATCCTTTTTGTTCTAAAATTAGGTCTATTGTCTCTTGAACTGTGTATGCCTAATAATTTATGGTTAAAGAATAAAATATAACTGCTCTGTGAGTACCCTGTTGTGGGGATACTATCTCCTTTCATTTCCATAACAAAGGTTGAGGGAAGTGGTATCATCTTCCTTTTACCAATAGCAGAACTGAAGATCAGAGAGAGTATCTAACTTGCTGAAGGCTACACAGCCAGCAAGTGGTCTAGTCAGTCTAGGCTTGTTTAATAGCAGATCCATATTAAATATACTGGAACTAAATACCTATCACAATCTGCATGCCCTCTCTAGTTAGCAAATAGATTATTCAGTGTACTGTCATTGTGCCTGACTTGAAAGGTACTTTTTGGAAATTTGAGCTCATATTCACAAGACAGCATCATATCCCCTTTCCATTTTAAAGTTAGGGTTCATTCAACCATTTACTTGCCAAGTAGCTACCATGCACATAAGCAGTTCTTACACCAGCAAAAGAACTTGTTTACTAAGAAAATCTAGACCTTTACCTCATGGAATTTACGCTGGGAAAATACTGTTGAACTACAAAGTTCCTAAGCAAGTACATGTATTATAATTGTATCAATTATATAAATGCTAAAGAGATAGAAAAAGCAAGGAAGTAATTAGTGTGAGCACTGGCATATTGGAAGAGGTCAAGTTCTGTGCGGAATCTTGAAAGAAGTAATGACGTCAGATTAATCTAGAATGGCTGAAGAGGCATCGGAATCAGAGAAAGTGACATGATCAAAGTCTAGGGGTAAAAACAACCCAAGACAAGTTGAGGAGATGACAAGTTTAGGTGGGCTGGTGCTGGGTGCTGAGGGAGCCCAGAGATGGCAGAAGTGGGAGGTGAGAGGTCTGCAAGTCAGTATGAGGTCTTAAATATAGGAGTAATACAATCAAGAGAGCAAGGAAGATTGTTTTGGAGGCTGTGTGCAGCACACAGAGATATGGAGGACAGCCAGACAGCCTTGCCTATTCACGAGGCAAGAAGGCTTACACACCAACATGGTAGATACAGACATGGACACGAAGTCAGCAGAGTTTAAAGGAAAATAAATGGAAAAGTCAGTGTGTGTGTTACAGTTATAATCCAAGGTCCTAAGAAGGGTGGTGGCGCTCTGGGCAGGTTGGAGAAACTAGAAAGAATTAGCTTCAGAGATAAAGTGAGTATAGTTTTCACCCTGTGAAGTTTCAGATCCCACTAAAACATTTAAACTGAGCTGTCTCCATTCAGCTATTTACTTGCCGAGCATCTGTTGTGTGCATAAGCAACTCTCAGCTCTATTAAAAGAATTCAAGTATTGGTTTGTTCGCTCTACTTTTGCTCTATCTTTCCTGAAGCATCTTCCTCAAATCTGCATCTGTTCAAATATTTTCCTGAGCTTAAAAATGCTTCAGGGAAAATAAGTAAATAAAATTATTCAGAGGCCTCTTATCACTTATAGTAGTGTTTCTCAAGAAGTAGCCTATAGGCAACCTGTGTCAAAATCACCTGGGATGCTTGTTAGGAATTCAAATTCCAAGTCTCCTACCCAGACCTGCAGAATCTGATCCTTTGGGTCTGCATTTTAATAAGCACCCTGGGTGACTTAAGCTTGATCATAAAGCTTGAGATTCGCTGACATTCAAGGTAGGAATTGGTTCCTTCTTGTCCCTCTAACTGCATGCCCCCACTCATACTACTTGCAGCTCTTTCTGTCTTTAACAGTGTTGCATCTTTTTTCTCATGGTCCCTCCTCCTAGAATTCCCACATTTCCCTGGAAAGATCCTGTAAGACCCAATTCATTTGTGACTTCCCCATAAAGTCTTCTCTTCCACTCTGTCATGCCCCACACACAGCCCTGGACAGAGTTCATCACTCTTTCCACATATATGTATGGGTCGCAGCACCTGACATCTTGCTCCAACTTGTCTACCTGTCTGTCTGCTCTTCTGTCTGTGAGCCACTTGAGGACAAGGACAAGGTCTTCATGATCTTTGCATGCCCAGGGACTAGAACGGTGCCCCATAGGAGAAGGTACTCAGTAGATGGTTTGTTTAGTGAGTGAACTAGAGAGGACTCGTAGGGATTGAAGCTAGGAGGTGGGCCATGGTGTGAGTGGGAGGCTTGAGACTCAGCTGAACAGGTAAGGAAAGGCAGGTGCTAGAATGCTCTAAGAGAACTGAGAGAGGAGGGGAAGAGTCAAGGGCTAAATAAAGGAACTTGGTTGATTTTTTTTTCTTTTTGGCAAAGTTTTTAATGTGGAAGAAGGGCAAATAAAGCAAAAAAAAAAAAAAAAACAGGCATTCAAGGAGATTAGGGAAGATCAGTATTGAAACAGAAAAGAATTCTGAGATGGTGATGGGCAACTGTACCCAATACAACACAAGAGTTGAGGCAGCTGGTGATTGAGAAGGGAGCCCGGAAGCGATGCAATGCACAGATTTGTCAAAAGAAAAAGAGAGAGAGAGAGAGAAGGAAAGAAAGAAGGAAGGAAGGTGGGAAGGAAGGAAAGAAGGAGGGAGAGAAGGAAGGGAGGGAGGGAGAAAATCTAGGGAATGTTAAACTATCCACCTCATGATCTAGCTGGGACTCTAGAGCAAGGATTGTTGTCATAGGAATGAAGCTTTTAGAGTGACTTCTTAGGAAGTGGATACACCCATTAACTGTCTCCTGGCCCCATCTTTGATGTTTTCTTCACAGCAATGCACAGATGGATATGAGTGGGATCCTGTAAGACAGCAGTGCAAAGGTGAGCCAACTTCAAAGACTTCCCGTCTGAACATAGATTTCTGTCTCCATCTCATGTCACTCTTCCTGTCCTCTTTGTACTCTACAAAAAAGGCGTGAGCGTATATTTACATGTTCTGTGTTCCCTCTGAGAAGATTCCTGATTTATTTTATTGCTGACCACAGATATTGATGAATGTGACATTGTCCCAGACGCTTGCAAAGGTGGAATGAAATGTGTCAACCACTACGGAGGATACCTCTGCCTTCCTAAAACAGCCCAGATTATTGTCAATAATGAGCAACCTCAGCAAGAAACACCCGCTGCGGAAGGCGTGGGTGCAGCGGCCAATGCAGCCGCCTCGTCAGGGACAGGCGCTGGGGGCGTGACAGCCACGGGCATGGCAGCCAGTGGAGTGATGCCCGGGGGCGGCTTCGTGGCCAGCGCTGCTGCAGTTGCAGGCCCCGAAGTGCAGACTGGCCGAAATAACTTTGTCATCCGGCGAAACCCAGCTGACCCTCAGCGCATCCCCTCCAACCCTTCTCACCGGATCCAGTGTGCAACAGGCTACGAGCAGAGTGAGCATAACGTGTGCCAAGGTAAGCATGACTTATTATGCTAATGAGAACGTTTTTGTCCAAGTGCACCTCGTGGTGAGGATTAACAGCGCCAGTTTACTGAGAACTTCCCACACGCCATGGTGCCGAGTGCTTTGCCTGAATTATCATTTAATCATGGCAAAAATCCTAAAAGGTGGTTGCTGCCTGTATCGATTTCATTTTACAAATGAGGAAGCCGTGGCTCGGAGAGGGGGGTCATCAGTGGTTCTCAACCATAACAACCATCTATAGTCACTTGGGAGCTTTTAAAACCTCCATATCCAAGCCACACCCCAGCCCCATTAAATAACAGTCTCTGGGGATGGGTTCTGGGCCTCCCTATTTTTTAAAGCTTCGCACGTGGTTCCAAGCCTGCAGCCAAGTTTGGGAATCAGGGGTCACACGGGTGGTGAGAGTAGAACTAGCCTTCAAACTCAGGCAGGCGGAGCCAGAGTCAACAGCTGTCAGAAGGAACAGTCAGGTTATTCATTTGGACTTTGAAATTGTGCGTCAAGCTACTCCATAAATGTCCTCCTTTGGGTTCTCAAGTTTTCTTTTCATTGAACTTGCCACTAATTTATTTTTCTCACTGAGGAATAAAGAAATGGGACTTTTGTTTCTCGTTACCTTTGAGGAGTCTTCCCCACTCCACATTTCTATCGTTTTCAGTTCTCATCTGAGTCCATTTCTCTTATATCACTTGCACCATGGCACCATCTGCTTGGGTTTTTCTGTTTATTTTCTCAAAGAGTACACATCACTGTGTATTCTAGAAACAGCTGTAGACTCATGCTAACAAAATGATAAGAATCTTGGGCTTTGAAGATGTGTAGGATATTAGTTAACTCGACTGTGCTATTAGATTTTGTTTCCCTTTTCCTACTTAGCCAACCCTTTCAGATCTGCCTGGTGTGGAGCTCGTTACTGACAAGGGCCATAGGAGCCCCAGACTCCTTTTGCACAGCCCTGGGGCTGACAGAGTAGACCCCATTTTATACCACAGGTGCATGGTACATACTGGCCAACAGAAAGGGTCCAGGAGTTTTTAACCTTCTACCTGTTCCAAGTGAGGAAAAGAAGCATCTTCTGTTTCCCTGAGATGCTGCCCTTTATGCGCTGGTGTGGAGTTTTATATACTGTATGAGATAGATTTGAAATGGCTTATAAATGAAGGACCCCTATCATACCCTGACTTTTAATATTTTATATTTTGTGTTCAAATTTTTAAGTACCCCACATCAAGAGCTAACCCATGCCGTGATGGTGTCACTTTTCAGAGGGTGCATCATATTAGCATCTGTTTTGTGTTACTGCCATGAGTCAGAATTCCAATAATGATGATGAATGCTTCAGCATCTGCTTGATATTCCGATATTTAATTTAAGGATTATGTCAAGGAGATAGCCTCATGAGGTTACTTTATGTATATGTGTTTGAGTGAACATTGATAAAAAGTATCTTGAGTTTATTTAAGACAGCAACTTTTAATTGTGTTATTTAAATATCTAGTTGAATTGGAAGGTTTGGTGATGTTTTTCCTGAAAATGGAAAGTGATACTGAAGTTTTTTTTAAGTATGGGCTTTTCTATACTGAATTATTTTTCATGCTCCAGTTATATATTTTAATGGTACTTAGGAGAAAAAAATAAACAGAAAAATGAATGGGTCATTTCCCAAAGTGGCTTATACCTTTCATTGGCAAATATGGTTGAATTTAAGAACAATGCCTAGAACTGAATGAAGAAGTTCTAGGATAGAGTATATTCAAGACTTACAAGATTCACTTGGTTACAGTAGAAACTGCATAATAAAATGTGAATAATAAAAATGAAATCTATTTAATTTTTTTTAAAAGACTTAGACCTTACAAAATTACTTTTCACAGATTAAAACATTTGTAATTCTTAATTCTGTGAGAATTTTTTTCTTTAGTTATAAGCTAAAACTATTAAATGCCTGGCTTATGATAGATGCTAAAAACATACTTACTGATTGTTTGCACACAGGGTATCTCTAACCCAACTGTTCTATATAATTCAACCAATTTCTTTAAGACTTGGGATTGGGGTCTGTATCATTGAAAGCAGGGTTAAAAGTTTTTTGGATGACTTAAGGCTTAAGTTGGATTTCTTCCCACCTCACAATTTTGCAAAGTGCCCATAAATGTGGATTTACTTAATTGTTGATAAAAGGGGTTTATTTCATATGATAACAACAGGATAATCTGTCTAGGGAATCTGACTAACATAAGTGGAGTCACACTTGTGCCCGTTTATTATTGAGCTAATCAAACATGCAGTCCAGCTTCTTCTAATTGCCTGCAGATGTATGACATTCTCATTCCAGGCCAGCAGCACAAAATAATGTTTTATAACCAATGTGAAAGTGCGGGGACCTCCGCTTAAAACAATAATGTGCTCCAAGGACCTATATTTCTGACATCATTGTAGAGTTTGAAGAGCCTTCTGTTTTAATAAAGTTCTCCACTCCCTTTTAAATGTTTCATACTATGCCCAGTAATCCAAACACATTTACCATGGTTGCTGGATCAGAATAAATGAATGCCTGCAGATGAGTCACATTTGTATTAAAATTATTTCTTTTTTCCACATATATTTTTCAACAGGTACAGTTTATCATTACATAACCTAAAGCTGAGGGGATTTTTTTATATAATGGCTGAAATCTGTACTGTGCTTTGGTGTTAAAGTCAATTGTACCTTTGAACACACTAGTACCAGTTACAGATGACGCCTAATAATTTAACTACCTGTAGATATTTTAAGTGTATTCTATTTCACAAATATATTGTTAAAAATTTTATTTCTTTATTTTTGGAGAAAGACATAAAGAAAGTGCGCAGAGGGGAGGGCAGAGAGAGAATCAAGCAGGCTCCCCCTGAGCATGGAGCCCCACTCAGGGCTTGATCTCACAACCCTGAGATCACAACCCGAGCTGAAATCAAGAGTCAGATGCTTAAATGACTGAGCCACCCAGGTGCCCCTATTTTATAAATATGTTTTTAACCAGCCCTCTGTGTTTTAACAATTAATGAAAACATGATTTTTTTTTACTCCTTTTTCATGTATTTGTCCAGAATTTTTCAGTGTTGTGCAAAAGCAGGAGGTTTAAAAAGCAATATTACCTCCAAATATCAGTTCACACTGAGGAATTTTTTTCAGACAATTTTTGCCAACCATGGGTGATACTGGGGGAGAAATTTGCACTGAGAATTTCAAATGACAGGCACCATCCTTGACAGCTATAAAAACTGTCATGGATATCATCACAAACTACATCACAAAAACTACATGAATACCATTGTATTGTCACATACCTGGAGTCATATATAAATAAATTTTTAGAAACTGTTTCTCCATGAGCTATCATCTACATAAAAGTCAACAGATACTCATCTGCTCCAAAAGGGAGATGAATGAATGGGGAATAGATTATAACCCATTGATGGGTCACTTAATCTTTCTACAACTTTATTGTCTACTCTCTGTGTATCTTCCTTAAAGGCAATGGATTTCAAAATCACTAGTTCATGTTAAGAAAGGATTTTTAAAAGCATATATAACTTTCTAAAAGCCTCATTCTCGTAGAAAAATATCATTTGGGAACTGGCAAGTAGGAGAAAGTATTGATTGCTCAGTTTAAAGGAATTTGTTTACTTAATTCAACTTTCAAAAAATTAAACATAAAGTATTTTGTATAGCTGATAGTTAAGCCATTACTAAAATCGGTCAGGATTCCCAGGTATCATTACTAACTTGCCAAAGAAACTGCAACATCAAAAAATCAACTTGATACAAATGCCTAATGAAGCTGATTATGGACTCAAGCCAAGTACAGTACCTGGCTTGTATTATATAAAGTATAATTGACAGATGTGAAAACACAACCCAGGGTTTCCAACTGTCTCTGTTGAACCAAGACTGTCCTGGTTCGAAAACTGAAACCCCCGCATTCTGGGAAATGCCTCTGTCCTCAACAAATGGGGTGGTTGATCACCCTAGTGCACCCCAATAACTGAATCTCTTGCACCTCACAGCCAAGAGTGAGAACTTCTCAACGTTAAAGCCATTTTTTTTTTTTCGGGTGATGGCACTGCTTGTCCAGTGAAATTGGTTTTTTTTTTTAATTTGTTTTGAATTTTCAAAAACCAAACTTCCCTGATTTTTAAGTGCCTGGATGGGGACTTCCCTTGCCGTTGTCCAGATCCCATTTGCTGGTTTGTCAATAAGCAGGTTTCCCCATTGTTCTAGACTTTGCATGTGCCAAATACCTAGATATTAGCACCTACATACTGAGATACATGTCATACAATAGGTAGCTCATCTTTCCACATTTCTTCTGGGGGAAAAAAATGTACCACACAGCCAAATTAATTATCATGCTTCAACTATAAAATTTTGTCAAACTGAAAAAAAAATTTAGCTGTATTTTAAATGATTTCATTTTTATCACTGTTGTCTGTGATTCAAGAGCAACTAAAAAGCCAAAGAGAAAAAATTGCCTTTTTGTAAAGCTTAAAGGAACAACAAAAAAAAATTATGCTCAGGGTTTAAAAAGCTCTGCATTGTTGGGGATCACCTATTATCTTTTGTACATTTCTTTATAAACATAAGGATAACTAAAATACTATTTTGAAAAGGAAAAGTTATTATCTATACATGTACTTTTAAAAAGAGAAACTTGAACTAACATGTACAGATTCTCAGATGCTAGGGACGTCTTTCTTTGGCTTCTTTCATTTGAAACTTATATGATCTCATATACAAAAGAGGACTTATAAATTATAGTGTAATCAAGTGGCTTAACATACCTGGCATTGTCATAACAAAAGAGCTTTCAAACACTTATCTTTTGGGTTTTTTTTTTCTTTTTTGGATCCTCAACGAATGTCATTAGGGTTTCTCTTTGTTTTGGTTAGTTTTGTGAGGAAGCCCAATTTTTGTTACGTATAATTATACAACCCAGTGAAGAACTCTGATCTTAGAAAATAGGTATTTTGCAAAAGGAAGACTATAATTGAGTAAATTATGATATTAACAGAAACAAATACTTCAAGCAGAAAGGAAAATGGGTATTTAGCCTGCTTACTGCTTTTCATTGCTTTTAGTTGTTAATTGCCTTTGAGTATCTAAAAATTCTCTAAAGCCATGTAAATAAATGGGAGTCGAGTTTGTAGGGATAACTTAATAACTTTCTAAATAAGCTGATGCAGTGCAATAGAAGTGACTGATTTTCTCCTGAAAAATCTAGCACAGTTTCATAATTTACTTTTCCAAATTACTATAGTCACTGAATGCCTAGTTAATTTAAGACATTTCTAATATAGGCGCCTAGGTGGCTCAGTTGGTTAAGTTGGACTCTTGGTTTCAATTCAGGCATGATGTCAGGGTCATGAGATCAAGCCCCCCTACAGGCTCCAGACTCAGTGGGGAATCTGCTTGACATTCTCTTCTCTCCCTCTCCCTCAGCTCCTCCCCCTTCCTCATGCACATGTACTGTCTCACTCTCCCTCAATTAAATAAATAAATCTTAAAAAAAGAAAGATTTCTAATATACAATTGTGAACAATGTGTATAGGTATATGTATAAGGACTCAAGAAGTGTCCTTAAAATTGCTTCATAAAAATTAAATGGCAACTATTTGATGGGAAGGAATGAAAGAGGTCAGTATGATCACACTTCTGCACACAAAAGACTATGCTGTATAACTACCTTCCATAGCATGTGGTCCCTAGACTGGAAGCATTAGCATTATCCAGTAATTTATTAGAAATGCTAATTCCTGGACCCCATCAGACCTATGAATCAGAGACTCTGGGGGACGATGCTCAACAATCTGTGTTTTAACAGTCCTGTGATTTTGATGTGTGTTCAAGTTTGAGAACCAATGCCCCAACTTAATCTTAACTTCAGAAAATTGAATTCAGCTACAAAAATCAGAGGTAAAGTCATAATACTTTACATGGGAAAGTGTAGTTTCCGTAGTGTAGTGGTTATCACGTTCCCCTCACACATGGGAAAATGTGAAGTAGGAAAAAGAAACCATCAAAAATATATATTCTGTTTCTAGGAGAGAATATTTGATTTACTTCTCTCACCTTTCTTATTGTCATCACCAGGACTCTGATTCCTAAACATGAGTGATGATGAGTTCTAGTTAGTACGGTATGATATGTGTAGTCTAGAGTGAAAGGAAGCATCTAAAGAAGAAAACAAGAGACTGTGTATTTCTCTATAAAACCTGTAAATGTGAAATACCATAACAGTCTTGAACTATCAGTGAAACTCTAAGTTCTGCTCTGGCTGTGGTAATGGTTGGTGCTAAGAGATACTTACACCTTCTATAGGCATCCCCCTTATGCTCACAGCACAAACTGGCAAGATGAGTTAATGCTGTCTTGAGGTTTAGTTCATGCAGAGTCACAAATGAGGAGGTTGACTCTGAGTTTGGCCTTAAAGCATCTTTCATTTATCAAAGTGATAGGAGATCCTTCCACTACTGGATACCCAGCTGATATCTCACTCTACTTAAGAGTGTTCCCATGGTGTCTTCTGTTCTATTTAAACTTGATCAAAGATTTACTTCTCATCAAAGATGAGATTCTTGTTAAAATTAGTCAACACTGGGGTGCCTAGGTGGCTCAGTGGGTTAAGCCTCTGCCTTCAACTCAAGTCATGATCTCAGCATCCTGGGATAGAGCCCCACATCAGGGAGCCTGTTTCCCCCTCTCTCTCTGCCTACTTCTCTGCCTACTTGTGATTCCTCTCTCTGTCAAATAAATAAATAAAATCTTTTAAAAAGAAAAAAAAAACAGAAAACAACTAGTTAACACTTAATCTGTGGAGTGAATTTCTCTCTCCCCGAAGCAGCAAAAGGAAGCAGATGAGAGTAGGATTGCAAGCCTGGGTAACTTCAGGAATGTGCACTGGTTGCTGGCTCATTATTTCTTTCTCCAGCAGAAAGTTTCAAACTGTATTCTTTGAAATCAACAAGTTGCCCCTTTTGTAGGGATTGCCTTTACACTTGCTGAATTACTGGCACAATTCTGTTCTTTGAAACCAAAGAATAAACAAAACTTGTCCCAAATGTGTTTGATTTTGCACGAATGTACAAATAAGTAATTCACACCACATCTGAAATCCATTAGCATGCTTCTTTTTCCAGGAGGTATCTGCAAATTGCACACTCAAAAACAAAACTGATCAAGAAAACTGCATTCAAATATTGGCAGAAAACTGCAGCTGTCATTGCAAGCATTTAGCCACAATTTCAGGCTTGTAGTTTGAACCTAACTGATTTGTAAACATTTAATAAAGATGAAGTGAAGAAATGACATGAAAGGAAGGCTGAGTGGCAAGATATCAGCAGCAGCATGGATAGCTTATTGCTGTCAATTTCATATGCCTACAGATTCAAAGGAGGGAGAGACAGTGAACCAATGTTATGTAAATGTGTATTAAATAGACTGAAAAACTGAAGATTTGAGCAAAATCAATTTTTAAACCTTGAACTACTTTTCCAATAATTGTGCATCTGTCCTAGTGAAGGGTAACCAAGCAATACCATGAGTGAAACTGATCAAATAGAACACAAACCCATTCAGCTAATGCTCAACGAACACAATCCAGTTTGAGAACTACTATCTATTGTGGGCACTTTGATAAAATCAAGATAGAAGGAAGAAGTGCTCATTGTTCTTAGAGAATTTGGCATCATCAACCCTTCAGTGAACAAAAAGCAATAAAAGAAACCAACAATATAGTCCAGCAAAGTAACACACAGGACTTCACAAGAAGTACATAGCGAACTGCTAAAAGTGTCACCAGTTTGTAATACAGGTATCCTTCCAATTTTCTGAAATCTATATTTGGACAGAAAAAAAAGATGTCCCCAGAAATGTGGTCAAGAAAAAACAATCTGAGGGGTTTAAAGTGGCGGGGGGGGGGGGGGAGGTTGGGGTACCAGGTGGTGGGTATTATAGAGGGCACAGATTGCATGGAGCACTGGGTGTGGTGAAAAAATAATGAATACTGTTTTTCTGAAAATAAATAAATCAATTTAATTAAAAAAAAAAGAATAAAAGTTCGGTTCCTCCCTGGAAAGGTCCATTTTTTAAAAAAGAAATTCTATTCATTTACTTGACAGAGCTCAAGCACTAGCAGGGGGCACTGCTGAGCAGAGAGCCTGATGCAGGGCTCAATCCTAGGACCCTAGGATCATGACCTGAGCTGAAGGCAGGCACTTAACCACTGAGCCACCCAGGCACCCCTAGAATGGATTGTTTAAAAGAGAATGATGAGGGGCGCCTGGGTGGCTCAGTGGGTTAGGCCGCTGCCTTCGGCTCGGGTCGTGATCTCAGGGTCCTGGGATCGAGTCCTGCGTCGGGCTCTCTGCTCAGCAGGGAGCCTGCTTCCTTCTCTCTCTCTCTCTGCCTGCCTCTCAGTGTACTTGTGGTTTCTCTCTGTCAAATAAATAAATAAAATCTTTAAAAAAAAAAAAAAAAGAGAATGATGAGAGGAAGTTGAGAGGCTTCATAAGGAAATTAAAATCCAAATAGTAGAGGAAGTAACAATCAGTGTAGCCAAGCAGAATAGGTGAGAATCAGCATTGTTTCTTCTACCCTGGAATGGTTTCTCAGGACAGTCCCCAGAGACAGTGAGCTGCTGATAGGAAGGCCAATGAGGAAAGGCAAAGCGGTAGGTGGAGGAAAACTTAAACAGAAAGTACACTTGATGCTGAGCTGCACAGCAAACATCTATGACCAGTGCCATCTTCAGTAACTCCCTAGCAAAATACTAGTATGTTCCTCCAACTTTGTCTAAATATCTTCCTGAACTGTGTCCTATTTTATTTATTATTGAATAGACACTAAGCAAATGTGTTTTGTTTTGTTTTGTTTTTTTGTGCACGTGTGTGTGTCTAATTGAATAAATGAATGGCTTTTAAGCATCAGAGAGCTCAGGCTTATAGTTTACTCTGAGTTCTAAAACCATCCTTGTAAATGAGCTATTAAGTACCAAATGCATATAAGATATATTTCCCAACTATATATGTTATCAAATTTTTCATTAATAATTGGGGTCTTAGATACCTTGTTCCCATTTTAAGCTTAAGCAGCTTGAAAGGAGCTATAAAGTCTATTCTTTATATCCTAGATTGTTTTAATAAACGTTGGTGAATAAACAGGTTTCTATTATCCCTAGAGCAAAACTACTAATTGGAAATACTAGATTCTTTTTTACTTTCTGAAAAGTCATTTAAATTGTGAATGCCTCTTTGTATCAAATATATAATTCCTCAGAAATCTAATGATGAATAATGAAAATATGGTTGTTTGAGGGGAATGTTAGAAAATACATAAATTCTCTGATGTTGTGAACAAGCTCAAGGCACTGGCTAAAGCTCTAAAATAAGAAAGGTTCAGAGCAATCCATATTGGTCATTTTCCTCAACTACTAGCCAGAAATTATCCTTTTCAAGTCAGCTTTGTTCAAATGCTGAAGGGTAGAGTCTAGGATAATCACTTAGTTGGGTGTAGGTGACTTAAAGAAGTGCATTTCTGTTCCCAAGGTAGGAAGACCTGAATTGCTTGGGAGGTAAGAAGAAACTCCATGGATCCCAGGGGCCCAGGAAGAAAGAACCCAGCTTACTGAGGGCCCCTTGGGAGCTAATAACTAGCTTATACTTGAACTGTAGATGAAGTAAGAGTGTCAAGTAGGAAATGGAATCAGAGTCATCTGCAAAAACTGCATGTATAGCTTTTAGGTATGTCCAGGTAAAACAAGAATCATCATGGGAATTTGGAACTACCACTGTGCATATTGTTAAATCCCAAAAAGTTCCAGCAAATGTAATGAAACAAATTTTGCTCCCTAAACAGCTATGCGTGTTGTAAGGAATCTACCCTACTCCCTTGAGTAGAGGTGTAGAACATGATCCAAAATGGGAAACAACTCACAGAATTCTATTCAGTGTCCCTGGAAACCAGGTCTATCACAATCTGAATTAAGGAAGATTTTTTTTGTTCTATGGTGATTAGTTAGATTTTACTTGTGAAATATTTTGCAGCAAAGTTCTCCTGTCATACCTATAGTCACAGATGAGTATGCCATTAAATTGTGGTTGACATTTTTACTATTTGGTAAAAAACAAAACAAAACAAACAACAACAACAACAAAAAAAAAAAACCTTAGATATCTCAGGGTTTTTTTTTTTTTAACCAAATAGTAGTAAAAAATAATTTTTCTACCAAAAATTACCAGATTTTTACTCAGATTTAATTATGAAGAGCAGTATATCTGTATTTCAGAGTTTGCTGTTGAATCCTTCAAACTGTTGTTGAAGAGGCTTCTTAGAGAATTAGTTCAACTCTAATTATTCTCCCAAAATACAGGAGCAGTTGACATACCTGGCATTGTTTAACTTTAACTAAACCCACTGATGAATTTTTTTCTAATCACCGCATTTCATAATTTGAAGCCTGAAGAGAGAATGTTATATAAGATGGTTTTCTCTCCTTACCCGTGTTTTTTCCTGAGCAGTTTGTGGTATCAGAAGACACCTCATCTGAAAGAGGAAAGGACATTCTAAAAGAAGTTGTTAAAAGACACCTCAGAAATCTGCCAATGCAGGCTCAAGGCCCTCGTTCTCACCTAGCTTGGATTTACTCCCACCCCTACACATGTACTCACACATACACCTACTCAGGTTCATACCCATATACAGGCACGTGCACAGACATGTGTGAGGCAAGTCATTTTTGGTAGGAAATTAACATGTATCCAAATCAAACCAAGCAAAGCTGATAAAGTTTCTAAAATGATTCTCATTATTTCTGTAAAATCGAAATTGGAAACTGCTTTCTAAATTCATGTGTTTACCTACCATAGGGGAACAGGACACCTTGGACAACTACTGCATTATTTAATCAACAAGTAATTTTGTTAGATGGAGTAGAGACAGGGTCAACAGAATAAAACTAAAAGTATTAGGGGTGACCTTTAAGGGCCTGTTGTCTTACACTTCTACAACACCCTGGTCATTTCTTCACTAATCCTTCTTGGAGATTTATCTGGACTCCATCCTGACCTACCTCTGTATTCTACAATGAGCAAGAGAATTTTTAACAAAATAAACTTTCTAGGTAGAACCTCATAGAACAGATTTAAAAATAGCTTATTTGGGCGTGACACTGAATCCCTATGCTCTTTCATTCTTCAGACTTCCGTAAATTATATAGTCAGAAGGTAGCCCAGATTAAAAGTCCACTCAACAAGCAAGGCAGAAAATTCCAGTCATTCATGATTAATTAAACTTCCCAGTAAAAGCTGTGGGTCTTTTTTGTAAAAATAGTTCATGACCTGGCATATCAGAAGAACCCTAATCCAGGGAAGAAGCCAGAGCAGCGGGGGTGGGGGTGGGGGGGGGCTCCCCCCCCCCCCCCTCAAACGGGGGGAGAGGGGGGGGTTTTGTCTGACTCCCAGGTGGCGGTCCCTCCTTCTGTGG